>NC_086330.1:233225796-233535612 GCF_032445375.1 Bacillus rossius redtenbacheri
ATATTTGGAGCCAAAAGACTTTTGGGACCAAAAGACTGTAGTTGTCAATGACTGATGAAGCCAATGAATATTGGAGTCAATGAATATTGGAGCCATTGAATATTGGAGCCAATGAGAATTGGAGCCAATGAATATTGGAACCAATGAATATTGCAGTCAATGATTATTGGAGCCAATGAATATTGTAGCCAATGACTATTGGAGCCAATGACTATCGTAGCCAAAAGACTGTTGGAGCCAAAAGGCTGATGGAACCTTTTGGAGCAATTCGAGCCAATTGATATTGGAGCTCATGGAGATTGGAGTCAATGAATATTGGAGCCAATGAATATTGGAGCCAATGAATATTGGAGCCAATGAATATTGGAGTCAATGACAAATTAATGTGCTTCCTTTTCGTCGATGGTGCTGCCTTTTCGTTGTCGGTGCTTCCAAATGTGCTTCCTTTTCGTTGGCGGTGCTGCCTTTTCTTTGTCGGTGCTTCCAAATGTGCTTCCTTTTCGTTGGCGGTGCGGCCTTTTCATTGATGGTGCTTCCTTTTCGTTGTCGGTGCTTCCAAATGTGCTGCCTTTTCGTTGGCGGTGCTGCCTTTTCGTTGTCGGTGCTTCCAAATGTGCTGTCTTTTCTTTGGCGGTGCTGCCTTTTCGTTGTCAGTTCTTCCAAATGTGCTTCCTTTTCGTTGGCGGTGCTGCCTTTTCTTTGTCGGTGCTTCCAAATGTGCTTCCTTTTCGTTGGCGGTGCTACCTTTTCTTTGTCGGTGCTTCCAAATGTGCTGCCTTTTCGTTGTCGGTGCTGCCTTTTCGTTGTCGGTGCTTCCAAATGTGCTGCCTTTTCGTCGTCGGTGCTTCCAAATGTGCTGCCTTTTCGTTGTCGGTGCTTCCAAATGTGCTGCCTTTACGTTGTCGGTGCTTCCAAATGTGCTGCCTTTTCGTTGTCGGTGCTTCCAAATGTGCTGCCTTTTCGTTGTCGGTGCTTCCAAATGTGCTGCCTTTACGTTGTCGGTGCTTCCAAATGTGCTGCCTTTTCGTTGTCGGTTCTTCCAAATGTGCTGCCTTTACGTTGTCGGTGCTTCCAAATGTGCTGCCTTTACGTTGTCGGTGCTTCCAAATGTGCTGCCTTTTCGTTGATGGCCCTTCTATTTTAATGTTGTTTTGACTCTAGTATTATTGTAAATGGTTCTTGATTTGTCTAGCGTATTATTCCATACGGTGCATGTATATAAGCGAGTCCTAGACAACAGGACGCTCAGTTTGTTACTGACGTCGTCGGTGTAAGGATCACCTAGTTTGTTTCTTCTGGTGCATTAATCATGTAATTACCTGTTCTTGCGAACTCGATGGCATCTTTACCGACTTTAACGCCGAACTCGATGGACGTTGTACCATCGTCTACGGGAACCTTGACGTCAGCGACGACAATGGTGGAGCAGATCCCGTTGGCAACGACGACGACGTCAACATTGGAGGAGATTTCAACAGATGTGATACCACCAGCAGAAGATAGCTTAATGACTACTGAGCTGGATGTGCAGGAAACCACGACGATCGACGATACGACCTCGATGGAGACTTCAATGGATGCTGATTTGACAACTAGCGAACATCGGTGCTGTTACTGCGACAAGATTTTCTCAAACAACAGCAATGCTCGGCGACACGAGAGGAGCGAATGTGCCAAGAACCTATATCGTAAAATGTTTGTTTGTGAGAAATGTCATAAGCAGTTTGCCAGAAAAGATAATATGAAAACGCACATGAAGGCATGCAAAGGTCCTGCTGTGCGGCAGAACGTAAAGGTTTCGGCGCAACAACGATGCATCGATGTGCATAAGAGAATGCCTGGAAATGGTACTACTGTTGCAACGCCTGTATCTGGATCGGGTCTGAAAGAATCGTCTTCATCACCACGGTATCCTTGCAGCTACTGTGATACGTCGTTCGCATTTTCCCATGATGCACAAAGACATGAGCGGAGCAAATGCACGAAGAATCCTTCTCGCATGATGTTTCGATGTGATGAGTGCCTTAAATGGTTTACTCGAATTGACAGTTTGCGACATCATGCGAAAAAATGTAAAGGTGGAGTCTGTGCTCCTACTGCTGAACTACCTGCCGACATTTCGACTCCTCGCTTTAGATTGGAGACACGAAAGCGTACAACCAAAAAAACAGATGCCTAGCAACCGATTGTTATGACGTCTGAACATGGAACTAAACCTAAGACTTTGTTCGGAGCATTACAAGTGAACGATAATGGCTTCTACTTGGCGCAGTCTGCATTTCGTGGAACGTTGAAAGACTACTATTATTTAAATACGTTAGGTGAGTCGAAGGACATTTGTAATTTTCTTGACGATATCAGACAGAAGATAATCAATCAGCTTACTGATGATGTAGCAACAAACGGACCTTTGAAATATAACTTGTGGTTGAACTGTATATATGGAAAGCCATATCCGTTCGATGACAAAGTGAAGAAGTGTGCATTCAAGACATCGGCTGCAGTAATTTACAGTTCTAACGATGTGAAGCAAACTGTTAAAAACGGTATCCAGAAACTCTGTCAAGAAAAGGTGGACTATGTCTGTAAAGTTTCTGGCTGGACTCTGTCTAGTATAAACCGATTGGAGCTAAGAATTAGTCATTTCACACCGCTGCGGAACTAAATGATTATAAGATTGCTGGCTTTCGCAAATGATCCTGTAGTAGAATAGAAATTATGTAATAAATATTATGTTTGTAAAATAACTTGCGGTGTTTAATTCCTCGAACCTGTTACTATTATGTTAAATTTATGTTATATTTAATTTTTTTTGCATCATCCTAGATCGTACCAAGGACCTTAGTCGACCTAATTAATCAGTATATTGATCGGAAATTTATTTAATGATTTCTGAACTTTTCCCGGATCTCTAGCATTAAAATTACGCATTTCCAATATGGTGGTCTTGATGTCTGATAGGATGGTGGTCGTAGATAATTTAGAGTCTCTTTACGAATGTTGAACATGGTTTATTTAAATTATTTTTTTTTCATAAAATTAAACATTATTGCAACGATCGGGTATCGAACAGAGGACGGGAATCGATCGAATCAATATGTAAATTAATGAGTGATTTATTTAATGAATTTTGGAACTTTTCCCGAATTTCTAGCTAAATAATTACGGATTTTTAAGATGGCGGCCAAATGACAAGATGGCGGGTGTCACAGCAATAATAAATGATTACTGCACTCTAGCGGATACGAATTAAACTAACATGTCATCGGCGGACTCTAGCCGACGATACAATGATGATGGCTTCCAGCATCGAAGACAAGATGGCGGCCATGACGTCATACTACCTGACGATATATATGATTTGAAAAAAAAGTGGCGGGAGTCAGTATGCCTGCAGCCACCGCGGGGGAAGGATCGGTCGCCATTTTTATTTTTTTTTGCACTCGTTGGGTTTGAACCGAGGACTCCGAGCTCCGTGTCGAGAAAGTTTGTTTTTTAAATATTTTATTAAAAATTTTATTATTTAATTTTTTTACAATTTTTTATTTTTTTCATTAAAATCGGATAATAAATAAAAAAAAGTTAAAGATGGCGACCGTAACGAAAATTGCAACGGTGACGACATAATCCAAGATGGCGGTCATGGTATCCTTATTCCTAGAAATGGCTTAACTGAGGCTTGAGTTAAGGATGCTTAAGCCAGTTTTAGGAATTTTCAGCCGCTGGGATTATTAAGGACTAAAAACGGGAATTTTTCCCTCGAAACGGGAAATTTTTACCTCGAAAAGAGAAATTTTTAATTTGTGGAATTTTTTGAGAGTTTTTGGCGGAACTTTTTTCCACAGAAATGGAAATTTTGGCGATTTTTGAGGAATTTTGGGCAAATTTTGCCCAATTTTGGTGGATTTTGGCGATTTTTGAGGATCAAATTCAAGGTCAAGGTCAAAGGTCAAGGTCACAACCATCCAAGATGGCCGCCGTGACGTCACAATCCAAGATGGCGGAGCCGGCTCTCGGCTCCACAGCCTGAAGCCTGATCTAGTAGCCCCATTTACATACTACTGTTGAGTGTAAGTATAAAAATAGGCTATAATAATTTTTATAACACAGAAGCCCAAACAATTATTTTGATAATTTATTAGACCAGGTATTTTATTTCCATAAATTAATTTGCACAACTAACAAAAAATGTAAATCCTTAATTCTTCTGCTTTATTTGAAATAATTTCATACAAGGATACTAAATTAACAAACAACATTAATTTATCAGAGAAGCAAACTAAATTTTATGTAGGGTCTAGTAAAAATAATGTATCGCCTCCAGAAGTATTCAGTATTCTGGTTTACATTTGTTATTTAAATATTTCTGTATCCATGTATTATTAACTAATGAGAATATTTTTTTTAATCAGTGTACTAATTTCAAATCAAAATATGTGGTTTGGCATTCAAATATGTGCTACTACGCGTAAGTATTTATTTTACAGATATCAAGTGGTTTTTACTTCGAACTATTGGTTACTAGTGCGATCCGTGGAAAGTCCTTCATCCTATTGAACCTAGTGTCTTCAGTTCGAGACCTACTGTTTTTTATGTAAGTATAAAAATATATATATACATAATTTTTGATTGTTTTAAATGTCTATACAACAATTAGTGAAACTTCTTAGTAGTATAGGAATGGGGCTACTGGGACTGAGTCCTGGGTGTGGTGCCTGTGGTGCCGACCGCCATCTTGGATTATGACGTCACGGCGGCCATCTTGGATGGTTGTGACCTTGACCTTTGACCTTAACCTTGACCCCGGCGGGCATTTTGGATCCGCCATCTTGGATCCGCCATATTGGATGACGTCATTGTGTTCTCGAAAATTCCGGCGATGTGTTTTCCGCCATTTTGAATGATGACGTCACTGTTGCAATTTCCGTTACGGCCGCCATCTTTAACTTTTTTATTTATTATCCGATTTTAATGCATTTTTTTAAATGTATAAAAAAATTAAATAATTAAATTTTAATAAAAATATTTAAAAATTGTACTTTTACGACACGGAGTTCGGAGCCCGCGGTTCGAACCCGGTGAGGGTAAAAAAAAATTTAAAATAGCGACCGATCCTTCCCCCATGGTGGATGCTGGCAGACTGACTCCCACCACTTTTTTTCAAAGCATATATAACATCATCTATTATGACGTCATGACCGCCATCTTGTCTTCGATGCTGGAAGCCATCATCATCATTGTATCGTCGGCTAGAGTGCGCTGATGACATGTTAGTTTAATTCTTAGCCGCTAGAGTGCAGTAATCATTTATTATTATTGCTGTGACACCTGCCATCTTGTTATTTAGCCGCCATCTTGAAAATCCATAATTATTTAGCTAGAGATTCGGGAAAAAGTTCAAAATTCATTAAATAATTCACTCATTAAAGTAATGATTGATTGGATCGACTAAGGTCCTTGGTTCAATCCCTGGCCGATAAAAAAAACAACTTTAATACTTTAAAAAAATACCACAAAAGCGACAGGTTTGAGAAAATAAAAAACACCGCAAGTTCTTTTAAAAATACTTTTATTACATACATACTACACTACTACAAGTACAAAAAGAAAATACACAGACAAATTACTAAAGTCTTGTGGATTTCTCGATTCAAACACTATTCTTAATGGATGAAGTAAGTCCTTTACATGTCCGTAAATGTCTATTCAGTTTATCAGGTCGACATATTGGTACACCACAATTTACACACAATAACGAATTATCGACTTCATTAAAAGGACAGTGATATATTTCATGATGTTTTGCAATTTGAATATTTGCTAATGTTTTGTTACAAAATATACAGCTAGTTTCTGATGAATGTACAGCCAGTTTATCACAATTCCTGAGGTGTCGTTTTAATCTTCCATAGTGTATAAACGGTCTTAATTGCCTGTTGCAATGATATTTAATGCATTCAGAGTTATTATTACAATTGTGTCTTACATAATCACGTAATTTCAATTTTTTGATCTTGTCACAGTACGTACAGCTGGGTGATGGAACACCCTTGGAAGCTCCTTCCTTCATCAATTACACTGGTACTGTTGACAACCATTGTAACATTGCCGAAATGTTAACTTCTGAAGCCTTCGAGTTCTGCTCTGCGGAAGATGTTGCACGCGTCGAAATATCCTGTAGTGCTGAGAGAGTAGGTGTAGCTGTAGACGACATTGTCATCGGGCTCTGCACGTATGATGGTAGACTTTCGATCCAGGTCGGTGTTGATACTGGTAATGTTGCCATCGAGTTCTCAAGAATAGCTAGATACTGGTCTATTATTCAAGTCTGACTATACGATCCGTTCATCGCCGCAGCCGGAGACGGACTGAAGTTCATATCACTTATATATTCTCATTAGCTTGTTCAACACATGAGTCAAAACAATAACCATACTTGCACTTAACTGTCTCGGAGAAATTTTTATAATGTTGATTTAAGTTATCGAGACGTGAAATTCGTTTATTACATTTTATACACTGAAATTGTATTCTTTGAACATTATTTGGACAACTGCTTCTTTCATGTCTGCGCGCATTTGAAGTTCTAGGTAATGATGCGCCACAATATTTGCACTGACGCAATAAATGCTCTTCATTAATTGAAGTCTCCTCTGCAGTTGGTATCGAGATCTCCGCAGCTGTCGACACCGCAGCCATTGAGCTCTCCGCTGTCGTGGTCTCCTCTGCATCTGGTATCGGAATCTCCGACTCCATCATCGTTGCTGTCATCGAGGTCCCTGCTGCTGACGGTAAACATTCTATTCTGGTCGACATAACTATATCTCACGAAACATACTGGAGAGAGCACGTCCGTACTGCACCGTGGCCAGAGGTGAACTGTGGGTCCAGTAGTCTGAACCTCCCTTATATACCTGTGGTCTACTGGTATACTACATGAGTCAAAATATTGTCTGTATTTAAAAAAAAATTTTTATTAGGTACCTAAAATTTATAGAAATAAAAAACACACGAGTTCAAGTTTTACACATTTATTTATAAAGAGTACACAAATACATATTAGGTTAAGGAATCAAGCATTTTCACAAGCAAAGTCTTTAATGCCGCACGAACTGACTCGTCGACTCCGGTTCCAACTGGTTCGTTGCCTCCGGTTCCAACTGGTTCGCCGGTCACGCGATCAGGAACACAGGTTTCCAGCTGGTCATCTTCTGCGACGTCGACAACTCCGACAAGACATGGTCGATGACGTCTGTGACCACGTCTACGCCTGGGCTTTGGCTCAGTGCTAGTTGGGACAGATTCACTGCCTGAACTGCGACGACGAGACACACACCGTTTGGACGTCTGCGTAGAAGCATCACAGGTCGCAACAGGTTGCAACACGTCCATGTTTGGTGTTGCACATACAGACGAGGCGACTACCTCAGCGATGCTAGCAGGAAGGATTGTGTGTGGTCTCATGTGATAGATGGCACAGTTTGCAGGTTCGCAACAATCTACCAGCTGCTGGGTCGGTTCGTAGGACACAGGAAAGTGCGCAAACCGCCAATGCTGAGCGCCTCCATCACAGGTTTCTGTATATGTACGTAGATACCCGGAATCCCAGTAGCTGTACTCGACACTGCTGAAGCTAGGTCTTGCGCTCACGTACACGTTAGCAGGATGAAACGTAAACCTCTTCTTGCGGGTAGAACGTCGACTGAAGGCGCGTACGTATGTACGCCATTTATATATATGCAGGCTCCTACTAACATTGATTGTGCCATTTCTGCATTAACTGCGAGTTTGTACAGGCACAGACATGTTCAAACTTGTCACGTGGCTGCACGTCGTATATTGCACTAAGCTTGCGCAGGGAAGGACAGTCGTAGTCGGTCTGTAGGTCTACAATTACAGCTGCTCCGTCGTCACACAACTTGCTCAGCCATTTTTTCTGTTCAGGTCCGGCAACGTAGATTATTTCATTTTAAACTAGTAAACCTTCAATAGTGTTTTTCACTTGGTGGTACGGAATCTTTCCTTCGTCCCACTCCAGACCATGGTAGTATTTACATAGCCATTCATTCGACCGTTTACTTTTTTCGTCTAGTAGTTTCCAAGGATACGGAGGTCGGAAAGTGCGTGTTTGAGTCTTGTCTCCGGAGGTGACGCTAATTTCCTTGAGCACGAACCCATTTTGGCTCTGGAAACCTTGCAGGTTGCAGTACATCTTGTCGCTAGCAATGCTCGGTCGTAACTAAATTATCATAGAAAACGAAACCATATTTATGTCAGAATTTTTACAAGTTTGTCTCGACAATTGTACGAAGCAAGCCGATCGTGAAGTATCAGAGAAAAAGCATAGGTGTTTGGCGGAATATTTACGCTAGTCGTTATCTCGATCCTACAGTCGATGATGTTTGAATTTATACGATCATCCTGTTTGGAAACATCAAACACCATTAACGGAGCCTTGTTCTTGAAACTGTCGGGACTCAGTATCGGTGACTGTCTCCGCCCATAGTAAGCTTGCTGAAACTTGGCATACATTTGATATGCGAGAAGAAATCTTCCACTTTCAAAGTCCATGTTCATGTCAACGTACGGATAACTTTCGCTGTTTAAAAATATTTTTACATTACGTATTTGACAGTTATCGAATACGGAGCGACTTACTCCTGCATTGAGCTGTCTTCCGGTCTGAAGCCCGACGATGATGTATCTTGGTTTTTCCGTAGCGAAGCTGGACTTTACTATCCAATTGATACGCTGACTATGAGGCAAGCCAGGATAAGTTTCCAGGCTCCAGGATCGGAATGGCACATCGAAGTTCTTGCCATTTTCTATGTTCTTCAACATCTTGACTCGTTCAACAGTGCTCACTTGGATGTGGGGCAGCATCCACTCGATAGACTGTAGTGTTAGCGAGACATCTTGAGGGTTTTCTGCAGCGGCGACAATTGCATTAATGTGCGTGTTGGCTAGAAGCAGTACAAGCTCTTGTTTCGAATTAATGATTATATGCTTGTAGTCCTCAGCGAATCCAAGAAGCATGGACAGAGGAACACAAACTTCGAACTTCCCTTCGGCATAAACCGGAAGCTTATATTCATCCTCGAGAGCCCAACCGGCCATCTTTGCAGCAGACAGTTCATTTGGCGTGAGCGAAAGGTAATTTTTCATAGCAGATGTTATGCCTACATCTCTCGTCTGGTCTACCTCGACGCCATTCAGTACATAAGTAATGCGCTCAATTAGGTGAAGAATACCATTGCAGGATATTGACGTCGTTGTCGGGTGCGTACCATCCGCTTTTGTCAGCGTGCCTCTTATACGTAGAAATGACTGCGAAGGTAAAGTACAAATATCTTGGTGCTGTACAGCAATGCGTACTTCCGATGGTAGTGCGTACGGTCCGAGCAGGAAAGGCTGGTACTCGTGCAATTCCATTTTCGTAATGCTGTCATCAAAAATGACCGGATCTTCCACGTTGAGGATTTCGTCTTCCATATTTACTCGGCACTTGTCCAATACTGAGAAGATACTTTATGCTGTCAGGTGTTAATGCACCGATGTCTGGTAGAGAACTGTTCTTATTCACGACAATACGATTTCTTTTATAACTGTTCGGTGTTACGAACTTTATGCCCATCGCTTCAAGTGCAGACGTAATGTAATTTCTTTGTCTTGAAAATTCACCAATCGTCCTCGCTGGTCAACGATTCTGACGACGACTTCGTGTGCGCACTTCACGACGACTGGAACGTAAATGATACTTTGCGGTACTTCTACCAGTTTATATCCTGGCGGGACCATCGGTGAAAACTCGTGCAGCATGTTGCTTAGTCTTTCGTTGAGATACGTTCCACTTGCCAAATTACAGTTTATTCTTATGACATTCACAGGAAAAATGTTTACTGCGCGCGTAGATTCGTACGTTCTTCCTGTATCATACACCTTTGATTCGAATCCGAGCATCGTACCTATGGTGCCAGGTTTCGTAAAGTCGACATTTTCACTGCATGTTAGAATACTTTTTTGAGTGTTTGGATTTCCACGCAGTAGAAAGTCTACATCCTGTGGTAACATATCCCTGATGTACTTTGCAATGTCATCAATTTCGTAAGAGCCAACAGGTAACTGTATTTCATGAGCTGTCCCATCGCTTTTCAGGAAGCAGATCTTGCAATTTTCTTCGTCAATGTTCGGTATGGCATTATACGTTTGAAAATCTACGAGTCCGATACACCATTCTCCGTCTAAATCCAGAGGCGGAAAATGAACCGCCCGCAGCTCAGACGCGTGACCTGTCAATGTAAGTGTTATCGACATGACGAATAAATTATCGTCACTGCACAACCTTTAAGTAGCAATTTTTATTTGTCAGCTATTTTTGTTTGTTAAAAAGCGAAGACACAAGTGTCCGCAGTTTGTTTGATTAGGCCTCTGTTCCGTTTCGTAATTGTAAAACAATGTAGTGGACCGGCCCAGGTACTGTCGCAGTTCTGGCGGAGGCCGTAAATTACCGAAACTGTCGTAGTACTCGGCCATTTTTCCAGACTTTATGTACGCCACCCAGTGCGTGCCGCGACCCGCCGACGTGTCTAAATTAATTATGGCACACTCACATGTGTTTGGCTTGCTGGGCAAAGTGTCTCGCATAAACACGCCACGGAAGTTTGGTATTTTAAGGTTGCGTGCGTACTTTATTAAATCTACGTTGGTGAGCGGACGTTTTGGCAATGAACTTAGGATTTTCTCTTTACTCGTTTCTTTTTCATGCCTCGGCCTGTCTTGTGAGGTCGTAAGTACAGTCCTGCGCCGTTTTTTTTACCGATGGCAATGGCTTCCATGCTGGCATTGTGTCGCTGTGCTTCCTCCAACTGCTTGCGTTCATTCTTCGAAGTGTTG
Source organism: Bacillus rossius redtenbacheri (assembly GCF_032445375.1). Taxonomy (NCBI): domain Eukaryota; kingdom Metazoa; phylum Arthropoda; class Insecta; order Phasmatodea; family Bacillidae; genus Bacillus; species Bacillus rossius. The sequence goes on from NC_086330.1 coordinate 233,236,690, forward strand.
ATTGCCCGCACTATACCGCTCGTTGCACCGATGAGGCCGCCGAGAGCACCCAATGCAGGCAAAAGCAAAGGAAGAAATCCTCCTATAATCTTCTTGTCGAGAGTCTGTAATTTTTGCTTGGCTTTTTGCACGCCTGCACCAGTCTTGTGTTTGGTCTTGCGTGAGTTAGTCTTTGACTTGATGGAGCTGGCTCGTTGAGCGCCCAGTCCTAATTTCGTCTTTGCCTTCATGATTTTGGAAACGCTCCACGCTGCGATTTTCTCTCCTAGTCCCGCGTTCGACGATTTACTTATATCTTAGGCTTCCTGTGCCAGTATCTGATCTGCTCTGTGCCTAGATTCCAGATCCTTGCTTAATGAATATGCGATATCGTACTGCTTGCACTTTTCGTCGAGATAATTAATGCCCACGTCACCACGAGCTAACCTTTTCGCTAGTTTAGTGCCGGGGCCGCAGAACCTGTAGCCGGAAATGTGTAGCTAGAAAGGTAGATTGTTTATCAGCGAGTTTACGAGTCCTGCACCGATGTGTTTTTTGTTCTTACCTCTTCGAGTCATTGCGCACAACTGACCAGAAATTATAAATGTGTTTGCTTTTATACAATTTCGTCAGTACAATGCAAGTTGGCAAGCAAGAAGCGTGTTTGCCCGTGCGCATAACACGGAACGACCAAGCCTGTGCGCGCGAATCGCGTCATGGCTTACTGTTGCTTTCTACCATACGATGCATAATGGCGGGTCCGTCCAACTGCGGTAAAACGTGTGTTTTACTGAGTTTACTGGAGGAGCCAAATGGTCTTCGGTTCGAGAACGTCTACTTGTATTCCAAGTCGTTGCAACAGCCAAAGTACCGGCGCCTAGCTACTGTTCTACGCTCGGTGGATGGTCTGGAGTATTTTCCGTTTAGCGATAATACCGATGTTGTACCTCCAAACGAAGCAAAGCCTAATTCCGTGTTTGTTTTCGACGATGTAATGTGCGAGAAACAAGGCATAATACAAGAGTACTTTTCCATGGGCAGACACGCCAAGGTAGACTGCGTTTACCTGTGTCAGACGTACAGTCGTATTCCAAAACATCTCCTACGAGACAACGCGAATGTCATAGTTTTGTTTCGCATGGACGAACTTAATTTACGTCACGCTTATGACGATCACGTAAACACCGACATGACATTCCAGGAATTCAAAGACATGTGCTCCTTGTGTTGGAAAGAAGAACACAGATTCCTAGTCATAGTTAAAGACTGGCCTCTATATAAGGGCAGGTACAGACGAGGTTTCGATCAGTTTATTGCCAAACATGAGTCATAGCATTTCGAAATTTGGACTTAGCAGTCGAGACTTACGTACTGCTCTCAAGTCTCATGATAGAGATATCCGCAAATACATTTCGCTACTGGCTCAAAAAGTAGACAGTGTGAAAAATTAATTCCTAGAGTACCTGCTAGTCATCGACCAGCGTGTGGAAGCCTCGGATTCTCGCATTCGCGACATGATCGAAGTATCGAATGCACAAAGACGGGACGATCTGAGGATTTTTCAAAGTAGTCTGAAAGCATCACTATCTCACTTGTCGACAAATTCAGATTCAGCCAAACACAAGAAAGAAGTTTCTGCGAACGAATAAAAAAGTATAAAAGGAGGTCTTGCAATAAGTTTTCAGCCAGTACAATGTCGGACCTGGCCAGTGACCTTCATCGAGCTATACAGTCTGTTCGTGAAAAATATCTACTTGCTAGACGAACCAGACTTGCACGTGAGATGGCAAATGAGGAGATATTTAAACCAATCACTAGTCGTCTCGACGAACTTAAAAACAAGGAAGAACCGGCCATCATTGTGAAGACAGAAGTTGAAGATGAAATGCCAACTGTAAAGAAGAGAAAGTATGAACCAGATCGAGAAGAAGAGGACTTAACAAGTACAGAGTCCATGCACAAGAAAAAAAGGGACATCAAGTTAATGCAATGGTCCGACCATACCTGATATCGTTTACGAGCCGGAATAATGACACGACCTACGGAGTGTACAGAAAACATAATAAATGGTTCCTCGGTGCTAAAGAAATAGACTTTCTACCAGGAAATATCGTGCGCGTAGCAGAGTTCAAAACGCGCGGGACTCCGGGTCTGTACGAATTGCTGTTTCGCAGGGAACCTAAAGGATATTCTCACAACGACTTACAAGAGTACAAAAAACTGCTAGAGCTAACCAATACACATTTTCGCGATAACGATCCAGATAGTGGTGTATATAAAGACGAAGATCATGAAAAAATGGACATTCTCGCTAATCTCTTCAGTGAACTAACAATACATGGCGAAGGTTTAAAAAAGCTAGAAAGTGGTCAGATATTTGACTATGTATATTGGGATGATCCCAATGAATTAGTTGATCGCCTTAGAATTCTACATGCTTCGCTTAGTGTAGGAAACTATTCGCACATCAACGAAATAGTCTCCATACTTGAAGAACTGAGGGAAGCCGGCTACATACAATGAGTCGAACCGGAATCGCTCGCGAACTTCATGCTCCTGCTAGACGAAAATACCTTCGTCGCAAAGTCATAGTTCGTGGAATTGATGATTTATTCCAGGCGGACCTTGTTAAGATGATACCGTATTCCCGATTGAATAAAGGTTTCAAGTACATGTTGACAGTCATCGATGTTTATAGCAAGTTCGCTTGGGCTAGACCTGTCAAATCAAAGACTGCAACTGACGTAGCCAAGGCCATGAACAATATTTTGCGTGATGGACGTGTACCGTCGCACCTGCAAACGGACCTCGGGAAAGAATTCTACAATGCAACCTTCAAGGCTTGATAAAGAAGTATGGCATCAAACACTACTCTACATTTAGTAACGTCAAAGCCTCCGATGTCGAAAGGTTTAACAGAACTTTACGTTCCAAGATGTGGCGACAGTTCACGGCTAACGGAAATTACAAGTGGCTTGACATCTTGCCGAAACTAATAAGCGAGTATAATTCCACGGCGCATTCTACCACGAAAATGAAGCCAAAGGACGTAACGGACAATCGCCTGCTTCAAACATTGTTTTCCAACACGAAGAAGAAAGATCCACGAAAGCGTAAAGCTAACGTCGGTGACATTGTGTGAATCTCCAAGCAGAAAGGTATCTTCGAGAAAGGTTTCACTGCGAACTGGAGTCCCGAACTTTTCCGTGTGACACATGTTCGTGAATCAGAGCCTAGGACCTACTACCTCGAAGATTTGGACCACAAACCTATCCGTGGCGGCTTCTATGCCGAAGAGATTCAGCCTACGTTGTATCCCGATACGTACTTGGTGGAGAAGATTATAAAACGAAGAAATGGACTGTCCTACGTCAAGTGGTGGGGCTTTCCACCTCGCTTTAATTCGTGGGTGGCAGATGCAGACATCGAGAAATCCCCAAGACCTTAGTAATTTGTCTGTGTATTTTCTTTTTGTACTTGTAGTAGTGTAGTATGTATGTAATAAAAGTATTTTTAAAAGAACTTGCAGTGTTTTTTATTTTCTCAAACCTGTCGCTTTTGTGGTATTTTTTTAAAGTATTAAAGTTGTTTTTTTTATCGGCCAGGGATTGAACCAAGGACCTTAGTCGATCCAATCAATCATTACTTTAATGAGTGAATTATTTAATGAATTTTGAACTTTTTCCCGAATCTCTAGCTAAATAATTATGGATTTTCAAGATGGCGGCTAAATGACAAGATGGCAGGTGTCACAGCAATAATAATAAATGATTACTGCACTCTAGCAGCTAAGAATTAAACTAACATGTCATCAGCGCACTCTAGCCGACGATACAATGATGATGATGGCTTCCAGCATCGAAGACAAGATGGCGGTCATGACGTCATAATAGGTGATGTTATATATGCTTTGAAAAAAAGTGGTGGGAGTCAGTCTGCCAGCATCCACCATGGGGGAAGGATCGGTCGCTATTTTAAATTTTTTTTTACCCTCACCGGGTTCGAACCGCGGGCTCCGAGCTCCGTGTCGTAAAAGTACAATTTTTAAATATTTTTATTAAAATTTTATTATTTAATTTTTTTATACATTTAAAAAAATTCATTAAAATCGGATAATAAATAAAAAAGTTAAAGATGGCGGCCGTAACGGAAATTGCAACAGTGACGTCATCATTCAAAATGGCGGAAAACACATCGCCGGAATTTTCGAGAACACAATGACGTCATCCAATATGGCGGATCCAAGATGGCGGATCCAAAATGCCCGCCGGGGTCAAGGTCAAGGTACAACCATCCAAGATGGCCGCCGTGACGTCACAATCCAAGATTGCGGTCGGCACCACAGGCACCACACCCAGGACCCAGTTCCAGTAGCCCCATTCCTATACTACTCTTCTTTATTTCTGTTTTATATTCGTGTCAAATTATTCAGTATGCTTGATATATCCTGTTCGTGTTTTATCATACCAGCATTCCTGTTCGTGATCTCTTGTTCGAAGTCTGTTCCTTCCACTGGTAAGTTAATGATCCTTGAATGTACACTACATAAAATTTATTTATACTAAACAGAGGTAATATTTTTTTCTGGTTGTAGACTTTGAGAACATGAAACGAACATCTGACGGCGTACCTTTGGCTGCGGCCTCATCAGCTGCAATGCCTGTATCGGCGGTTCCCGGAGGTTTGACATCCATTTCATCATTGTTGGCTGTGCCTGTAAATTGTTGTTGCTGCTATGGTGCAGCATTTGCATTCAGTCAAGATGCTCGAAGACATGAAAGAAGTGGTTGTTTGAAGAATTCTGATCACATGACCCCTGTGTGCGAGAGCTGCGGAGCCACATATCCACGAAGATATGCTTTGAAGAGACATCACAAGACTTGCAAAGGCATATTTTCTCCACTAGCTAAAAAATGCCGCATTGTCGGCATTAACAGAGAACGATATAATTCATGATATTGCGTCGTCGACGAAAAAACAGAATGATAAACCGTATTATTCATTATCGCTACCTAGAATGAAAGTCGGTGTTGGCAATGTACCAAATATCAGTGGTTTCATTAAAGCAGAGAATGCTTTAAAATGCAATTTAAAGACGTACGCTGCAGATAATTGGACCGATTCTGCCAAATATATCTTTGACATATCTTTGTGACATATCTTTGTGAAATGCGACATTTAATTGCCCAGATATCCAAAGAAGTTTATAACGCAATCAATATATAAATCAGTACTGTTTTTATAATTTTTTTAGCATTATTTTCAAATTTGTGGCTAAATAATTACAGAATGTCAAGATGGCGGAGAATATAGCGTCGGCGGTTTACTGGAGGCCGGCAAATGGGAAATTTTTGTCTCTTGGGGTAATTTGGTTATAATTTATTTAATAAGTTTTTTAAGCATAATATTTTTTGGATCGAACAAGGTTCGAACCAAGGACAGAAATCGATTGAATTAATCATTATTTAAGTAATAGATTTTTAATGATTTTTGTATTTTTTTCCTAATATCTAGGTTATTAATCACAGCTTTTCAATCACGGCAGTCCAGGTGGACGAAAAAATGGCGGATGCCATGGCAATTAAATACTACTGTACTCTGGCGGGTAAAAATTAAATCCATATGACGTCACTACACTCTGACAGACATTGTGTGTACTATAACTCCTAGTAGCGAGTACTGAAAACAAGATGGCTGCAGAGACCTCTAGCAGACGACATGTGCATTATGTGACACTAGCGCTCCTGGTAGAGAGTATTTGAAAATTAAAAATTATGGCTCGGTCTCAAACAGGTGATGCTATTATTCCTTCAAATTCAAAAAATTTACATGTCCTATATGTGTGTGTTAATTTTATATGCCTTATTTAATTCTCAGTCTGGTAAATGTCTCGATGACCATGCAGTTAAAGGCATATTTTTTTCCAATGCAGAGGTCAGAGCTGTCATGGTTTATATCACAGGGCTTCCAATGTATTTTGTATAAAACATTAAAATTTATATTGCTACGAACGCAGACAGGACCACGACACGCGCCAAGTTCGTAGCTGGCTGGCGGCCTTGCACGGCAAATGGCGTCATGCGCCGGTTCACGTACCGTCCACTGACGTAAGGCATGCCACGCGTGCCTGGCTAGATTAAGAGGGTCGCCGCTACCCCTCTTCCCCCTACCCCACGGCTACAGTGCATCTTCCCGCCTTGGGCTATTATCACCTTCAGCGGTCTGGAAATTTCGGGCTTACAGTGGCCGTCGCGTGGAGTGGCGTGTATAAACGTCGCCATTCTCGATGTTTTGGCCGTCGGGTTGGCCCGGGATGACGTGACTCATCACAGCGATGAGGTAGAGAGAGTGCGACCGAGTGGCGTAAGACTAAGTGTGTTGACAGGTTGAACCTAGCTCCAGTGAGGAGTGCGAACTGTGGAACTTGACAGACATTGAGTTACTTGCGAATAAAATTTTTTAAAGTGCCGAGTGATTGGTGATAAGATATTTTTTAGTTACAATTAGTAATGCAAATATTAGTAATTAATAAAACCGTAATAAAACTTTATTGGGCTATTCCTTACGAACCCAGTTCTCCCCGCATTAAATCATAACATTTTGGTGTCAGAAGTGGGATAGCCCTAATTAATAGATTTATTGTACAGTTATTTAACTAAAATTAAAAAAAAATTAAACTTTTTTACAAATTTAGTTATTCGTTAATTGAGTTAGTTTAGGAACTGTTGTTAGTTTTGTAAGTAGTAGAAGTAAAGTCAGTGTGGGTTTTTAGTAGAGGTTTAGGTTAGCTCAACTAATAGAAATTAGAGTGTAGTGATAAGACAATAGTGTGATGCTAGTAGTAAGTGTGGACACAAAAGATCGCGGTGACGTATGAAAAAAATAAAATGCATTCTTGGCCGAAATGAATAACAAAATTGAATAAATGATGAAGGGCCAAGAGGAAATTAATAATAAAATAGAAAGTAACCAAGAATAAATGTAGAATTAAATAAAGAATGGCCAAGAAGATATGAAGAATAAAATTCATAATAGCCAAGAAGAGATGAAGAACTAAATGAATAGTGAAATGAAGGACTACCAAGAAGAGATAATGAATGCCATGGAGACCGAGATCGAGGACACGAAGAATCAAGAGGAGATGAAGAGGGGTCAGGAAGATATGCGTAATGAACTCGTGGCTGCTCAAGTAGAATTAAAGAAGAAGATGGATGCAACCAGTATTCAGATGGAAGGGTAAGTGCAGTGTTTGGAGAAACATCTAGCGTAACATGAAGAAGTAATGGCACAACAGTTAGCTCAACTTGAGAAAGCCACCGAACAGCGAGTAGCAGCTGTAACTAAAGAGTGCCCTCAGATGACCAAGGAAGCTTTATCTGCTACGAAACAGAGTAGTTCTTCTGAAGAAGTGAAGGTGGAAAGCGCGACAGGTTACCCAAAATTCAAGCCACCCACTTTTGATGGCCAATCATTGTGGGCTGCCTAAAGGCGATAGTTCGAGGAAGCTGCTGAGGTGAATGTTTAGGACGAGAAAGAAAAGGCTATGGCACTCGTCTTGACCCTGCAAGGATCTCCACTAGAGCTGCGGCAGACCATACCAGTTCCAGACCTGAAAGACTATGGAGTATTAATAAAGGCCCTTGAGTGAGGTATGGTGACCGACATATTGGCGAGGTGTTTAGAACCGCCCTGAAGACACATCAACAGAGATTTTCAGAAATGCTCCAAGAATTCGAAGCTGACATTTAACTACTCGTGCACCTCGCCTACCCAGAAGCACCAACAGAGTTCCTCCAGCAGCTAGCCACCAGGGTGTTTATAAACAGACTCAGAGATGTCGAGTTTCAGCAAACTCTTCGGTTGGCTTGACGAAAGAAGAGCTGCGAGGCCTTGGTCCATGCCCTGGAAATCGAGGCAGTACCCAGAGCCTCAAGGAATACAAGCATCAGGACAAGGAGAGCTGGACTGGAAACCTTACAATGGAGAAAATGTCAGAAACACCACTAATGAAGTAGATATTCTCAGGATATTGAAGAAGCTGCTGAATGATACTCCAGATAACCAGATCAGAAGAGTATGAGGATGCCTGTGGTGCTTCGTCTGCAATGAACTGGGACACATCCAGTGGGACTGTCCGACATGCATGAAGACATCGCTGCAGGAAGATAAACAGGAATATCGACAGGGAATTGAAAAGTAACTGTTATGAGGGGACGCATGCCAGCTCTACAGGTAATGGTAGCCCCTAGGGTTTTTTCCTGTATCTGTACTTCGTAGAGGCTATGGCAGTTCGTTGCTCAATGGATGGGTCAGTGGCAGACAGTGTTTACTTACGTTTGACACAGGAGAATCAGCATCTATAGTTTGCAGAGACATTACAAGTAGCGAAAAGCTGAAGAAAACACCCATCCCATACAGACTTAAGCCTTTTTTTTTTTTTAATTTTCACAGTGTTTTATTAAATAAAAGTGATTTAACTAAAATAAAATTTTTTGCTTCGATCAAGTATCAAACCCAGGACAGATACCGATCGATTAAATCAGTATATTAATCGTGTATTTGTTTGATAGGTTTTGGAATTGTTCCCGAATACCTAGCTTTATAATTACAGATTTGTCAGATGGCGGCCAAGACGGCCGACAAGATGGAGGAAGCCACAAAGGTCTGGAGAATTGCACTCTAGTGGGTAAAAATTTAATCAGTATGGCGGAGGTGCTCTCTTTTAGATGACATCTGTAATATGAGATATTAGCGCTCCTGGTATCGAGTAGTGAAAACAATATTGAACCAGTGCTGATAGAATAACAGGAATATAGAAACGAAACGTAATTATGAATACACTTAAATCTATATATATATAAGAAAGTCGTGTTAGTTACACTATTTATAACTCAACAACGGCGGAACCGATTTGGCTGAAAATTGGTAAGGAGGTAGCTTAGAACCAGAAGACGGACATAGGATACTTTTTATCCTGTTCCCGGGGAAAAAATTAAATAATAGTTTAAAAAAACTAAAAAATATGCTTTATATAGAAAACTAAACTATAAAAAAGAAAATCAAGAAAGTATATTGTTCGCAATAATCATAACCCACTCTCACTTTTCATTTAATTAAATATCACTTTTCATTTAATTAAATGTCACAATATTTAGTAGACTTTGTTTATATCGCGCCAAAGACAAACTGAAAGGAAAGAGTTCGCACATGAGCGAAATGGTTTTCTTTACAATGTGCGAACTCTTTTCTTTCAGTTTGTCTTTGGTGCGATATAAAAAAAAGCCTACTAAATATTGTGAGTAGTATAGAATAGGGCATCCTGCGCCATATTCAGGCTTAGGTGCCGAGGTGCCGACCGCCATATTGGATTGTGTCGTCACGGCGGCCATCTTGGATGAGTGTAACCTTGACCTTTGACCTTGACCCCGGGGGCCATTTTGGATCCACAATCTTGGATCTGCCATTTTGGATGACGTCATTTTGTTTTCTCGAACATTCCAGCATTTTGTTTTCCGCCATTTTGAATCATGACGTCACCGTTGCAATTATCGTTACGGTCGCCATCATTAAAATCTTAATTTATTATCCGATTTTAATGAAAAAAATTTAAAATTTACAACAAAACTCATTTAATAAAAATTTAATAACAATATTTAAAAAAACATAAATTGACGACACAGAGCTCGGAGTCCTCGGTTCGAACCCGACGAGTGCAAAAAAAAATAAAAATGGCGGCCGATTCTTCCCCCGTGGTGGGTGCTGGCAGACTGGCCCTCACCACTTATGTCAAAGTATATATATCGTCAGGTAACATGACGTCATGTCCGCCATCTTGTTTCTTATATAAAAAACGCATGCAGCGATTGTTTTCTCAGAAATAACCAGGAGCACGGAAAGAAAACCCACAGAAGTCTTGAAAATTAATTTAAGTAAATATATTTAGATGTATACTTGCATGTTAAGTAAATATAATGATATGCCTAGCGCGGTTATATACATTTATTCTTATGCATATTTGTAACAGATGTAGGTTAAGCATATTATTATGAAAGACATGCTATATATAATATATTAATCGTTTAATTCGTCATATTCAAGGAGATGTTTTTTCAAGGCTTCTGTTGGTTTTCTCCGTGTGCTCCTGGTCATTTGTGTGAAAAAAAATTGCTGCAAGCATTTTTTTATATAAGCAATGTGATCGTATTCATAATTTCGTTTAATTGCTGAATTCCTGTTATTAAATCAGCACAAGTAGTGCAGCTTGGCCGGTCCGAGACCTGGCTTCTGGCTGAGGATGGATGATGGGTTCGACCATCGTGGTCTCTGACTTCACAGCGGTCATCTTGTATTACCTTGACCTTGGCCTTCAAAATTGACCAACATTGTCCAAAATTAGCAAATATCCGCAAAAATTTCCAGTTTTTTTGGAAAACTCATTCCGCCAAAAAATCTCAACATTTTGAAAAATAAAAAAATTTCCTAATTCGAGTGAAAAATTCCCGCTTTGAAGGACTGTGACGCCACGATTAAAGATGCGGCAATGGCATCCTAATTGTCAAGGTCATGACCTCGGCGGCTTAGAGCGGCTTATCGCTGGGGAATTCAAGGCACTTTGGGGAATTTTCAAACCATTGGAATTTTTAAGGACTAAATGGGAATGTTTATCCCCTCAAAACGGGAATTTTTCCCTCAAAATGGAGATTTTTTTTTTCATTTTTCATTTTTTTTTTTGCGTTTTTGTTTTCTAAAAAACAATAAATTTTGGCGGATTTTTGTGGATTTTGGGGAAATGGCAAATTTTAAGTCATTTTTGCAAATTTTGGCAAATTTTGAAGGTCAGAGGTCAAGGTCATTAAAGATATCCGCCGTTAAGTCACAATCCTTGAAAGCGGTGACAATCCACATACTGAAGCCTGGGCCAGGGGGAACAAAATTATACTACTCAAACACTGAACATATTTGTGTGCATACTAAGGAAAATGTGATATTTTTTTTATTCTTCAACCCTTCATTTTTTCAACCCTTGTAATATGTTTGGTCGTATAAATCTATTTCACACGAAATTTGTGGATCATATTTTAAGTTTTTACAATTAATAATATCAACGACTAAATAGTGTAAATGGTATGAAAACAATTTTTTAAATATTTGACCCTAATATGTTTTTAACTCCTTGTAGCAATGGTTCGTCTATTCAAAAATTATTTCAGACAAATTATAGATAAAAATAATTAAATTTGGAAACAATTCGAACGGTTTCGATAGTGTACCTAGAAAGGGAGCTATGCATTTTTTTTTTGTACTTAAACATTTGTTTCTTCCACCCCTTGCAGTTACGGTTGGTAGTATCAAACATTGATTTGGTTGGACAAACGTTTTAGGTATTACTCCTACGAGTTATAATACGTTTAAAAGGGTGTGATATTCGTCATGTTATGGGAGTTATAACGATTTTTCATTTTTAAAAAACTTAGTTTCTGCTATTTTGGTCGAATTTTGCCCATTAACGAAATTGAGCGAGATATTCCATTACTATATTTTATGTTTCTGTTAAGATGTGATTTGTGCAGAATTACGGCAGTTAATGCGTCCATAAAAATGTGATATAAATATAGAGTTCACGATGGTTTTTTGATGTATATGGACCATGAAACGAAGAACTATATAAAATATTTTCTGGAATCACAACGTGGTAACGGCTACATAGGTAGTTTTTCTTCAAAATCTACGTATATTTGAACACTTTTCACTCACTGTAAACGCCACACTTCTTCCTGCATACTCTCTTCAGGTTATAATAATTTCTGGAGAAAAATTAGAGGAGTTAGAGGACAGTGTGGGCACAGGCTGGAGCAAGACTAGAGGAGTTAGAGGAGTGTGTACGCACAGACCAGAGCAAGACTAGAGGATTTAGAGGAATGTGTGGGTGCAGGCTGGAGCGAGAATAGAGGAGTTAGAGGAGTGTGTGGGCACAGACCAGAGCAAGACTAGAGGATTTAGAGGAATGTGTGGGCGCAGGCTGGAGCGAGACTAAAGGAGTTAGAGGAGTGTGCGGGCACAGACTAGAGCAAGACTAGAGGATTTAGAGGAATGTGTGGACGCAGGCTGGAGCGAGACTAGAGGAGTTAGAGGAGTGTGTGGGCACAGACCAGAGCAAGACTAGAGGATTTAGAGGAATGTGTGGGTGCAGGCTGGAGCGAGACTAGAGGAGTTAGAGGAGTGCGTGGGCACAGACCAGAGCAAGCCTAGAGGATTAAGAGGAATGTGTGGGTGCAGGCTGGAGCGAGAATAGAGGAGTTAGAGGAGTGTGTGGGCACAGAACAGAGTAAGACTAGAGGATTTAGAGGAATGTGTGGGCGCAGGCTGGAGCGAGACTAGAGGAGTTAGAGGAGTGTGTGGGCAGAGACCAGAGCAAGACTAGAGGATTTAGAGGAATGTGTGGGCGCAGGATGGAGCGAGACTAGAGGAGTTAGAGGAGTGTGCGGGCACAGACCAGAGCAAGACTAGAGGATTTAGAGGAATGTGTGGGTGCAGGCTGGAGCGAGACTAGAGGAGTTAGAGGAGTGTGTGGGCACAGACCAGAGCAAGACTAGAGGATTTAGAGGAATGGTTGGGCGCAGGCTGGAGCGAGACTAGAGGAGTTAGAGGAGTGTGCGGGCACAGACCAGAGCAAGACTAGAGGATTTAGAGGAATGTGTGGGTGCAGGCTGGAGCGAGACTAGAGGAGTTAGAGGAGTGTGCGGGCACAGACTAGAGCAAGACTAGAGGATTTAGAGGAATGTGTGGACGCAGGCTGTAGCGAGACTAGAGGAGTTAGAGGAGTGTGTGGGCACAGACCAGAGCAAGACTAGAGGATTTAGAGGAATGTGTGGGTGCAGGCTGGAGCGAGAATAGAGGAGTTAGAGGAGTGTGTGGGCACAGACCAGAGCAAGACTAGAGGATTTAGAGGAATGTGTGGGCGCAGGCTGGAGCGAGACTAGAGGAGTTAGAGGAGTGTGCGGGCACAGACTAGAGCAAGACTAGAGGATTTAGAGGAATGTGTGGACGCAGGCTGGAGCGAGACTAGAGGAGTTAGAGGAGTGTGTGGGCACAGACCAGAGCAAGACTAGAGGATTTAGAGGAATGTGTGGGTGCAGGCTGGAGCGAGACTAGAGGAGTTAGAGGAGTGCGTGGGCACAGACCAGAGCAAGCCTAGAGGATTTAGAGGAATGTGTGGGTGCAGGCTGGAGCGAGAATAGAGGAGTTAGAGGAGTGTGTGGGCACAGACCAGAGCAAGACTAGAGGATTTAGAGGAATGTGTGGGTGCAGGCTGGAGCGAGACTAGATGAGTTAGAGGAGTGTGTGGGCACAGACCAGAGCAAGACTAGAGGATTTAGAGGAATGTGTGGGCGCAGGCTGGAGCGAGACTAGAGGAGTTAGAGGAGTGTGAGCGCACAGACCAGAGCAAGACTAGAGGATTTAGAGGAATGTGTGGACGCAGGCTGGAGCGAGACTAGAGGAGTTAGAGGAGTGTGTGGGCACAGACCAGAGCAAGACTAGAGGATTTAGAGGAATGTGTGGGTGCAGGCTGGAGCGAGACTAGAGGAGTTAGAGGAGTGTGTGGGCACAGACCAGAGCAAGACTAGAGGATTTAGAGGAATGTGTGGGGGCAGGCTGGAGCGAGACTAGAGGAGTTAGAGGAGTGTGTGGGCACAGACCAGAGCAAGACTAGAGGATTTAGAGGAATGTGTGGACGCAGGCTGGAGCGAGACTAGAGGAGTTAGAGGAGTGTGCGGGCACAGACCAGAGCAAGACTAGAGGATTTAGAGGAATGTGTGGGTGCAGGCTGGAGCGAGACTAGAGGAGTTAGAGGAGTGTGTGGGCACAGACCAGAGCAAGACTAGAGGATTTAGAGGAATGTGTGGGGGCAGGCTGGAGCGAGACTAGAGGAGTTAGAGGAGTGTGTGGGCACAGACCAGAGCAAGACTAGAGGATTTAGAGGAATGTGTGGACGCAGGCTGGAGCGAGACTAGAGGAGTTAGAGGAGTGTGCGGGCACAGACCAGAGCAAGACTAGAGGATTTAGAGGAATGTGTGGGTGCAGGCTGGAGCGAGACTAGAGGAGTTAGAGGAGTGTGTGGGCACAGACCAGAGCAAGCTCTGCCCCTCTTTATTCTGACCTTAGCTTACATCGAATGAAATTGAAAATTTGGGAAATATTCTTCCTTATTAGGTGGTAATCACAACACTTTTTTGCTGACGGACAAATATTAGCACACAGCATGAACTATAACCAGACAAAAATGTATAAAAAAAAGCATTAATTTGATAAACTTTTGTCACAACTTAATTTTTTAAGGAAAACATTGCTTGCCAATAAACTGCAAAAACCAATTTTTGTTTCTTAGCCAGCGAGGTTTAAACCTACAAACGAAAAATTTCCAAGTGAGGAAGTGTGCATGTGTCCGCATCTGCATACCTGTGTGTGTATGCATTTGACGTCGAACCAAGTGTCTCCCCGGCTCCTTCAGGCCGTTATGCCTCGCCAGCGCCATCTCTTGCGTGTGTAGTGCGACGCAAGTGAAGGTGACGTGCGACGTTTTGTTTCTATACAGGATTTGACATATTATTTTATTGTAAATATATTTTTGTTTTACTTTTTTGTATATATTTTGCTTATATTTTATTATAATTATTTTTGCATTGAAGGGTTACTTATGTATTTATGTAAGTTTTAATTGTTCACCGGGCGCCAAGGCCGTGGCTTCCGCCCGTGACCAATCAGCGTGTTCCGCGGGCTCGTGGAGAGGGGGGGAGACGCGGGCGCTCGGGCGCGCCAGGGGAGTGGGAAGGCAGTCGTGGACCGAGAGGCGACGGACGTGTTCGTGACGTCGCTCCGGGACGGTGAGATTGAGCGGGCGCGGTATTTGCAGTGGCTCTAGACTTTGCCGTGCGGAAGCGATTACAGCTTTGCAGTCGAGTTGTTATTTTGTCATTCAGTCGCTGCTCTCACCTTGTCTTTTTTGTCTCACGTGTGTTCTTCTCCTAGTTTTTGCGAGTCGCGGTTTATTTTGCAAACTGGACATTTGCAGTCGCATGTTCTGTGCTTTTTACATTTCTCCCCGGTCATTGTGGTGTACAGTCGGACAGACATCCTATTGCGCGCGAGTCATAGAGAATTCTATTCCTTACAGTGTGGGTAATACTCGTCACGGGCGGGACGTCCATTATTTTCATTACAATATTAGTGCGCGGAACCGGGCTTCGTCCCATATAGAAATAGTCACAGGCGGAAACGCGGCAGCCCCATGTAAAGTGTTCAGTGTCTGGAGTATAAAGGACCAGCAAACTTTATTCGAGTTGTTCTCATTTCATCTCTGGAGACTAAGTCCCTCGGCCACGCAGCCCGGACCCCCCTCTACCGAACCCTGAGTAGCCGGCAGGATAGCAGCATTTTCAGTGACTAGTCGACCAGCCTATGACACATTTATATAAACATAATATGGATATTTTTAAGTACTTGTGTGTGCATGTGCTATGTATGCATGATTTCTGAGTAGGTAGCACGTAGACCTACATACTTCTGACAGTGATATTTAATAAAGTTGTATTTTTTGTTTAAATATTACTGAAAAATGCATTTTTTTTACATCGGATGGTTGAGTTGGGTAGTTTTGAAAGCTGTATAGAATTTTCATCTTGAGAGACTGAATCTGCTCCGGCCTGGAAAATGAGGTATCTCAGAGAAAAATTACCCCAGCCAATAGTTATGTCTGGTTTGAACAACCTGCCCGGGTATTTAACCCGGTAACCCGGATTGCTTCGAGGGTGAGAAGGGTGGGGTTGGAGGGTATTGCACTCAACGTAACGCTAAGTTCCGCTCTTTATCCGCTGACTTCCAGTAAACAACAGTACCACAAAGGTAATGTGACACGTCAACGCGGGAGTTGAGTGAAGAGAGCGAGTGCGGCGCGGACGCAGAGCGACGGGACCATGCTTGTGTGGCCGAGTGGTGCGAGACTGTGTGTGTGGACAGGCGCGAGGTAAGGGGCGAACCACTGATGAGCCTAGCTCCAGTGAGGTGTGCGAACTTTTGACTGGACATATGTCTAGTGATATGTGAACAGACATTAAGTGTGGTGATTTAATTAGTAATGTAAATATTAGTAACAAATAAAACTGTATTAAATTAATTGGGCTATCCTTACGTACCTGTTTTTTCCCATTCGTAACTATATGTGTATGTATATATATAAATATATATATAGATTGACCAAATAAGGCCCGGGTCCAAATAAGGCCCGTCATTGAGTTCATTAAGATAGCAAAGAGGTTTTCATCGGACAAGACATGCTGCGGACAGCCTCTGCCATCTAGCGGTCGGCGGAGGTACTAATTTGGGGACGCGAACTCTTCGGCCACTTTCTACGCATTAGAAACCAGCAAGGAATTCGTAGTGGCTGTGGTTACTAATTTCGACGAATCGTGCAAGACGTCTTCACATTAAAGCAATGTAACTGACGCAAAGTATCTATATACCATTTTTAAGCTCGTAGTTTATAGAATATGTTAGAATGATGATATATTCTGAACTCCTGTTGTGTAATAATCTGTCAATAAATCACTTAAAGAATGTGTGTGTTTGCGACTAACTCCAAATGAGGCCCACACTGGAGACCAAATAAGGCCCACGGGCAGTTTTCCGAAATGTTTATCTCATTGTTGCAGCACTGAATCTTTATGTAACACACTGAAACGATTATTTATTGTAGAATAAATATTTTAAAAACCTTCCCAAAATGTAAATTTAAAAAGTTATATTTTTTTAAATCTCAGGAAAAAATTACCTTTTAATTAATATTTTATTTTTTGCATTCAGTATCATAATATATTTTTGGTTTAAATTTCTGTAAAATTATTTTAAAATGTTACAAATATAATTTTAAAATTTTTGACAAAAGTTACCACATTGCCTTAAATAAATAAGTTAGTCTTGAGAAGTGAATATGACTTATTTATGGAAACAATGGCATACCCAAAACTTTCTTTTCTTTTTTTGGGGAGGGGGGATTCTATGTGGCATTTATTTACTACCAAGCTAAAAATAAAGATCAATCTATTATGTCTAGATACTAAAAAATTATTTGGTGGAATGGCAATCACACATAAATATTATAAATACTCAATTACACATTTTTGTTAATTTTGAAACAAAAATTTTATTTTATAAAGAACAAAAAAATGTCTTAGTCTGTAAAAATTACATGTCAAACTAACACAGTAAAGACAAAAAAAAATTTACACAATACAACACAACTGTAAGCCAAAAGAGCTTTTTTTTCCTTTCCCTTTTCAGATAATGGTTTCTTTTCCCTCATTTTCTTCAGCCCCTTTAGTCCACCACCCTCATGGGTGCACCACTGTATGGGAACATAGCCTACTTTAAAATATGCAGTTACATCTATAAATGCAAATACCTTTTTTTCCTGTTTTAGATGGATAAAGTAAAATAAATGAGGGCTCCTTGGACAAGTGAACAATTACGGGCTGCAATGGAAGGCATTGCACAAAATATGACTGTAAGAACAGCAGCTACATGCTGGGAAATTCCTCGAAGGACATTAAGAAACCATAAAAGTAGCAGCAGCACCACAAGAAAGCTAGGAAGGTCGTCATTTTTGACTCCTGCTCAAGAAACAAATCTCTGCGATAGAATTATTCGACTAGCAGAGGTAGGCATGCCAATAACCGGTAAGGTAATTCGATGTTCAGTGTACACATTTTATAAACAATTTAATATCGCCAACCCATTCGATAAAGCACATTGACTGGCTGGAAGGAAATGGTTGAAACTGTTCGTAAAGCATCACCCAGAAATATCCCAGCGAAAGGCTCAAAACATGAATCCTGATAGGGCTTCAAAGTTGAATAAGGTTATCGTGGGTGATTATTGTGACAAATTGAAGGCAGTAATGACTCGTTTAGATATTTTTGACAAGTCCCAGCTAATCTACAACTTTGACGAGAAAGGCTATAGACTTACCTTCCACAAACAACATAATGTGTATGCCAGAAAAGGAGAAAAAAAGAGTCCATCTTGTAGCATCTGAACATGGTGAAAATGTGTCAGTTGTCTCTTGTGGGAATGCACTGGGTCAGGTCATACCACCAATGATTCTCTTTAAAGGAAAATGATTAAATCCTGAATGGAAAGATAACCTTCCACCTAGAACAGAGGTTGAGGTGACTGAGAAAGGGTCTATGACAACAGCAACTTTCATTCCATGGATGCATCATTTTGCGAAATTCAAACCACAAGGTAACATTTTGCTTATCTTTGATGGGACATCATCACACTTGGACATAGGTATTGTGGAAGCTGCTGAAGCCTACAGCATCACACTATTCTGTTTACCAAGCAACACCTCACATGAGCTGCAGCCTTTTGATAAATCTGTTTTCTGTCCTTATGAAAAATTTTGGGATGATGAAGTGGTACTACATTCGTCAGAGCAGACAAACATTCAAGACCGCACAATAACCAAAAGGATTTTTGGTAAAATATTTAGCAGGGTTTGGACCAAAGCTGCTACACCTGGTAATATATCAAGTGGGTTTTCTATTTGACCCTACTGTTATCCACGAGAGAGCTTACGCTCCTTCAGAACTTACCAGAATAGAAAACCCAGATGAAACAGCACAAGGAAATAGTCTGCAGCCCCAGTTCACACACAAGAGAGCAAGCTTAGGCAGGTAAAAGAGAAAACTCGAAAAATAGCTGACAAACTAAGGTATGTAGAAAACTCATCGTCGGGAAGAAGTTATTCAAGTGACTTTTCTTTTGAATCCTGTGATGATGACACAGAACCTAGTCTAAATATATCATTAAAAGATAATCAATGGACACCTGAGGTGATAAAGAAGAATAATGTAAATCGAAGAAAATCTCCTTTCTACAAAGCTGTTGAGGTTACAAAGAAATTATTTGAAGACAAAATGAAGACTCAGAGTGAACAAAATCAAGACAACAAGCCAGACGACGCTCCCCAAGGAAGTTACAATGTTAAAAGCGCTAAAAAACACTCTGAACCTGGTCAAAAACATCTTGCTATTGGATTGAGTGACATGAAGAATAAAGGAAAAGAAGCCTGGTATTGTTTCATATGCACAGAGGGCATGATTGCTGACATGAGACTGTGTGTAAAGCGTAGCCAGTATGTTCATTAAGAATGTATAGCGCTTACTGCTAAGGACAAAATACCAAATTTTATTTGCCCAGTTTGTTCTTGTTAGGCTACTTAGTTTCACAGACATATTGTGTACCTACACGTTCATTTTCAGCAGTGACTTTGGTTTAAGATTACTGGTTTGTGATTCAAGTGCGAACTTTCAGTATTTACATGTTCAGCTGTAGGAATTTTTAAATTTATCGATAGAGGTTCTAAAATGTTACAATGTAATTCAAATTATTTGAATGTGGACTACCATCATTACTCCTTGTAATGTTTAGGTAGTTTCATTACACTTAATTGTTATTTGACTTCAATTGGCAGTTATTTAATCATGGACCTTATTTGATACTGCTGCTGGGCCTTATTTGGAACAAGTGTTCCTAATATGGCCCTTTGTATAATTTTTAACAAGGTCTTTTGTTACACACAACTCGCTTACTTTTGGTACTTTTGATCATGTTTTTTCGAAGTACAGAAGTTTAAGAATGCTGCTGCCTAACATTCATAATTTTTAATATCTTGGTATGATTGTTAGAAATGTTAGAAATAAGGGGGGGGGGCATTATTTAGCTTACTTACCTTAGATTTTCTGAATCAGTTAACAAATATCACTATTGTAAAGCTGAAAAAAATATAAAGTAATAATTAACTATAGCCAAAAGAAAACATATAAAAAAAATTGGAGGTGGTTGTGCTGGGATACGACAGCAAGTTTTCAACTTAAATACGTCATGTAAATGGGAAGATAAAAAAACTACAGTAGTTATAATCCACTGTTTGTATAAGGGGTGACACATCACTTTCAGCAATACCCGCACTCGTACTAGGCCTGTATTTGATTTGGGGGTAAACAAATTCATTAGTTACAAGCTTACAAGTTGAAAGTGCGAGATAATGTGTTTTATAAAGATATTTTCTTATTTGTAATAATAGGTACGGTTGTAATTGTTTTTTTTTTTCCAATATAACTGATTTTATCTATAACTTATTTGCATGAACAATGAAGTCGTAAATTGACAAAGGCACAAATAATTTATGTTGCTGTCTCAAATAAAACAATGAAATTATTTTGGATAGGTTTATAACGTACTAAAAAAAGGTGCAATAATATATTTTTTTAGATTGTGGTTGGAATTTATGCATTTAATAAAGACAATGGTTATGCATACACAGCGATACTCGCTGCAGGAACACTTTATCTATAACCAAAACAATGAAATGCAAAACACTACTGCTATGATTTATTTCATGCCATTTTGACGTGACAACGTCTAATAAATCGATGAACGCTGGCTGTACGCACGAAAAATTGTCCCCACTACGGATGTCCCACTACAGATGTGTCCTGTTTACGCATGCGTGGCATCTCTCTGGTATGTTGTGGACGGTACAGAGAACTCGGCCGGCACATGGCGGCGTACTGCTCAGGTATCACCCCACCATGCTGCAGGGATAGGCGGGTCGCGCCGGTTGGATCACGCCTGCGCATGTTGCCACACACGGCTTGGGGCAGACGACAACATAGCGGGGTTCGAGGTTATTGTTGTGCACCGTGCCACGAGAGTATATTCGCAAGGAAATAACATTCTTACAATGTACTACAACATAGTATCCGTACAGACATTTAATTCTTATTTAAATGTATTTTCAGTATTATTTATATACTTTCCTATTGTTTGAATTAACCTTCTCTCGTGTCAATGCATTTTTACGACACGTTATTGTTGTATTACCTTAACTTGAAAAACACTATAGGTCTAACCTGAAAACAAGAACTTATAATAAGTATTTTGAACCTTATTATTATGAACTTATTTTTCCTATGTATTGTTGGAAGTCCTACTTATTTTTCATGTATGTTTCATCCTGTTCACATTTTTTATTTGGAATCTTATTGTTTTTCGAGATATTACTTACCTGTGATTTAACACTATTGTTGTGACCGAAGGCCATGAGATGCTGCTCTGGATTTCCCAGACAGGGTCTTCACGGGATTCGGCAGCACCGGAACAGGAAGTAGATTAAAAATTAAGAAATAAGTTTTTTTTGGCGTTACCACGTATAGGCTGAGGCCTAACGCCTTGGTGATTTAAAATCTGTAAAATATGGTTTTCTTGTTATTGTTGCTTATATGGGGTAGTGTAAAATTGTGCATCTCGACCCAGACATCGACAGTGAGTAAAGTTGTTCTGGTACTAAGCAAATTATTTTAGATGAAAATTGACTTGAGTTTCACTAGTAAAGGTACGCCATAAGCAAATAGCGTCGCCATTGTACTAAGCAAGGGGCTTATTGCAAAAGTGATTTTACGCCCGCGTTAATTGTTGAACTGTACCGTCACGTAAACTTTGTAACCTTAAACATTATTTGGGACGAAGATCAAATATTTTTGGCTGTTTTTAAAGAGAAGTACGTTTTCCGAACACTCAGTGGTCCTTCAGATCGATTTAAAATTGCTTCTACTGAGTAATGCCGTGTGCCTTAAGTAACTATTATTTTCTGTTTTCGTTAAAACTATCTCTTTGAAGTTAAACTGGATTAAAGTATCTACAAACATTTGTAATTTATCTGTGCCTCCGTATCTCCCAATGAGTTTAGCTACAATTAGACTCCAGAAGGGATTGATCACATGTAAATTTTAAATATTCAAAATAATTATAATATATTTTTTTTTCTCAGAAATAAAGCCTGTAAAATATAATAAATTTTCTACTAATCCTCGACTAAGTCATACACCAAAGAGAATTGTAAACTTATTGTAAGATTTTCATGTTTATTAATCTTAATACTGTTTAAATAAGATTTTGAAGGTTTTCAGTAATCATTGTTTGGTTCTGTGTGTCAGTGTTTTGTTGTTAGTTAAAACGTTTGCTGTGTTTTGCCTCCTGTTTATAGTCATTTTATATATATACCATTTCCACCTTCAAAACTATATTTTCATCCAGACTGCTCTTAATTTTAAATAATAAATCTTCCACCATTAAATTTTTTTTATATCATAATTCTCTTGTTGTTATTTCTTTTTCTAACTGCATTCCTACCAGTATACTATAGTCTAGGGTTCCATAGCATACTGACCATATCATTTACAGTTTATCAGCAACAGGAGTCATTTGTTGTTGGCTCATTTATTTTAATGTATTTAGTGTTCAAGGGTTTTAGTACAAATTAGTTTTAAATATGTCAACGAGTCATCAACACCACAGATTAAACATTTTCTTCACCTCTGTGGTATCACCCACCATACTCAAGTATTAATTCTGTAAGCTGAAGTATAAGATTAAGTTCCGAGCTCAGAAAATAAATAAAAATATACATAGAAGGAGTGGGGACTGCCCAGAGAGGGAAGTGGCGCCCGAAACGTGGTGGCTCCGAAGAAATAGTGCCGAACATAGCAACTTCAAGAGTAAGTGTGCATTCTACGTGTTGGCACCAGGGAAACGACTTCTCTACTGTTGTACTCCAAAATGTCATTCAACAAGGTGTATGAGTTGAGGAGCCGGTCTGAGACCAGCAGTGATATGGGCGAGACTGCAGCACCTGTGCCAGGCCAGGAATATAAGACCACAGCACAGGCCACCCAACAAGAAAAGTACGAGCAGGTGTACCAACATCTACTGGATGTACAGCCTGGACAGAACACACAGTCCTATGCAGCTATACCTGAAGGTATACTGGTGCTCACTGAACACAACATGCCGGAGAGGTGTGAAACCAACAGGGAAGGTGGGACAGCAGCAGCCACACCTGCAGCTGCTACTGAAGAGGAAAAGGCACCAGCAGAGGAGTCGGATATGTCTGCCCCCACCACTCCTACAGGTGACATACCATCGGCTGATTTAACCAGCATCTTGCTGATGTTGCAACGTATGAATAGCAAGATGGACACCAACGCCCAGAACATGAGTGAAAAGATTGATGCAGTCGCGGGGAAACTGGACGCTAACCTCTGCGAGTTAAAGAGTGAGCTGAATATAAGGATAGAGAGCTTATATCGCCAGCTGCAAACAGGCCTCAGTGACCTGGAGGTACGATTGGATGCCAGACTGCAAGAGCAATCTCAGTCAGTGGGACAGCTGGCCAGTCAAATGCAAACACAGCAGGAAAGGGTGGAAAACTTGGAATCCCACACCACGTCTCTGATTAGATCTGTGTACCAAGTACGGATGGAGGGACAGGGCCAGTCGCAAGTGATTCACCAGAGGCTCGAACACATTGAAGAAACCACAGTCACTCTACAGGCAAGAATTGAAACTGTTGAGTCAGGATCAAGAGCAGCCGCCGAACAAGCTGCACAGGCATGTGCCAGCGCTCTCAATCAACAAGTCCAACAGCGAGTGGAAGAGCTGCACAGCAGGATGGCGACAACAAACACCTCCATGACCGAGCTACCCAGCCTGCAGCCTGCAGTGACAGCCAGCCAAGACTTATCACCACCCCCAGCTATCTCATCACTTGTCACACCACTTCATCCTACCCCATCGTGCAGCACCCCACATCTTGACCAAGCCGCATTACTGCGTCATCCAGCCAAACATTGGGCTGAGTCCATGCCCATGTTCTCTGGCAAGTCATTGGAGAACCCAGTCAGATTCCTCAATAAATTTGAGGAATACGCAAAGACTTTCTCATTAAGTGACAGTGAAAAATTGAAGTGCCTGAATGTAGCACTCAAAAGCACTGCTTTTTTTCTGGTGGGAGCTCCAGAGCCTACATATCACCTCCTACGAACAGTTCAGAGAAAAGTTCAGAGCACAGTTCTGGAACTTAAAACTGCAAGGCAATTTGAGGGCTCAATTGCACACGGATCGGTTTGACTGTCGCAAGGGGAGTAGCCTGGAAGCTGACATTTCAGCTATGTATGAGCGTACCCGGTACTTAGATATAACCATGTCAGATGATGAGTTCATAGCAACCATGTTGACACAGCTCCCACTCGCCTACCAGATTCAGATGTCCGGACACACATACAAAGATGTCACCGAATTCAGAGATCATGTTCTGGCAGTAGACAAGCTACAGAAGCTGCAGCGTGGGCAAGGAGCTAAGGATGAGGCTGAACGAACACCTCAGCAGCCTCCCAGTAAAAATGTGCCAGTGCACAATTACTGGCAAAATCGGCCCAAGGATTATCGCCAGGCAAATGTGCACACCCTGACATGGGAGAGGTCAGGTAAAAATAACGAGTACACCAGCCAAGGGCAGCAAGGGAAAAAGCACAAGGGCAAGTACAACCGCAAAAGCAACCGTAACAAGCCCTACCACAAAACCACCTGGTGGTCAAGTAAGCAGACCTGCAGCGACGGTGAGGACGACCCCAACAGCCAGTTCCAGGGGAAGACATCAACTGAACGGCCACCCAGGAAGTTCACCTACCCTCAGTGCTACGCCGAGTCAGATGGTGAGGCTTACTACCGTCACCAGGGCCAAAAGCAGTTTTATTCTGACTACGCTAGTGGGAAACCTGACTTCCGCCCGTCACACCGCAAGATCCCTGCCAGTACAGAGAGAAGCTGCAGACCACAGTATCACATCGGCTCATCTGGCAGCATCCAAAATCATTTTCCATACCCACCACCCTCATTCTCATCGCAAGACAATTCCCAGCCTCAACAGGGCTACTTCCAGCGCAATGCGCCAGTGAATCCTGTTGCTGCAGAGTTTCAGGCAGCAGTAAACAGGGCTGCCAATGGTCCAAGTAATTGGACAGGGCCTAACCCAGCAGGTTCAGCTGCCCAGCAGTGCAGCCAGAACAACCAGGATAGAGCGTTAAACTAGAACGGGTCAGGTTTGCATCGCCCTGAACTCATACCCGCTATCCAGAGCCTACATGTCACCTCTTATGAAGCTCTGTGTCTGGATAGATCGGTGGCGATCGACCCGCTCTATATGCCCAAATTTGACATGGAAACTGATCAGGCAGAACTACCCACAGGTAGTGAGATAGAACAGTTGATCAACGACCGCCTACAGTCTGAGGCGCAAGCAAGGCAAAGAAGGAAGAGTGCTTCTAAAATCAAGCAGTTCAGTATAGGAGACCTAGTGTTATGCAGGAGTGCAAGCGGGAGCAAGAAGTGGGACCATGTTACCAAGAAGTTGTTCTTGCTGTTCAAGGGACCCTATGTGGTCATAAACAGAATTCACAACAACTGCTATGAGTTGGCAGACCCTGCCACCAACAACATCATAGGCAGGTATAACCTAACCCAACTAAGGGCCTACCACAAGCTTATTGTCCCACAGTAACATGTGTTGTTTGTGTGGTAGCTAATAGAATTGGTTTTTTTTTCATGTGAAGTATAGAAACAACATTAGTGTACATGTTGTCTACACTTTGTAGTCCTATGTGATCAAGGACCTGTACATCGAACACTGTTAAGTGTGTGAAGCTCAATGTTTCGTGTCCAAGTCAGGACCTGTGTAGCCAAGGTTGTACCTTATGCTGTATTTGTTAGTGTAAGGAAATGCACTAGTCTGGTTGCCTGATGAGCTTAAAACCAGTGTGTTGTCTCGTGACTGTCTAAGACTAAGGCTCTGCCGCAC
The DNA here is from genome assembly GCF_032445375.1 of Bacillus rossius redtenbacheri. Classification (NCBI taxonomy): domain Eukaryota; kingdom Metazoa; phylum Arthropoda; class Insecta; order Phasmatodea; family Bacillidae; genus Bacillus; species Bacillus rossius. The sequence continues at coordinate 233,262,422 of NC_086330.1, forward strand.
TGGGATTTGTTGTCCAGCACTAACCCTAGGGTTATTATGGTACTGTAATGTATGGCTATGGCATGACCTAAATGGGTATGAAGCTTCGGTGACACATGTGAGCAGGACTAGATGTCTACTAACAGTGTAATCATGTTGTTTACTCTGAAGGAAAAAAAACCTACTGATCCACTAAAGTGTGAGCTAACCAACCTAACAAGAGTGACTACTATGTGTTAATATTTTCGCCGACCAGCTGTGTGACTCCTAAGCAGAACATGCAAATTGCATACTACAAGCACAAGAACACTTGCAACTACTAAGCCATGCACACTATAACTGCTAGTTACCTGCAGATATGATACTCCTTCTCGTAGCACTCTGAGCCTTAGCTTGTTGTTGGATCACCCACAAAGCTATCTTATTTGCTAAAAAAAGGAAAATTTAAAAATTTAATAATGTTTTGCAATTTAAAAAGAAAATTACGGGTGCTTTATATGAAGAAATTTGTGTAATTTATTTTGCTCTATCAGAATTAAAGGAAAAAAAAAACTGCATTGGAACTGATTTATTTTGGAATTTGATTTTATAAATTATGGGCACAAATTAATTTTATGAACGCCAAATATTAATTTTGATGTGCAACATATTATTCGAAGCACTGTCATCTTGAGGATCACACTGTCACGCGAGTGACGTCACTGTTGTTCAGCAGCACATGATGTGATTGTCTTCTGATTAGTTATCCACAGTAGCAAAAAACACTGGTGTCGCGAGAGAAAGTCTGCTCTTATGCTGCCCAGTTGTTGTATGAAGTCACTGTAACAGAAATTATAAGAATTCTTAATAATTTCATATTTTTCATAATAATGATAATTTTTTTTTTGTATGTGATCACATCCCTATTGTTGTCTTACACCAATGCGACAGTGAGGGCGACTCCAGACAGCAACCAGTAAGCACAGAACATTGTTATGGTTATTTATGGAGTAAGTTATGGGACCGCGAGATACTAGAGACACGCCTGTCATGTTCCCAGTGCGGAAATGAAAACGAGTGTAGGACACGGCCATGTACTTAGCGGTGCGACGACAGAGCTGGACCCGCTCCAACGGGACGTCCGGTCGACGCCACGTCCGCTGACGCAGCTGCGTCAGCATGGGACCTCCGTCCACCCCCTGCTGTACACCACTGGTCCCTGTCTGGGACGGCTCTAGGGCTGCCCTGCGGACCGCGCCGCGGCGCTGCCGCGAGTGCTGTTAGGACCCGCCGCCGTCAGCCGCTCATCCCCACGAGTGCGGGCGACCCCGGCACGGCACGTCCTGCTGCCCTCTCGGTAGCAGGCACCCTCCGCGATGGCGTGGAGAGGACGTTGCCGTCTGCCCCGGCGTGAATCAGCACACCACAACGCCGTGGTCACACCTGCAGAACGACTGAGGGTTGTTAATGGTACACCTAACACTGAATCGCCGTCCACTGCACTCAATTGTAAGTAAACTCACCAGTGTCCTGAGCCTGCCTAATGCTAGACACCCTCCCAACACCTTACCACCAGCACGACGACGAGACGACGGAGTTTTCGCGCCATTTCTGGAGCGCGGAGCAGCGAGGTGTTGCTTCGAGGACGGCCGGCGGGAGACAACGAGTCACTCCGAGCGCCAGCACTTGGTTGGTCGCCGCTCGCGCGCCAGTTACACCCACCCCTCCGCCAATTCTCAACCGTCGCGCGGGAACCAGAAGCGCATGCTACGTAAGACAGAGACAGATGGGCTATCACTAAACCGGCGGCCACGTGGTTCGTGTCCACTGCGTTTTATTGTTACCCCATGTAATAGTTGGTACGGTTGTAATTGTTTTTTTCCAATATAACTGATTTTATCTATAACTTATTTGCATGAACAATGAAGGCGTAAATTGACAAAGGCACAAATAATTTATGTTGCTGCCTCAAATAAAACAATGAAATTATTTTGGATAGGTTTATAACATACTAAAAAAAGGTGCAATAATATATTTTTTAGATTGTGGTTGGAATTTATGCATTTAATAAAGACAATGGTTATGGATACACAGCGATACTCGCTGCAGGAACACTTTATCTATAACCAAAACAATGAAATGCAAAACACTACTGCTATGGTTTATTTAATGCCATTTTGACGTGACAACGTCTAATAAATCGATGAACGCTGGCTGCACGCACGAAAAATTGTCCCCACTACGGATGTCCCACTACAGATGTGTCCTGTTTACGCATGCGTGGCATCTCTCTGGTATGTTGCGGGCGGTACAGAGAACTCGGCCGGCACGTGGCGGCGTACTGCTCAGGTATAACGCCCCCAAGCTAACAATGTATCCCTTGAGGGGAAGTGTCGTGACACCTCCTCCAGTCCCCTCCCTGAGTAACACACTACAGGCGGGAGCGGTACACTCAGTGAAAACTGTTGTGGACCTACGTCAATAACACAGCCACTATATTAGCTGATTTCACGTTTCGTTCCACCTATTTCCTACATATTCAAGTGAAATACGTTTGTTATAGCATACACATCCGCACAATTAGAATATAGGTACCTTCAGGTTGCATGCAAACAGCAACTGGTCCACAAACATAACAAGTAGACAACTGCTGTTTGTTGAACATATAAATAGAAATGGAATGGCATCTGGCCTACCATTTACATCTAACGCACTCAAAGCACAACAAAGATGTTTAATTAATACATGTGTACTTACAACTGCCTAGTTCAGACACTCGAAGCCTGAAAGTACACCATCCGAGGATCCACCACTGTCATCACTGGAACTGTCAGTATCTTCACAAACATCGCTTTCACTTTCACTGTCACCGTTTAGACGTATTATAAATTTTTCCATTTCCTCTTCAATGCAGTGGTCGTTTTTCCAGTACTCCTCTTCTCGTTTAACATGTGACACAGCTGCCGTCCAGTCGTTTTCACAAATGCTGTTAATGGCTTCTTCTGTCAACATTTGTATATGGTCGGCTTTTTGTGAAACGTTTTTGTCCGACACACGAGATTTCACAATGTTCCAGATATATTCAATTGCATTTAAATTACAATGATACGGTGGCAACCTGACTACTTCGTGACCATGTCTTTCAAGGATGTCGTCCACACGATATTTCGGAGACGGGCGTTGGCACTTGACGATGTTAAGTAATTCTGACTTTGTCATGTCTTCTTCATAAGCAATGTTGTTGCTATTCAGCCACTCTTGAATTTGCGCCTTGCGCGATGCCACAGTCGGGGCTTTATTAATCTGCACTGAATGGTAGCATGCATTATCCATTACAACAATGCAATGTGTAGGAAGATTAGGTATAAGCCGTTCAAGTACCCACTTGGAAAAGTTATCATAATTCATCTCATTGTGATAATCTCCGCTTTTACATTTGGATTTGAAGATTAAGAATGCGTCAGGAACAAAACCCGAAACCGAACCAGCGTGCACAATAATCCATCTGTGTGCTGCTCTGTCGTTCTTAAGTACACCCTGCATATCTGGATCTTGCCAGCATTTGCTCACAGTGTATGCTGCATGTATCCATGTTTCATCAACATATACAACTGGTAATTTATTCTCACCTAAACTGTCATTTTCCCTCATTCGTCGCAAATACCTTCCCCTCCAAGCGACAATATCTGTCCTTTCCATCAATATTAGTCTCTTGTCTTTGCATTTCTTAAATCGGAAGCCAATCTGTTTTAATATTTTCCGCAACGTTTCTCTACTTCCAGCAAAATCGATTTCTTTCCGCAATACATACAAAGATTTCTTCAATGTTGGCACTTCCTTTCGATAGGCATAAAAGTTTTGAACTGTACGTCGAACAACACACAAATCAAAATCTTCCAGAACAATTTTTTTACGGCTTGTCTTCCGTTGTTTGCCCGGTGTACATACTCGTGTATCTGTAAGTTTTGCTATGCTCATTTCCTTACGTATTTTTCATATTGTTCCCACAGATTTTCCAGTCGCAGCTGCAGCTCGTTTTGTAGCATTTTAGATGGGATGTGAGTGTTTTCCAGCAAGCTTCTCTGCATCAAAATATGAAATAACATTTCCTATAATTTCACGTGCTTGACTAGTCGGACGCGTTATCCTAGATAATGCCATTATTGTATAACGTTATTAATGCATATATTCCACTCGATAGTTGATAACGCAAGCAGCAACCTTACATTCCAATTCACGAACTCACACGTTAACCACGCCGGATGAACTGACGTGTTCACTTGTCACGCATCGCTGACTGTACTTGGCGATAGCCAGCTCGTCACCTGCTGCTCGTCACCGATTGGCCAGGTCAGCTACTTACTCTGTCTCTCTCGCGCGCGACCGCATTCTTTCGAGATACATTGTTATCTTGGCCGAGTTATATCACCCCACCATGCTGCAGGGATAGGCGGGTCGCGCCGGTTGGATCACGCCTGCGCATGTTGCCACACACGGCTTGGGGCAGACGACAACATAGCGGGGTTCGAGGTTATTGTTGTGCACCGCGCCACGGGAGTATATTCGCAAGGAAATGGCGTTCTTACAAGTACATATTATTTTAATTACTAGTGTAAATCAGTACATTTAAACAGCGTTGTATGAATATTGTTTTAGCTGTGTAACTAAATATTTATTGCTGGTATGATACTTTTCACGCTTTAGTTTGACATTGGTAATTATTTGTAATGAGTTATTATTTGATCAACTAAATCACACACCGTATTATAGTTATGAGCCCACGAGCGTGTAAATATTTCGAGTTCAACAGAGAATATGCTAGTTAAAAGAAATTCAAACAAATATCGTGCGTGGAATATTATTAATTTATAACATCTGAAACAATTGTTTCCAATATGGCCTTGTGACTGTGCGGTTAGCAACGCTGACTACCAATCGATAGTTTGACGGAAGAAATCCCGGTGGCTGAAAATTTTTTTTGTACTTGTAAAAATAAATACGGCGCGCACGACACTTCAAAAGTAATAAATACATTTGAATTAATGAATGCAGATAAAAGTAAATTTATTAATTAAATTGTAGATTTCATTTCACTCCTCCTTTGTATCCATACAAAATGGTGATAATTAAAAAAAAAATTATTCAATTTTATTCATAAAGGTATGCAGAGATAGATTTTATGATACAAAAGATAGAAAAATTTAAAAAAAAATTATTCCTAAGAATATAATATTTTTAATGCCTAAATGGTTTGGTTGCAAAAACCTATTACGGCTCAGTCTCAGGCCGAATATATTTCATTTTCTTCTGGATCAATCATTTCATCAATGTTTTGTTATGACGTTGTCACGTTAAACTATCGTCCGTAAACCGACTTTACAGACAACCAATTTTTTTCATTGGCCGAGTGTCATTTAGAAAAAAACTGTGGCCCAATCACTGATGCAGTAAAAAGGCAAACTTTTTGTAATATTAGTTTGATACCGCAAAAAGTGCCCAATTTGTTGTAAGAAATACTTTATCTAAAGTGATCTCATCCTGAGATTTATTTATTTATATTTGTTTCATGCTGACCAACAGTTGTTAAACAATTGTGGTGGGCACGACACATATAAACAGGTACACAGTTATCACTGCCAGTGTATGGACTCCCACCACCGTCGATACCATTGCAGGCAGAAGTCTCTAAATGGTTAACACGCGAGGGCAAGAAGAGTACCACACACTAGCAGTGACAACAATAAATACAAAAAATCATACAGAAAATAAATATACAGGCATAATAATATTAACAAAAACATAAAACATATTGTCGCGTGTATTAAAGCCACTCTCTGTAGTGGTCTTTATTATAGCCATTACTTTATTAGTTATGTGGAGTCAGTGTATTGAGTATGTGGCCCATTTTTACTTTATGCATATACACCTGGTGGACGTGGTGACACATATAAAACATATACACTTTGTTACAAGAAACACAAATGAAAAAAAAACAACAATAAAAAAGTATTACCTTGAATTCATTATGTAGTTTAAACGAAATACAAGAATTATAGGTATGAGAAGCGCAAGACTTATTAATAATAAAACAAAATGTCATTAAAAGAAAGTCTTTAATAAAATAATAATATTGAAAATTCTGGTTTGGCAGGTGGTATAAATTATGTACTTAAAACAAGCAGGAAATAGGTTGCACACATGTGTCACTAACAATTGTTCATACAGTTTAATTTATAATGGCGCATGTGCTCACACTCATAAATCGTAGAAAACTGATAAAATATGGTTTATTATTTAAATATTTAATTTATGAAATTGTACCTCGGCTTAGCTCTATTGTTGTGTCGATAGAAAAAATGAAATTCCATTCTCGTATAACCTCTAGGTATTGACTGTGACGTGTATGCGTGACGATTAAGTGGATTGCAATATAAGTCTTTAAATGATGTTAATCTGTTCTCAAATTTTACAATAGTTTCAGATGTAGAGAAAATACTAGCACATTTAGCTTATAACAATGTCTCATACTATGCGAAATTTTACCCGTTTTTACTCACGTTGTATATGCACTCCTACTTACATATCTTTCCAGATATGCCCTTTCATTAATACATACATTTAATATTACGCAGATTTAACACATCCATACACTCGGATGGCCTATTATAGCCAGAAATATGGATGAATATAAAAGGGATTACGCCCCTTGCGCCACATTACATAACTCTCTTTTCTATTTAGAAGTTCTAAAACTATCAACTTTTGTAACCTGACCTCCCATTGGCCGAAACAATAAAAAGTTAACGTAATTTTACACATTAAAAATAACAACTGACTTTCGGCAATATGTATGAAGATATAAAAATACGTTAAATTTAAAATGCTAATTTCTAACAATGAACACACTGTTATACAAAATACGTGAAGAAAATCTCTTATGCCGTTAAAGTCAATTGTGCCCTAGAGGGGTCTAGCTTATTGCTGTTCCGTGTAAGTTCGTGCTATATCATAGAGTGTAGCACACGTAGATACACCAAAACATAAACATACTAATATCGGGGAAATAAACAAATAATACTAAATAGAATTATAATGTTGTTAAAAATAATAATGTCACTTTCTGTGCGTGGAATTGTAAGTCATGTAACGGCACACGCGGTTCAAAATTTTACAGGATTTTGTAAGTCAAATTTGGGGACTTACTGATGGGACTCTGGGCTGGCTGCTGTGTTCACTTGTCGGCGCAAGTGGCGTGACCAAGTAATTGGGGAACGGGGCTGCTTGCTTGCAGATTGCACATTCTTTTGTAGATTGTTTGTCCGGCTGCACACTGGTGCAGTTTATGGCCGCGGTTACTGAGGCTTGTTGTCGCAACAGGCCGCACGGTGCGGTGTGGCCACACGTCCGGGTGGAGGGGGTAGCCTGCTCAGCTGTCCTGGTTAGTGGTTTGTAAATTTGTTTTCAATAACCAAGGATTGTGCTGGTAGGCGCGGCGGTGCGCGGAGATATAAGCGCAGGTTGGAGAGAGGTGGAGGCTCACTCTAGTGAAGGCTATGCCTCTCGCCAGTGGTAACGAGTAGCCTTAGTTTGTGATGTAGTCAGGGTAGGCTTACTGGTCGTGAGGCTGCCCGACTTGTTAGCGAGTCGGCAGAGTCCTTGTTTGAAAATGTAAAGTTCTTTCGGGTTTTCAAGGTCAGGAGAGGCCCCTATGTTAGTTTTAAACTGAGGGATCAAGAAATGTTCAGCTTATTTGAAAATGTGAGTACAGAACTATATTTTCATGGCCTTAATAATAAATTCTGGTTTTTAATGTTCTTAAGTTAACGCATTAGAAAGGATTAGGTAAAAGTTTGGAGAAGCTCTCTCTGTCTCTCTCTCTCTTTTGTATGGTCATTTAGTAGTTATTTCATGAGTTATAACTGAGAAATAGTTGTGAATTTTTATTGAAAATGTAATCATTACCTGTAACGACTCCCTGTTGCTAGATACTGGTTTTGAACATAAGAAAATTGATAATAAATGTAAACTGGTTTTGAATTTAGTGTTAAATTATTTTTAAGTATCGCCATTTATTTATCTCTCTTTAGACATCCCGTACGGGATAACAGGCCCATTCTTTTCGATCCTAGAATGAAAACTATTTTATCTAGTTAAGTTGTATTGTAAGAATAAACCTATTGGCAGCCTAAGCGAGTGTGTTCTCTGAGTTACAGTTTTCCCCCCAATGAAGTTAAAGAAAACTCATGATAGTTTTTGATTGATTATTTTATTTAATTTGTTGAATTTTTTTTTCAATTTTTAACCACAGCGTTACAATATAATACTTATTACTAAAGACGTTAAATCACATTCAGAACATAAATCTAAACACGATAAACAAGATACAAACGTTTATGAAAATATTGAATGGATACTAAGTTGTTACAAAAATGAAGATGATGTCAAGTGTAAAAGACAACTTAATTTAGTAATAAGAATGACTATATTAGAAACATACTCATAATATCTAACAAATTAAATATGAATTGTAGGTACCCCTGAAATTATTTACCCTTGTAACTTCAACATCTACGAACAGCTTTTTCAATAGTGTCAGTAGTAAATATATATAATTACCATAAAAGTAATTATTGATGAGAAATTAAATTTAAAATCTTTGGTTATTGACTTTTAATATGATATAACAAACTTTAGAAGAATTAAAATAATTTATAAGTATTTGCTTGTGATATTTAGTTTATGAACCGTAACTGACAATAATTCACGTGAAGAATATACACGCGAATGTTGGATTTTGCTTGCAATTTGTAGAATTCACTTGTGACTTGTGAAATTTTATGTTACCTATATGCGAAATGGCCCTGTTAGTAAAGATATTCAGTTATATTGCGACAGCGTGTTGTGCCTTCGTCTGGCCTCGGGATTTGGCATCCATCACAAAGCGAAGCGCACACACCGACACGCAGACAGCTGTTGGCTCAGTGTGATCGCAGTGCGCGCGGTGTTGCCAGACGTCGCGTCGCCAGGCTGTCACGGGGCCGTATCGTCCGTGCATTGCCCCGCCCCTATACCTGCAGCTGTCTTCAGCCTCGCATTCTTGTGGCGCGCGGACATTGGGCGGGGAGTTTCGATGGAATATCTCTGCCGAAACCCTTGAGTGGGCTGAATGTGGCAACAGTGTCGCCTACCGGTGAGGTATCAGTCTGTAGAGTGGACGTTTGTTCCTTGTTAGCCACTCAGGTTGGTAGTTAGCAAAACAAACCGTTACTATCTAAAAGATAATGCCAGAAGTTTGTTTAATAGCTTGAAAGGAACTCGCTAGGAAGAATCGTAAAAATTCCGTCATGAAATGAGCATTGTTAAACAAAATATTTAAAGACACGTCACATAAGGGGGGGGGGGGAATTCGCTATCAGATGGGAAAGGCGGATGTAGGTCGTTCTCATTTGAAATTTAATAATTACCTTGGCAAAGACCGATTAAGCAGTCCTAAAATTGTAACCTCCATGTGTAGCTCAACGTCGCGAGCGAAAATGTTATGCAATACTTATTTCAATCTCCTTGACAGCTCCCGCTTTAAACATGCCTGGCACTTGGCGGTTTGTTTTCTGCTTCTTTTACTGAGTAAACTTCTAGTTGGAGCGCTTCCATCGTTATTCGTTACTGGCTTAAGTACCCGGGGTTGTGTGGGCTCTATAGAGAGTGATGAAGACAGTAATTTTCCTTTAATTTTAAACGTCAAGTGTGCGAATTTTATTACTAAATTCCAAAATTCTGCTCTAAGATGTGGGGAAAGGGGTCAAGAGTGCAAATTTTTCATCACGGGTGAAACAGTAGATTTGTATATATATAATCCTCCTCAAGAACTCTATCCTTGTTCTACAAATGTGAAGTTACACGCAGGCAGATTTTTTTGTGATTTTTTCAATTTTTTAATTTTTATTATAATTTTTTTATGTGTTTTTCTGTTATTATGTAAAAAGTGTGATAGTTTTCTCCGTGTGCTCCCGATTATTCTTGTCAATATTTTTATGGTTTTCTCCAAGTGCTTCTGATTATTCCTGGCTAGACATCTGATGGTTTTCTCCGAGTGTTCCTGATTATTTGTAGGAAATTGATCTCTGCATGAAGGATTTATACTTAATGAGTGATGTCATTTTATCATGTGATGCAATTAAATTGTGAATTTCTGTTACTAATTCAGAACTGACAATATTTTTATCAGGTGGATTAAAAAAAAACATTACTCAGTCCAAAAATATGTGATAAGACGAATGAGAAACACTATCACGAAAAACGAACTTCCTTGTCCTTGGTGTCTAGCGAAGCCTTCCTTCTTTTACGATCGTTAGTGAACCTTCCGCATCCCACATAAAAGAACTAAATAAATTTTGACTCAACACAACACATGAGGACATCTCATGTCAATAATCGGGACTACTTGCAAAAAGTTCTTTTGCATGAGATAAATTAACTCTCGCTGCTGAATGGAGCTATTGTAGCCAGTTGGAGCCATGAATCTTCGAAGCCTCGTAGCCTTGTGTCGCGTATTACAATAATTTTATCATTTGGAATAAAAAATGAATTAAACCATTATTTAGTCAAATAATATGTCCTGAAACATCTGAGAAGCACTAACATGCAAGGTGAACTTCCTTCTCCTTATTGTCTAGCGAAGCCTTCCTTATTTTTCGATCGTTAGTGATCATCCCGCATCCCACATAAAATAAATAATATTTACCTGCAAGCAAAATGTGGCATCATCTGTTGTTGACAAGCAGAACTACTTACAACAAGTTGCTTTGCATAAGATAACTTATCTCTCCTGATGAAATATTTAAAAAATTCTATTTAAGTAATGGTTCCAATTGTAAAACTGCCAGTTTGCATCTAACATTAGTCACAGAAGCTACCATGGATCATGGTTTGTTATCTGCAGCTGAATCGGAAGGAAACCGCTGTAGATACTGTAGCAAGAATTTTGTCATGAGAAGGAATGCTAGACGTCATGAGAAGAATGATTGTGTTAAAAACCCACTACGCAAAATGTTAAGCTGTAATCGGTGTAGCAGGTTATTAACACGAATTGACAGCATAAAAAGACATGGTAGAACATGTAAATCCAAGCCCACTTACGGCATAGAGGACATCGATGGATCTACTAGACTAAAGAAGAGTGATCTGCATTACGACAATAATTTTCCTTGTCTTGGGAGAGATTATGTTCGTGGCTCTTCCGATCTCGACAAAGAACTGAAATTGAAGGAGGTTGATGATTTATGGAAGATTGAAGACAATGGAAGAATCCTTAACGTGAAAAGTTAGAATACATTAAAGCAGATTTCAAGTAGATCTTTCCTACTTTAAAAATGATGAACTCCTAAAAAGGAAGCATGAAGACGATGAACACACTTCGACATCATCGATATCGAATTCTTACGGTAATCTAAGTGAAGACGATGCCTTCTACGGTGATTGCTACAGTGACTCTGAGGCTGTTGACAAAGGCATACACTGTGATGAAGCACCTACAGCTGATAAGATCGAAGAATGTGGTGGTGTCCTGAAACCGAAACGATGGAAACGATGTGTTATAATAAATAAATCTGATAAAGCTTATTATGATCACTGGGGCGATTTTGATATTAAAAGTATTTATAATGAACATGCAAGGAAGATGGTGGTAGAATAAATTGATTACAGATCATGGAAAGATCCAAACATATTGGTTGACCGGCTAAAACTTCTACATGGCTCGCTTTGTGCAGGAAACTATTCGTTCATCAAAGAAATATCCTTCATACTCAAAGAACTGAGGGAAGCTAGCTACATACAATAATGGCTTGTTTTACTTGTATTTGTATAATGTTTAGAAATAAATTAAAAATTGAAATTAAAAGTTTAATGTTTCATTTCTTGTATTATGATTTCTAACTAAGCCTGTGTTTCCGCTACTGTGTGTGTTCATTCCGTTTCCTGTGTACTGTGTGTACTGTGTGTACTGTGTGTTCATTCCGTTTCCTGTGTGGACTGTGTGTACTGTGTGTTCATGCTCTATATGTCTGGCATTGTTCATGTCCTGGTCTGCGGTCCGAAGACGCTTGGTGTATATGTATGGATGGCTTTGTACATGATCATTTTAAAGGTTATTCTAAGTATCAAAAACTAGACTTTCGTGTTAGGTTTATCGATAACATATTTAATTCGTTGGTCAGGTATATTGTCTTGAGTTGTTTTTGTAGAGTTAATAATTAATAAACTCCGCAAAAGGTAATGGAAACCAGAATATAAAATTTATTTAATATTTAGTTACACTTGTCACTGTTCAAGAATCAAACCGATGTCAGGAATCAATTTGTAAATTAATGATTTATTACTTTTTAGCTGAAATTTGGAATTTTTTCCGAATTTATAGGTCAGTAAATACAAATTATCAAGATGGTGTTCGTAATGGCATGCTGGAGGCTGGTAGTAGATGATTATATGCTTCTTTTATGATTTTGAACATGATTTATTTAATTTATTATTTTTTACATAAAATTATTTTTTATACCTTCCAGGGATCGAACCAAGTTTCGAATAAATCATTACTTTAAGAAGTGAATTTTTTGATGAATTTTGGATTTTTTCCCGAATCTCTAGCTAAATAATTACACGAATCCAAGATGGTGCCCAAATTTAAAGATGGTGGGTGCCTCCGTAATAATAAATTATTACTGCACTCTAGCGGGGTTAGAATAAAACTAGCATGATGGTAATGCACTCTATAAGACGAGTACAAAAACAAGATGGTGTCCTCCAGCAGACGAAAACAAGATGGTAGCAAAGTCCTCTAGCAGGTGGTAGCTACTGGTAGCATGTACTGAACACAAAATGTCGGATCCACGATTGTCGTCAAGGTCAAAGTAAAATTTCAAAGTTAAGGTCAAAGTTCAAGGTCGAGGTCAAAGTTCAAGGTAAAGGTCAAAGTTCAATGCCAACAGTCGAGGTCAAAAGTATGGTGAACAGAAAATTATACTAACATGGCATCAGCACACTCTTACAGACGAAAACAAGATGGCGGTCTCCAGCGGACGAAGACAAGGTGGCGGACATGACGTCATACCAGTTGACGATATATACCTTGGTATTGGTGGTGTGAGGTCAGTCTATGTGGCTTCCATGGAGGAAGGATCTGTCGTTTTATTTTTTTTATTTTTTTGCTCTTATATGTTCCGAACCAAGGGCGGGAATTTATCTAATCAATCAGTATTTCAAATAAGTAAATTTGTTGGTGAATTTTGAACTTTTTTCATTAAAATCGGACAATAAATAAAGATTTTTAATATGGTGCCTTTCACGATAATTTATACAAGTGGTGACATAATTCATAATGTCGTGTGTGGCATGACATTTTTATTACTTTATATTGAGATTTTTTTTAAATATATTAATAAATTACTGATTTACTCTCGTCGGGAATCGAATCGAGGACCGAAAACAATTAAGTAACTAAACATTTGTAGTATGCAATTTTTCAATTTTTTTTTTCGTTTTTTTTTTGGAATTACCAGCATAAAAATTACGGATTTTCAAGATGGCGGCCGTAATGCGAATTGCAACAGTTATGACTTAATTCAAGATGTCGGTTCTGTCTGTAAGAGGTGATAATATTATTACTTTAAATTTAAAAAAATTACAATTCCGAATATGCATGTTATTTTTATATATACCTTATTTAATTATCAGTCTGGTAAATGTCTCGATGGCCTTGCAGTTAAAGGCGTATGTTTTCCAACCTAGAGGTCAGAGCTGTGGTGGTTCGAATCACAGCGCTTCCAATGTATTTTGCATAAAAAAATTAATTTAATATGTCGATAAGTACCATAATAGTTCTGGTAGGTAATGGAACATCGACCTTATGTGATGAGACAGAGCGATGCAGGCGCTCTCTAGGAACAAACAGCAGAAACCAAGTCGATGGTATCCAAGATGGCGGCCTCCAGCAGAACAGAAAAAAAATCAAAAGCGCCATGTCGCTCTCTAGGAACAAACTGCAGAAACAAAGTCGACGGTATCCAAGATGGCGGCCTCCAGGGGAAAAGAAATAATTAATATATGGTGGCCCCGACCAAAATTTCATAATGAGTGAGTGGGGCGTTCGTTTAAAGATGGCGGATCCAAGATGGCCGCCGTGACATCAGAGATGGGCACCATGACGTCAGAAATGCTCGTGACATCAGATCTCGGTCGGCACCACTCACCACACCCTGAACCCTGCTCTCGGACATTATTTCCTATACTACTCCCAATGCAGGTAAAAGCAATGGAAGAAATCCTCCAATAATCTTCTTATCGAGAGTCTGCAATTTTTTCTTGACTTTTTGTATGCCTGCACCGGTATTGCGTTTGATCTGGCGTGAATTAGTCTTTGACTTAATGGAGCTAGCTCGCCGAGCACCCATTCCTAATTTCTTCTTCACCTACATGAATTTTGAAACGCCCCAAGCCGCTATTTTCTCTCCTAGTCCCGCGTTCGGTGATTTACTTATATCTTCGGCTTCGTGTGCCAATATCTCGTCGGCTCGGTGCCTGGATTCCAGATACTTGCTGAGTGAATAGGCAATATCGTGCTGCTTGCACTTTTCGTCGAGAGAATTAATGCCCACGTCACCACGAGCTAACCTTTTCGCTAGTTTAGTGCCGGGGCCGCAGAACCTGTAGCCGGAAATGTGTAGCTAGAAAGGTAGATTGTTTATCAGCGAGTTTACGAGTCCTGCACCGATGTGTTTTTTGTTCTTACCTCTTCGAGTCATTGCGCACAACTGACCAGAAATTATAAATGTGTTTGCTTTTATACAATTTCGTCAGTACAATGCAAGTTGGCAAGCAAGAAGCGTGTTTGCCCGTGCGCATAACACGGAACGACCAAGCCTGTGCGCGCGAATCGCGTCATGGTTTACTGTTGCTTTCTACCATACGATGCATAATGGCAGGTCCGTCCAACTGTGTCAAAATGTGCGTTCTACTGAGTTTATTAGAGGAACCAAATGGTCGAAAACGTGTACCTATATTCCAAATCGTTGCTACAGCCAAAGTACCAGCGCCTGGCAACGATTTTACGATCGGTGGATGGTCTGGAGTACTTTCCGTTTAATGAAAATGTGGATGTGGTTCCTCCTGGCGAAGCAAGAGCCAATTCGGTGTTTATTTCCGACGATGTCGTGTGCGAGAAGCAAGGCATAATACAAGAGTACTTTTAATGGGTAGGCATGCCAAAGTGGACTGTATTTACCTATGTCAGACGTACAGTCGTATTCCCATGCATCTGGTACGTGACAACCTGTATGTCATAGTACTTTTTCGCATGGATGAACTTAATTTACGTCATGCTTATGATGACTACGTAAACACTGACATGACATTCCAGGAATTCAAAGACATGTGCTCCTTGTGTTGGAAAAACAAGCACGGATTTGCAGTTGTAGTCAAGGACTGGCCTCTATATAAGGGAAGGTACAGACAAGGTTTCGATCAGTTTATCATCAAACATTAGTCATAGCATTTCGAAATTCGGCCGTGGCAGTCGAGACTTACGTACTGCTCTCAAGTCTCACGACGACATATCCACACATACATTTCACTACTGGCTCAAAAAGTAGTAAGTGTGAAAAACGAATTACTAGAGTACCTGCTAGTCATCGACCAGCGTGTGGAAGCCTTGGATTCTCGAATTCGCGACATGATCGAAGTATCGAATGCACAAAGACGTGACGATTTGAGGACTTTGCAAAGTAGTCTGAATGCATCACTAACTCACTTGTCAACAAATTCAGATTTAGCCGAACACAAGAAATAAGGTTCTGCGAACGAATAAAAAAAAAGTACAAAAGGATATCTTGCAATATGTCTTCAGCCAATATAATGTCGGACTTGGCCAGTGACCTTCATCGTGCTATAGTCTGTCTGTGAAAAATATCTTCTTGCTAGAAGAACCAGACTTGCACGTGAGATGGAAAATGAAGATATATTTAAGCCAATCACTAGTCGTCTCGACGAACTTAAAAATAAGGAAGAACCAACCATCACTGTGAAGGCAGAAGTTGAAGATGAAATGTCAACTGTAAAGAAGAGAAAGTATGAACCAGATCGAGAAGAAGAGGACTTTACAAGTACAGAGTCCATGTACACGAAAAAAAAAATACCGATAAAGGGACACCAAGTTAATGCAATGGTTCGTCCATACCTGATATCGTTTACGAGTCGGAATAATGACACGACCTATGGAGTGTACAGAAAACATAATAAGTGGTTCCTCGGTGCTTAAGAAATAGACTTTTTACCAGGAAATATGTCCGCGTAGAAGAGTTCAAAACGCGCGGGACTCCGGGTCTGTACGAGTTGCTATTTCGCAGGGAGCCTAAAGGATATTTTCACAAAGATTTACAAGAGTACAAAAAAATGCTAGAGCTAACCAATGCACATTTTCACAATAACGATCCAGATAGTGGCATATATAGACGAAGATCATGAAAAAATCGACATTCTCGCTAATCTCTTCAGTGAACTAACAATACATGGTGACGGTTTAAAAAAGCAAGAAAGTGGTCAAAACTTTGACTATGTGTATTGGGACGACCCCAATGAATTAGTAGATCGCCTTAGACTGTTACACGCTTCGCTTTGTGCAGGAAACTATTCACACATCAACTAAATAGTCTCCATACTCGAAGAACTGAGGGAAGCCAGCTACGTACAATGAGTAGAACCGGAATCGCTCACGAACTTCATGCTCCTGCTAGACGAAAATACCTCGTCGCAAAGTTATAGTTCACGGAATTGATGTTTTATTCCAGGCGGACCTTGTTGAGATGATACTATATTCCCGATTGAATAAAGGTTTCAAGTACATGTTGACAGTAATCGATATTTTTAGCAAGTTTGCTTGGGCTAGACCTGTAAATTCAAAGACTGCCACTGAAGTAGCAGAGGCCATGAACAAACGGATCTCTGGAAAGAATTCTACAATGCAGCCTTCAAGGCTTTGATGAAGAAGTATGGCACCAAACACTACTCTACATTTAGTAATGTCAAAGCCTCCGTTGTCGAAAGGTTTAACAGAACTTTGCGTTCCAAGATGTGGCGACAGTTCACGGTTAATGGAAATTACAAGTGGGTTACAAGGCAACAGGCTACATGACTATATGACTAAGCAGCTACAAGACTACAAGAAAACAATACTACGAGGCTACAGGACTACAAGTCTACGAGGCAACAGGACTATGAGCCTACGAGACTACGAGACTACGAGACTACGAAGTTAAGAGACTACGGGTCTACAAGACAACAGGCTACGAAGCTACAAGACTGCGAGGCTATTGACTACGATGCTACAGGACTACAAGATTACGAGGCAACAGTACTATGACACTACGAGTGAGTCTACGAGGCTTCAACTATCTACGAGACTGCGAGGCCACAATTCCGTTCTTTGACTTCCGTTCCATTTTCAATAAATTAATCCTACCAAATGCTGTATACTGTAAACTAAAATGTTTACACATCATAAAATGTTAATTTTAAAAATAAAATTCTTTGAGCGTATGCATAGAGGAGAAGCTGGTATCTAATTCAGTCGGCGCAGTTGTTTACGTTCCTTCCAAGAGCCGGCCAGCGTGTCCGAGCCAACACCGATGCCACTCGGCTGTCTGCAGGGAAGTCTCTGTCTCAGTGCTCTGCGACTGCCGTGCTCAGCCGTCACACACCTCCAGTTGTACAGACTCTGTATGAACTATCAGAGAAAGTTAAAATGAGACTACTTTTTGACAAATTATCTCTCTGCTTTTGTTGTGCTTCACATTTTGTTTGGGTCGCCGATTGGCTCGGAAATAATTATTTTGGTAATTTTACACGTAAGTTGGTACTGCTACTTTTGCACATTTGAATGGGTTATTTGTATTGTGTAATTTAACGGTAGTTTTAAGTTTTAATTAAGTTTATAACCTTAATTTTTTTGTAGGAGTATTTAGAACATGGCCTTTTTCAGTTCACGCTATTGCCAATATTTTGGCTGGTGTGTCACGTGTGTGTACTGTACGCCACCTCGCCGTGTGATGGAAAAGAGGGGAAGTGAGCTCTGTCGAACGGCTGAGCGAGTGGGGGAGGAGAGGTGTTGGTCAATTGGTTTCTGTGTGGAGCGGAACAATACACCGTGTTTGTGGAAAGACGGCGCCCTTTGCGAGTTTGCGTTATTTCGCTAGAAGAAGGAGACGCCGATGATACGCCAAGCAAGGGGGTGTTGGTCGCTAGATTTTGTGGCGAGCGGGCAACCACATTTTCGCAGGCCGTGTGGGCCGCAAACACTGCCAATAGCGTACGCTGGGACTTAGCGTACGATGATCGTGATGGGTAAGCTGCAATCAAGACTTCGATCAAGTAAGTGAACGACTGTGTCCTCCCTTTGCCCAAATACGAGTTTTTCAAGAAACAATGCACTTTTGCGATGGAAACGTTACTTCTTATAAACAGTGACGAAAAATGTTTAGCAAGATAAACTTTCAGTTTCATGTCGGAAGTCACTTTGGCCACTTAAACTATTGCCACATCACGTATTATGTGGCCAGTATTATAATATGCATTACTACGAACGTAATTTATTTTGAATATGAAAGGCCTCACCGAATTATAGTGATAGATGAAAAAGGCACCACTTAAAGACAGACATATAATAAACCTACAAAGACTTTGATACAAAAACCATAGTAAATAAGGGGACTGATTTTAATATTGCTTCGTTTTTTTTAGATTTAATAATACGTTTGTAATTATATTTTTGTACCATGGCATGTTTAAATTAAATTACTATTTGTACTTACTTGTTTTTATGAAGTATAATAAGCGATGAAATTTATGCTGCACTCATTTCGAAAGTAAGATAATCTATTTGAACAAAGAGTGTAGTAAAATTCTAGTGTTTTGAGTACATCTGAAACTCACTTTTAAATGAGTTTTTTTTACTATGGCTATTGATTGCTTCCTTGACTTTTGCTCTGCTTTTTACTTTAATCAATTTTGCATGCAGCTTTTTAACACCCTTCTGCGAGTAGGTCTCGCCGACCACGCGTTTTTTTGTAGTCAAAATTAGTAAATGTTTATTGATGGTGTGGTTGACGAGACTCCTAAAGCTGCAGATGATGTAGTGGTAGAGTACCGATGAGCCACAGCACAGCATGCAGAACCACGAGGGGACCTGCCAACACAGATGCCACACGACTGTCTGCAGGGAAGACTAGTCTTGTTGTGCTCTATGACTACTGTGCTAAAGCCACCTCACAGCGGGCAGATTTACGGACCAGTCCCCCCGGTCTGCTCTTAAATCAAATAGCCACAGATTGTGGAGTCAATCGTATCTGTAATATATTACTGAAAACATTTTACATATTATAAATTTTCCCGTTTATTCTACGTCTATAGGCAATATAATTATTTATATTAGAAATTAGTACAGAAAATTTTAAAAGAACAAAAATTAAATATATTCAATTAAAATGAAAGTTTAATTCCAACTCTGAACCATTAGACATATAACTAATAACAAAAAAAGTGAATGTTGTAAAAAATAATTAAAAGCAACAAGAACGTTTGCTCAAATAAGCAGGGCTATACAGTATGTGTTCGCTTTGGCGCTGAATTTTTGTGACTGATGTGCTGACAGTAGACATGTAGTTGAATGAAACTCGACCATTAACAAAACACATAATGATGTGTGACAATTCATTTGTAACAAACATTTTGTTCATGTTGAAACAGCATTAATAATTAGTACATGCAGGGTTTACATTTAAAAAAAGTCATGCGCAATTGTGAGCACATATACAAGGCTGTAGGAGAAGCAGAAATGTTAATTAACATATAGCTCTGGAATAGCTTTCTTTTATTGCTAGATCCGTTACCGAGTGCAATGAGATACTCAATTTTTAAGTCAATTATAATACATTTCCCAACAGTCTACAACAGTCCGATCCTTCTTGCGGTCCATTTCCTTATCCTAATGTGAATGACATCACATTTTCACATAGAAAACTTGTGCCCCATGTTAGTGATTTTATTAGCACCATTTCATGCATTGGTTTATTCGTACTTTATATTGTCGCAATCGCCCTCGGTCTCCGTCAAGATCTACAATATGTCACTCAAAAATAAAAAAAATAAGATAACATCTTATTATTTCAAAATAAACATTAGGGGGGGGGGGTGGTAGCAGTAGAGCTGGTACAGGGATGGTCTAACCTCCTTAGGACAGGGGGTGTAGGGTGTTGACTGAAAGAAAATAAAGTATTATTTATCCCACATCGTTTCAGGTTTTATTTATGGTAAACTGTGACCAACACAAAAGTAAATAAATAACTAATTAAATAATTAAATAAAGTCAATCATGTCAAAATATATCTGGTAACAAACAATAAAAATAAATAAATACACAATAATTTATCCTCTTCTTAGAACGAGTATTACTTCCTTTTAAAATAACATGATTATTCTTAACGCACACCTAGACCCATCCTTAAGCTAAATTAACGAAAGAAAGTTTACATTACTGGATACCACACACTGCCTGCACTCCTGGAAAGAATCAAAACATTAAGTCATCCTAACCCAAGTTTGAAATACGCCCCCAGATGTTACAAGAGGTGAAAGAAAATTACGAGTTCGCCATTACTTACAACACCGTCGAACGGCAGCACGCAGCTACCCGCCAGGCCGGGGCTCCGACAGACCTCCAGCACCTCACCGAGAAGAACCACACCAGGCGCACCCAGGGTGGCCCCCTTTATTAAATCCACTTCACATCGTCATCACGACGAGAACACCCCACGCGAAAACAAAAATCCCGGCCGCGATTCCACAACACAACGCCATTCCGCCAACCGACGCTATCCCCCCCTCCACCGGTCATGCTAGACTCGCACTTCTGCCACCTGGTGGCGACACAAACACCAGCACGTCACGCGCACGAACAACAACGCAGCGTAACCAACCAGGGCTGCCAACACTCCCGGAGATTCCAGGACAGGATGACGCAACCGCCCGCGCAGCTGGCCAGGCTCTCGGGCGGCGAATCACGTCACCGCCCCAGAAAAACAGAGAGCGTTAGCAATCTACTGCGCCAGGAAAACAAATCAAAGCCCGAGTGTCGCAAACAAGTGTCAGGAACTCACACGGGCTCACAAAGCACTACAAGCACAAAGCCAAGTTCAAAAAAACCTACACGTAAAATTTTACTGCGTGACATCACTCCGGACGACGAGGGCTTGTGCCCCACAAGCCAAGAACCACAACTTTAAATTTACAAAGGATTAAAAGAAAATTTCACAATGTTAACTATTAAGATTACAAAAGAAGCCTGAGAGGCACGAGCCAATTCCTAAAAGTCATAGCAAGACCGGCCAGAGGAGAATCAATAACATAACAAACAGAGCTAAACTTAAAGACGGGTTCGAGGTATCCAAAAATTGATCCGGTAGCTTACATCATAAAATTACAATTTCATATCTCCAATTATGAGTGTACATAGTTGTATTGAGCTAAATAAAGTAATCTTGAGGTACAAGCACATTTAAGCCTAACTTGACTGGCCTACAGCCGAGATAGGTGGAGTATGGTGACAGAACAGCTCGAAGGGGCGGCGGGAACCATGATCCCGGAGGACGATCTGCAGCTCGTCCCCAAGTCCAGGGCTCCACCATTTGGAGTAGCACCCCTCAGCTCCAGCCATCTCTGCTGTATGTTGCCAGCAGTGCCATCCGTCAATACTGTGAAACTTTCATACCCAGCATCAGATTCATCAACAAAATAAACAATAACAACAAAAAAAATAATCTTAGGTGATTCAAAAACACAAACTTACATAGGGGTAGCAACATACTTCAACAATAGAAAATGACAAACTCATAAATTTAACCTTTCATTAATGTCATTTAACAACAGTGTCTAACATAGGCAAATCTCAAACAAGGTAGGTATGGGAATCCAAAAACGCCTAACCATTGATGAACCCAGGTGCCTGTTTACCCCGCAGATTCAATAATTAGGATACAAAACTTACATCCTACGAATAAAGGTTAACCCGAGCAAAACAAGAAATCTGCAACAAAATATCCTTCCCCTTTTAAAAGGACCGAGGGCACAAGAGGATACGCTTCTAGGTAGGAACCAGAAGGTAGTTCAAAAGTTTCAAAAGTTAGTTGAAGTCCAAAATCTTCACAGAGTCGTAATGGCAGCAACCAGCTGCGGGATAGAACGTTCATCAAACTCATTAGTACAGAAATGTAGCACTGGCTTCTCAACGTAGCAATGCCATGATAGCGGCGAACCCCACTGCGACCAAGCAGTCTCGTCTCTTCTCTTCTAGAAACTGAGAGTCCACACATACATGTCGCAATCAACTGGGGTCATCCGACGAATGCACTTCCACAGGAGTCACACACAGCCCACAACAATTCCTGGATGGGATAACAGTTACTTTTTCCCACCACCAGGTACAGGCTGTATAGTCCCAGATCCTCGGTAATGAGGATGGACACGATGATTGATGCTATAACAGTTCATCTTCTACACTAGCACAACATGTCGAGTTTAAAGTTGGTCCTGGCTCTCCGAGTCCATGGAAATCTGGTTCAAACGCACAGTACATGACACTGGAAGGAGTATGGAAGGGAGGTAAAGGAGATAAGGAATTCTTTCTTGGCTTAACTTCCAATCCAGCATAACCTATCAAAATAGCAGACACCTAGGGTCATCTCTGGTTAACAAACAAAATCTAAATCTTTATAAACAATACACCAATGTGCCCAAATAATTAGTAACTTACTTTGTTTTAAAAACATAGCTAATTCTTCATTAAACAACAAATACCATTTTGAAATAATTACAAACCGCGATAACAGTAAACAATTAGGATGAGTCCATCAATCAAAGAAAATTTACCTCATGGTTCGATAAGTGTGATGTTTACAAGAAATTCATCACCAGTGTTACTAAACAATTTGGCCTTTATTACATTTTCA
The DNA here is from genome assembly GCF_032445375.1 of Bacillus rossius redtenbacheri. Taxonomy (NCBI): domain Eukaryota; kingdom Metazoa; phylum Arthropoda; class Insecta; order Phasmatodea; family Bacillidae; genus Bacillus; species Bacillus rossius. The sequence goes on from NC_086330.1 coordinate 233,285,425, forward strand.
TTACGTAATCGTTCTCGTAAGTCCATAGCCTCTCCACTCGTGGAGGCCTCAACAGGCGTGACTGGGGACGATATCTTCAAATTTTTCTGTGCACTTCGTTTAAGTTGAATACACTTCCAGATAAGAAAAGCCAACATACCAATTATAATTCCCAATATAAAAACCATAACAGTAAGTTCAGCATTTAACATAGCGGTCTCATCCAGTGCAGCTACATGTGGGAATGTTCCAATACCCACAAGGTATGGATTTCTAATAATAATCAAAAATAGGGTACCCCCTATCACAAATAATGCAATACTTTGAACATGTCTGACCATGAAACTCAATACTTCAACCGGTTTATTCAAAGAAATGGGGTCCAATCTAGTGAACCGAGAAACCGTGAAATTCAAATGAGGAATGGCAGAGGGTCAGTCCTCATCTAAACAATCCTCCAATGAGGGGAAAACTGTGTGGCTGGAAGCAGTCCGTGGAAAAATCTTTAATTTCTTTAACCTGGTCCAGGCTGCTGGTATCACATGAAGTAGTTGAAACTTAGACTTAGCTCTATAGTCACAAGGGTACAATTCAGTAATTTTCAATTCACTATTCAAATACAATCGACAGTCACATGGAACTTCTATGTCCACAGCACCTGGTCGTTCTTCATCATCTATAATCAAAGTTTGGTTAGGATTCTTGGCACACTGTAACTCCACCTTGCCCCTAAGGTGAGTCAAAAAATAGCGTTCCGGCCCAGCCTGCGTGATCATGAGGTGAGTTCCGGAACGGCATTGAAAAGTACAAAGTTCTGCAAGTCTTTCGATTGTAACCCCCTGAAACAAAGCTTTGGGGCACAATGCACTTCCCATGGTGTCTCCTGAAAATCTAGGCACAAAACACAAATTCTCCTCCAAAGGCCGGCAGTCCAACAAATTACGTCCTTGGATCGTCACTAGGTGGTTACCATCCACCGCTAAAAAGTTTGGTTCATGTTCTAGGTGACATGTATTATTCTTCCAATGAAAAGGTATACCAACAAACTGAAACAACTTCCAATTAGAGCTATAGCGTACAATAGGGATTTTAACTGACACATACAGACTTTCTTTAAACGCATTACATCTACAAATAGGCAAATGGAAATAAGCCTGAACTTGGGTACTACTAATTGCTAATTTATAACCATCTTTAACAAGGATAGTTTCCAAATCCTGCAAATTTTTCCTGCAAAAGTGCCAGCGTAATCAAAACAGAAGGAATCTTATGTGAGCGGCATTGATCCAAAACTTCAGTACGAGTTAGAGTGTGAGCTTGCTTAGCTAACTGAACCACTAATAATAATTGTAACTGAAAAGAGTGACCTATTTCTTTTACCATCCCGGAAAAACGAACTGTCATTGCTTCTCTAAAAGTTCTCAGGTAATCAGTAAGGTTAGTGAATTTCGTTTGAACTCTTTTCAAAACACTCGTCATGGCTTCATTAACAACACTAATAGAATTACTCAAATTGGCAAGCGCCACATGGTCATCTATGATTTGTGCTTCCATCTGATCAATATGCAGAGCAATCTGTTGCTGATTTAGAAATAAACTATCTACTTGACTGGTCACCGCCACATCACAGCACCATCTTACAAAATCGCCAATAAAAGATAAGCCTCGCTTTTCTCTATTAACCACACTGTCATACTCCAAATTCTCACCAGCTGCATCATTTAGTTTATTCAACAGCATATCAGAATAAAACATAACCTGTTTTAATTCCCGGAAAACTGAACACCAGTCAGAGGATGCATTAGAGGGGCAAGAACTCAAAAGTGTTTTACCGTCTTGTATTTCTGATAATTGTAATGGCCAGGGGACCTTAAAATTTAAAGGTACCGATGAGGTATACAACATCACCTTTGGTAGAGGTTCGAAATGGGCACCAGCAATGACCCCCACTGTCTCAGGTTGGAACGGCGAATGAGGCGCGTCATCCCCTCGAGACAGCACCAGCATACCCATCAGTAGCCACCAGCAAGTTGTCTTCATTATGAGGGCCCGAGTGGCTTTGAGGGTACCTGAAACACTCTTACGAGCGACTTAAAAAAAACAAATCTTAAATTGACAAGTCTTTATTAAACATTACCCCGGACCTAAATGAAATGTATCACAGGTTAAAATACATAACACATGAACACCAAAAACAAATACTTGATGGCCTTACAAAGAATCTAGACACAATACAAACAGGGCTCACAATTGACATCACCATAAAAAAAAAAAAAAAAAATAAATAAAACTCAGACAGCAAAGAATGGTTTCATTCTTTCCACATTAGTTACCTCATAGCTAACTTTACCACGTTGACACTTTTTTAACCGATACAGATTATCAGATATTTTTTTCTCAACAACAAAAGGACCAAACCAGCGATGCAACAACTTCTCCGAAAGCCCCTTTTTCCGGATCGGAGTAAACACTAACACTTCCTGCCCCACCTTATAACTCACCGCTCGTCTTCGTTTGTCGTACCTGCGTTGGTCTATTCTATCTGGCTTGGGATTATTATAGCAAAACACATCATCATGCAAAGAAACATTTTTGGTCCATCTACGTAATTTTGTCTTAGGTCCTGAAGGCATTAACCTGGGGTCAGACTGTTGCTTCTTAGTCAAATCAGCATCTTTCACAACAAAAACTGGTAATTTTAATGTTTTCTCTTTGCCCCTTAGGGTTCTACTACCGACTTCCTCTGCTAAATCATTACCTGCAAAACACACTGGGATTCGTTGATGCATCCTAGCCTCGTTGTGTGAATGCTCTTTTATCCTGACACAACCTAACCTCAAAGTAGGTTCTGATTCAATTTTGTTTACTTTAGGAGGATCATCTTGGGTTCCTGACTTCTGAACTTGGTTATCACAAGGGGGTGCGTAAATTTTATCATGTTTTATGTGTCTGTCCTTAGCCTCCCTCACCTCTGCTCCTTGTACTGGAATGCCTGCAGTGGGATGGTTTATTGTAAATAAAGTATTTCTGTTACCCTTACATGAAATTACTGCCTCAAACTTAGTAAGAAAATCACCTCCTAAAATAAGACCACGGATTGGTGTCTCTACCAGTCCTACTGGGTGATGATAAAAAAATTGGCCTAATTTAAAACCCAGCATAACCATGTGATTCAAGTGGTGGGTTTGTGCAGACACCCCTGCTACAACTCTGTGTTCTGCTGGTTTCCAAAAACGTTTAGGAATTAACTTACTATCCACTAAAGATACAGCAGCGCCGCTATCTATAAAAACGGGGATCTCTGTCCCAAAAATCTTAGTTTTTAGACTGAACACCCCATCGCACTTAAAAAGGGACATTGTGTTTTTACAGAATGCATTCCTAGTCTGTGCATAACTTTTCCTGCCTAGTTTCCCTGTTTTCTGCATATTTGGCTGTGAGCGACAGTTCCACTGAATGTGTCCCGGCTTGTTACATCTAAAACAAATGGGTCTCCCATCAAAGGTCCTCTGGGGTCTAGCAAAGGTTCTAGAACCGGGATCTTGGGTTGTGTCTCTAGGTGTACTGTTGTGTTTCTGTTGGTTAGGTTGTTGGAAATGTTTATTAAACTTATTTCTATTTTCTCCACTAGGTCTGAAGTTTTGTAAGTGTATGGGCTGAACTCTTAAAACTTCCATTTCTTCACGCAGTTGCTTTAACTGTTTCCCCAACTCCATTAGTCTATTTTCTATTTTTGAATCCATTGTGTCTGCCTCCCTGATATTTCGAACAGGGACTTGTTCTGGTTTTACAGCCCCACTTCCCTTTAACCTATCATAACTCTTCGCATAGTATAGGCCTACCTCAATGTTTCTTAAATTTCCTAGCAACTGGTCTACTGTGTTGTTAGGAAACAGCATAACTTTCTCCACAATATCCGGTCGTAAGCCTCTTAATAAATATCTCACTTTATTGGCTTCTGGCATTTTGGGGTCAAGCCGATTACAAAGGCGAAGAACGTCGTAAATAAAAGATTCAAATGGTTCCTCCCCATCCTGTACTCTTGATTGAAGTCTCATTTCCAGGTCTTCTACCTGACCTACACGAACAAAAGCAGCCTTTAAAGCAGTGGCTAATTCATCAAAAGTTTTCACATTTTCCAATGTTGACTCATAACTGTCATACCAGCGGCTAGCTGGTCCCCTGAGAAATGTGGGTAAATACGCAATACATTTTTGGTCATTCCAGCCATTGACCTTGGCTGCTCTCCTAAACTGTTTTATAAACTCATCAACATCTTCTATTTGTCTCCCCCAAAAGTAGCTAGGTTCCACAAAAAATTTTCCTGCCTCCATTGTGTCGTGGTGGTCTTCTCTAGGTGCTGAGTTTAACAAATGCAATTTTTCTTGTATCTTTACCAGGGGCTCCTCATCTGAACTACTAATTCCACAAATATCAGGTATCCCTGTCTTGTCGTCAGTACATAGGCTAAGAGTGTATTGATAAGACATGCCCAAACATAAAAAAAATAAACAGAATACTCAGTGTGTGGACATACTTAAACTAAAAACAAAATAATCATGCTCCTGATAAACATTCAGCCTCCTCACAAATGTTACCTAACCTGGCTTAAAAAAAAAAATCTTAAATCAACTGCTTATAATTACACACACACAATACCAAAAAAAAACCAATTGAAATACTAAAGTGCAATTTTTAAAAAAAAATTACTTAACTTAATGAAAATTTAAAATACTTAACTCTATAACAAGACCATTTCATTTCTACACTTATTCAGAGTACATGTGAGTAGGCTTTCTGTCTCCACTCCCCTAATTAAAACCTGAAAATGGAAGGTATGCAAATTAAAACACCTGAATATGTTGTTCCTTGCTGATAAACATAAACACTTATCTCAAACACTGGCTGAAAAAAAGAAAATGATTACCATTACAGAATAGGCCAAATTTAAAAAAAAAAAAAATTAATAATACTTTCTCATGCTTAAAACATTTATAAATAACCTGGCTGTACCTCGTGACCCCTGAAACAGATATGGTTAAAACCAAACATCACCATTACACCAAACAAATTTAAAAAAAAAAAGAACACACACCCTACAATTAGACATACCCTAGCCTCACACCATTTTTGTCGCAATCGCCCTCGGTCTCCGTCAAGATCTACAATATGTCACTCAAAAATAAAAAAATAAGATAACATCTTATTATTTCAAAATAAACATTAGGGGGGGGGGGTGGTAGCAGTAGAGCTGGTACAGGGATGGTCTAACCTCCTTAGGACAGGGGGTGTAGGGTGTTGACTGAAAGAAAATAAAGTATTATTTATCCCACATCGTTTCAGGTTTTATTTATGGTAAACTGTGACCAACACAAAAGTAAATAAATAACTAATTAAATAATTAAATAAAGTCAATCATGTCAAAATATCTCTGGTAACAAACAATAAAAATAAATAAATACACAATAATTTATCCTCTTCTTAGAACGAGTATTACTTCCTTTTAAAATAACATGATTATTCTTAACGCACACCTAGACCCATCCTTAAGCTAAATTAACGAAAGAAAGTTTACATTACTGGATACCACACACTGCCTGCACTCCTGGAAAGAATCAAAACGTTAAGTCATCCTAACCCAAGTTTGAAATACGCCCCCAGATGTTACAAGAGGTGAAAGAAAATTACGAGTTCGCCATTACTTACAACACCGTCGAACGGCAGCACGCAGCTACCCGCCAGGCCGGGGCTCCGACAGACCTCCAGCACCTCACCGAGAAGAACCACACCAGGCGCACCCAGGGTGGCCCCCTTTATTAAATCCACTTCACATCGTCATCACGACGAGAACACCCCACGCGAAAACAAAAATCCCGGCCGCGATTCCACAACACAACGCCATTCCGCCAACCGACGCTATCCCCCCCTCCACCGGTCATGCTAGACTCGCACTTCTGCCACCTGGTGGCGACACAAACACCAGCACGTCACGCGCACGAACAACAACGCAGCGTAACCAACCAGGGCTGCCAACACTCCCGGAGATTCCAGGACAGGATGACGCAACTGCCCGCGCAGCTGGCCAGGCTCTCGGGCGGCGAATCACGTCACCGCCCCAGAAAAACAGAGAGCGTTAGCAATCTACCGCGCCAGGAAAACAAATCAAAGCCCGAGTGTCGCAAACAAGTGTCAGGAACTCACGCGGGCTCACAAAGCACTACAAGCACAAAGCCAAGTTCAAAAAAACCTACACGTAAAATTTTACTGCGTGACAATATCACTGTTCAGGGCTCACATTAAGTTTTTTTTTTTTTAATAGAAAGAGGCCCGTATTATTTAATCACTAGCTGCCCGACCCGGCTTCGCACGGCTATACTAATGGAAAAAAATTAAGCCACATCTCCCATTTACAGTAATGGTAAAAAAATTAAAATTCAATGAAAATTTATTACAATGCTGTATAATGTACCGGAGAGCAAATTAAAAGCACCGATGGTTTGTCGACTCGTGCACGCAACGTACAATTGATGTACCCGTACTTCGCTACGGCAGTCTACAGGCAGATCACTCTTGCGTCGCTCATTATACATGCCCCTCCTTGTGGGTACGCTACTTCCGCGCGATGCCCGTTGCCATGGAGACGCAGAAGGCATGAACAATGCAAAATCCTGTTCTCGTGCAAAGTACCCACTGTTGCCTGGTTTTAACCACCCATGGGATCTAATTTTCGGAAAATGTCATCCTGCGTAACATAAGGAACATTACTGTGAAGTTTCAAGTCTGTAAAATATATATACTTGAAAAAAAGGGCAATAAAAAACAAAATAAACACAGAGAGAGAGGAAAAAAACAATAGTTTAGGTTTGCGATTTAAAGTGATAAGAGTTTAATTAGTATTTAAATACTTTTTATGTGGGTACTGATTGCTTCGTTGTTAATATCACACGGGTGTTTTTTACATAATTTTGCATAATTCCACCCCTTAGGGGGTGTTAAGGGCGTAACAGTGTTTTTAAAAATAATAAATAATAATCTAAAACCATTCACGCATAAGAAAAGATACTGGGTACCAATAGTAAACATACAACGACTACCAAACACATATTTATCAATTTGCATAATTCCTTCCCTTATGGGGTGTGAAGGGGGTAAATATGGTTTTAAAATAATAAATTATATATCGTAAACCATCACGCCTAAGAAAAGATACTGGGTACCAGTAGTAAACATCCAACGACTACCAACACATAGTTATCATTTTGCGTTGTTCCACCCCTTAGGGGGTGTAAAGGGGGTAAAATGGTTTTAAAATAATTAATTATTTATCTAAAGACATTCACGCTTTAGAAAAGATACTGGCTACCAATAGTGAACATACAACGACTACCAAACACCAATTTATCATTTTGCGTAATTCCACCCCTAAGGGGGTGAAAAGGTAATACAGTTTCAAGATAATAAATTCTCTCTCAAAAACTAATTACGGTAAATAAATGATACTGGATACCCATAGTAAACATACATCTCTTACCAAACAGAAATGTATAATTTTGCATAATTCCACCCTTTGGTGGGTGTAAAGGGGGTAAATATGGTTAGAAAATAATTAATTATTTATATATTATTTATAATATATTTATATAATATATTATAATATATTTATAATATATTATTTATATATTCACGCATAATAAAAGATACTGGCTACCAATAGTGAACAAACAACGACTACCAAACACAATTTTTGAATTTTGCGTAATTCCACCCCTTAGGGGGTGAAGTGGGGTTAAAAATGGTTTTACAATAATTAATTTTATCTTTAAAACCATTCACGCATAAGAAAAGCTACTGGGTACCAATAGTGAAAATAGAACTAGGTACTACCACAAAAAAAATTATTTATCTGCAACTGAACTACGAAATTGTAAGTTGCAATTAAAATTTTTTATTAAATTGTTTACTCGCCTTAAAAAGACTACATAAAAAGCAAATTATTAAAAATTTTGCAGTGTAGCCCTACTGTAGTTTAATGATTCTGTTTTATATTAATCTAATCACTAAATATAACAATTGTTCACGTAATAGTTTTTTTTTCCATGGACTTAAAACTTTATTTTTCAAAAATATATCTATCAAGAAACATTTATTCGCTTTTCACTATTATAAGACTGTTATAATTTTATATCATTACTTTATGCCTATGAGAATTATAAGTAAATTAACAATATTTTATGTAAACGTACTTTTATAATATTAAATTAAGGTAGCCAAGCTTTCACATAACTGGCTTTCAGTTACATTTTTAAGGTTTTTGTGTAAAGCAATTTAGGAAACATTATTGACAACGTACATAAAATAAAGTGTTTAAAATATAAAATTTTATTATATTAGATGATTTAGTCGTAAGTTAGTTTTTCGAGGTATTTATTTTTCATACTGTGTAAAAATCAATAAAAAAGCTTTAATTGAATTTAAGTAGTGGCATAATAGGCCCTATGTTGAAAGTATTTAATAAGTTACAATATTTGTGATTAAATTTTGTTTATAGATTTATATCGTTTCATTTTTATTATTTGCACATCACAATGCCAGTACATCTATACTATTCATAAAACGTTCGAGGTGAAAAGTCAGTTCATCTGGTGAAATTATGAAATTTTTTTTATTGAAAACGGCTATTTACGCTATCGAGAACACAAACATATAGTTATTAAATTTTTGTCTTTTGCCTGTTTGTCATTTGTTCCAGCTTCAATCGAAATCTATTTAACGGATTTTTAAGATTTTATTTTTTATTTGAAAGTTCTTTTGCGAACTTAGAAGCGAAGCTATTAATTATCCCTTTTTTTATCCCCTAAGGTGATGAAAAGGGGGTAAAAATGGTTTTAAGATAATTATATTTCAAAAACCAATTCACGCAAAAGGAAAAAAATATTAGGTACCAATAGTAAACATAAAACAACTACCAACCACAATTTTAGTATTTTGCGTAATTCCACCCCTTAGGGCTGTAAAAAGGGTAAAAAATGGTTTTAGGGTAGTTTATAATATCTCTAAAACTCATTACGAAAAAGATAATATATTGGGGACTAATAGTAAACATACACCAACTACCAACCACAATTTTAGCATTTTGCGAAATTCTACCCTTAAAGGGAAGAAAAAAGGATTAATATGTTTTGAGTTTAATAATTTTATCTCAGAATAAAACTAACTATAATAAAAGAAATTTGGTACCAATTATAATCATACGAAAACCAGCAAATAAATTTTTCATTTTGTGAAATTATACCCCAACGGAGGAAAAAAAAGGAAGTAAAGTTTAAATAGTATAATGAACATCTGAGATATTATTTGACCATAATAAAATATATTTTGGACCAATAATAAGCATACAACTACCCTCCTCAATTTTATCATTGTGTGAAATTCCACACCTAAGATGTCAAAAAAGTATAAATTAATTTAAATATTAAAAATAATCTTTGAATTTAATTTAGCATGGTAAAAAAAATTTGGTAACAACAATTAGCATGCAAAAATACAAATCAAAATGTTACCTTTTTGTGAAATTCTGCTCCTTAGGTTGTGAAAAAAGGGTAAATATAGTTTTAAGATTAATTATTTATTATCTCTTTGAATTCAATAAAATATAATAAAACATTTGACAATAATAAATCACATACGAAAACGACAAACCACATTTTTACCATTTTGTGAAATTTTACCTTCAGGTGGCTAAAAATGGGTAAATATGGTTTTAAAAATAATTCATATTTTTCGTATTTATTTGAACATAATAAATAAATAAGTACTAGTAATAAGCATACGATAACTACCAAATGCAATTTTACCATTTCGTAAATTCCACCCCTAAGGGTTGAAATGGGTGAATATAGTTTAAAGATTAATAATTTTATCTCATCAAGGTAAAATATATCCTTGAACACACTAAAATTGGAGCTATAACATCAGATACTCAATTTATGCTAAAAATTAAAAAATGTATTCCCTTAATCACTTTAAAAATTAATTATAATTCTTAAACCAGATTCTTAAGAATACATTTTTTCATGCGCCTGGTCATTTATTGTGTGTTTTATTTAAGTAAAATTATTTGGATTCAACCATATTATTTCTTTCAATTGTACTACATCTTTCATTCCGTGAAATGGCGCGAGCAAAGCCGCGGGTATGTTGCCTAGTAAAATAATAAATTGATTTTAAGAAATTCATTAGTGTAGATATTTTTGTATTCATGATCACTCAAGTATAATTTGGCAGTAGGCCTATTATTTCTGAAATATAATAAATTTAAAATTAAATTTAAAATATGTACAATGTTTATAATTGCGTGTTTTTAGGATAAAGACAAGTCCAGTCCCGTAATGAAAAGACATTTTTAGAGATATTTTAGAAAAAATATTGTTCACACTAAATATTTCTTTTCAGTTGACATTATCCAGTTATTTGCAACACAGATATGGGTAGTAAATCTTTCTAAAAGCAAATAAATTATATTTGATCATAAATTCATATGGAAATGTTTTGTGCACGCCATCTCTCGTGTACAGATAACACTGCTGCCATCTAGAAACGGGAAAATGCTTCAACTGCACGCTCTCAGCGGATTCTTTTCTGAATGGATAGTTTTCAAGATTATTAAGAGATGTGCAACAGCGGCGAAAACGGGAATGGTAACCATTCATGCTGCGGGCATTTTTCAGGATTTTTAAAGTAAGTGCACTGTCAAATAAACCCGGAATGGTAACCATTCACACTGCGGGAACTTTTCCGGATTTTTAAATAAAGTGCATTGGCAAAGAAAACCGGAATGGTAACCATTCAGGATTTTAGGAGCTACTTTTATATCTGCGCACACAAAACTGGAATGGTTACCATTCCGACAGCGGATACTTTTCCGTATTTTGCAGACGAACAAGGAAAACTATCCAAACCGGAATGGTAACCATTCACACTGCGGACACTTTTCCGGATTTTTTCTAGTAGCACATTTGCAGTAAACGCCGTAATGGTAACCATTCATACAGTGGATATTTTTCAGGATTTGCAATTATACGATATTTGCCAGTAAATCCTGAATGGTAACCATTCCGGATTGCTCTGGGCACACGAGGATGTATACTTTACAGAATGGTAACCATTCCGATTGGATACTTTTCAGTCGCCCCCGGACCACTCACCAGCCGTAACGACAGAGGGTCACGATCAGTGTCCGTCGGACACAGTAGGTATAGGACATTGCCATAGTAGATGTGTCTTTACCGGTGGATCGTGCAGCGACCCGCGCTGGATCGCCCGCCTCGCGGGTGAGCGCGCCTCACTGTTAAATATAAACACGTGGGAACAGCGCGGCCACGCCGGCCCTCCTGCTATCCGCCCTCCGCGCGGAGTGGTGCGTTACCTTGCAGCTGCACGTGGAAGACAGGGAGCGAGAGAGAGACATTATACCATTTACAAATAATCCAGACGGATTCCATTGTGCGCGTACTAAACGAGTGATGAATTTTTTATCCTTTAACTCTTGGTTTTTCTACCCCATGCAGTTATGGTTGGTCGTATAAAAAAAAATCTAGACAAAAGTTTTTGGTATTATGCCTACAAGTTATAGTATATTCACACGGATTCATTATTTTCCATACTGTGGAAGCTATAGCGATTTTTCTGTTTTTCATAAAACCTTCCCCAGTTCTACCCATTTGGTGGAATTTTGTCCATTAACTAACTCGACCGAGATTTTTCATTACTTTATATTATGTATCAGTTAGAAAATGATTGGTGCAAAATTACGATAGTTATCGTGTCCATAAAATAATGAAGTATGCACACACACACACACACACACACACACACATATATATATATATATAAATAAATATATAAACTTTTTAGTTGACGATGAAACGAAAAACTATATAAAACTTTTACGGAAGTTTCATAGTTGGAATGACTAAATTAGGTAGTCTTTCTTCGAAATCTACATAAAAAACACATAATCTCCTTACCACGTACACTATCAAATTCGTTTTCATTTAATGTAAAACCTTAAAAAGTTATCTACAACTTTTGTCCAAATAATTTATATACTACCAACAATTATAGCAAGGGAAAATGGGGGGGGGGGGGGGGGAGGTTTGTTACATGGAATTAAGGACAAAAATTCAGAACTCCTTTTATAATAGGCACACTATTAAATCAGTTCAAATTATTTTTAAACCTTAAAAAAAATATTAAAGAACTTTAAAACCTTTTTGATAAAACCTGCAAAGAGTGGAATAAACAGGGATTCAAAAACAACGATCACCACAACAACAAAAATCGTAATTTCCTTAGTAAGCACATCATCCAATCAGTTCAAATTGTTAGTATATATTATAATTTTAAACGAACACATTTGTCAGAAAAATTTTTCGTAGAGACTAGCCATTACTGCAAGAGAGGTTAAAAAAACAAGGCTGGAAATAAAAATATACATATATAATTTATTTATCATGTACACTACTACCTAAGTGAACATAATATGAAAAATCGTTCTAAGCTATTCAATGCTAGGTGCATTGAGTCAGAAACGTTCGTAATATTATCGCTGCATGTAATATGAAGAAAAATGTACATTAAGTTTTTTAAATGCTGCAGAAGTTTATGGAAGTTTCCAGAACAATTACAGAAAAAGTAGGTACTTTGAAATCTACCCACGCCTGTAGGCTGTGCCGAAAGGGATGCAGTAATGCTCACGCTGAGACTTCAGCACAGAGAGAATGGTGAACACCGTTGCCATATTGAAACTATCCGTATTGTTAACATTAAAATCTTATTTTTCATACCATCTTTAGTTATAATAATTTTTAATGTATATATATTTTTAATTTTTCTATTTGAATTTTTTTCAATTGTAATAATACTGTCAATATACACTAAACTAGAAAGAAAAAAAATAATTGAATACTAGACACCCATTACTATTTCACAGACGAATCTATTTGCAGCAGACAGTCACTAGTAATAATAACGCATTCCAAAAAAAAAATATTTCATATGTTCAAAATAGCCAAACAAACAAACGACTTCTTATAAATTAAAAAAATAATAATATCAAATGATGTTCTTAATTAATTATAACAGAAAAAGAGAATTTTAAAATTAAATTAAATTCTTTTACGAAGTTGTGTCTAAGACTTCTGTGCTCTCTGGCGTATACCTGGCAACAGAGCACACCGAAATGACAGCGCTAATGGCATAAATCTTGCATTGGAAACGAGTAAATGCGCATTCAAATGCACACTGTGCTAATATACAAATAATGTTATAGTATTCGTTTCAGTTTATGTTGTATTTTAAAAGCACAGCCTCATACAAAATTTTTATGTTATGCAATACGATCTATGTTCATTCCATGGATTATGGAAATGGATAAGTTATATGTGTATAGTAAAAGGGAAAACTTTTATGACGTGTTAACGTCTTATAAATCGATGAACGCAGGCAACACGCACGAAAAATCATGACTCATTGTCACGTTACGCCTGAGCCGAGCGTGCAAGTGATAGAGAGGCACGATCGTCCTAAGCGTTCGGCTTGTGACGCATCTATCTCTCTTCCACTCCATCGGCCGATGCGTCCGAGTAGAAGAGAGACAGCGGCAGCACACAACCTACACGTGAACTGTTTTGTCAACTGTTTATAAAGTGAAGTGAAAAGTTAATGTGGTTTCCATCGTTTATTACAAAAAAAATTGCGGCAAAAAGAATGTAATTAAAAGGTAATTAATTCTTACATTATAAGAATTTGATTAGCGATATAATCGCATATATTTGTTCTTTGATTATTAAAAAAAATGTATCATCGGTCGGCGAGTGCAGTATTAATAGGTTATGTTACAATGTTTATTATCTCATATAAACTATAGTATAAAAAGTCAACTGCTTTTATTTAGTATTCAATGGAAAAAAATTTAATTTTAATTAAATCGTTCTTTGTATTATACAAAATAATGATAATTCAGTGATCATAATGAAATGAAATTAAATTAAATTCAATTCATAAAAGTATGCAATTTTTCATCAATGTTTTCTTATGACGTTACCACATAAAATTATCGTCCGTAAACCGACTTTACAGACAACCCCCTTTCTCTCTCTCTCTCTCTCACTCTCTCACTCACTCTCTCTCTCTCTCTCTCTCTCTCTCTCTCTATGCTTAGGCAAGGATCGTGTTTATGCATGCTGATAAGTAAGGAAGTTGGATAAAATATTTGCCAGGTTAAAATTTGAAGTCAAAATATGTCCACAGCAAAATAAAAGTTTGTTTATGGTGAAGTTTAACGCTAATTCCTTGCAGATGTGTTGGCATTATGTTTGTTTAGCAATATGCACTATGTGATGGCATCCATACGATTCTCCCTAGTGAGTTATTTTCAAGCTGTTAAACAAATTTATATCATACAAGCTAATAACGTGCGGCATTACAAAGTATTGCTGAAATCTTACAATTGAAAGAAAAGTATGTGATTAATTCCAAACATTTTTTTAAATAAGTAAACACAATAAATTTTCAAGTGCATAAACGATTTATTTCACAACAAAACCGTAAAAAATCTTTTTAATGGTTGTGTGACTTTTTTTTTTATATTTTGAATACATAGAATATCTGATTTTAAAATTGTTGTTTTAGTGTTCGAGGATAAATTTTACCTCCCGTTTCATTTAATAAGGTAAACAAGTTAAAAAAAAGTTAAACATGCACTTATTACATTTCAGCCAAGTTTATGCCATCGTTTATACTAACACTTTCATTTACTTAGGTTAAAGCTATGGTTATAAACATTTAAAAATTTCACCTTTTTACAAATACCTCCCATTATTTAAGGATATTTAATACAATCTAATCTCTATTTGAAATGTAGAGTACCATTGTCAAATTTCTTATCCAACATATTAGTTGATTCTTGGTTTGCTTACTATTACATCAACAAAATCCCCATACTTCTCATACCCCTTTTCACACAAGAATGTCAAAGTAATAATTCTGAACTAAGAAATATGGCAATATCAGTTAACCAAATAAAACCCCAAACATTTCATTTTTTTTCTTTTACAGCAGATGTGAATTTAAAAATAATTTATGATATTTATATTAAGTATAAATTAATCCTGCTAATAGTGATATGATGGATTCCATAGCTTAAAAAAAAGGGGGTTTCTGTAAAGTCGGTTTACGGTCGACAATTTTACGTGATAACGTGAGTGGAAGAGAGATATATGCGTCACAAGCCGAACGTTAAGGCCGATCGTGACTCTCTATCGCTTGTTCCGCGCTCTCGCTTCAACGCTCGGCTCAGGCGGAACATGACAATGAGTCATGCTTTTTCGTGCGTGCAGCCAGCGTTCATCGATTTATAAGACGTTATCATGTCAAAAATAAAAATTTAAACACCTGTTACAGCTTAAGAGGTATTATTACGCATAACTTCAAATAAGAGAAGAAAGATAGCTTAATTTATGTTAATTTATCATTTAAAAATATCTTATATTAAGTTTGATTTGATCAGAAGATTTAAACCAAATTTATTATATTGTCACGCCGTGTTTTTCCGCGGTTGTTTATATTTGATATTTTAAGCAGTAACTTGGTATTTTTGGTTAAATTTTACATTATGGTAGTTGCGTTCAAGCGGTAGCTGTCCGAGTGTAGGTCGCGCTGTGCATTCTTCGCCACATTTCACTCGTATTTCACGCGATCGGGGCGTGCTGCTGTCTCAGCTCGGTTGGCGTTCGGCCTTGCATTGCTGCCTGACGGCGCGCATTCGTTCGAGCGACAGCCCGGTGGTGGTAGCTGCGCTGGCGAAACAGTTGGTGGCCGAGGGGAGCGGGCGTCAGCCGCAGCGCGTCCTCCTTGCTTGAGGAGGGGGGAGGCTATGGCCTTGCAGCACCGCGTCTTACTCGCCCTTCTGGTTTGGATCTCGACCCGGAGGGACATGCGTGACAGGACGGGTCGTCTTGAAGTTTGATGTTAGGGTCAGATAAGAGAGTGAGGTTGGACGGCTCTTAAGAAGGCTGACAAGATAAGTATCAGTCTCTTATCAAATTAATTTAGAATTAGGTATTTTTAACCATTATAAATAATTGTTCCGCCATGTACTTAGTTGTTCTTCCCATTACGTCTTATCTTCGTAAACGTGGTTAGTTTTTTTTAAACAATGTCTGGAGGCCAGATGTTAGAGTAAACCTATAGTGAAGGGTAAGATAAAGCCAAACTAACAGTAATGTAACATTAATTTCATTTTGTGAGGGGCTAGCAGGCCTTTGTATTTAAGAATCAGATTTCAAATTTATGAATGGTTGCCAGGTCTTGTTTATGATGTCCTTTTAAGAAAAGAGACAGAGTATAGTCAAAAGCATTTATGCTGAATAAAAACAATGGTAGGCCTCAATTTTTATTAAATCATTTTATTTGATTATTAGTTCCTTTTCAATTCACTCCCATTAGACAGTATAAGTACTTTTACTAGTTGAGTTTTTTCATTTCTGAAGGATTAATGGTTTTATTTAAATTAGCGATAGGTAAGAGACTTTCCACATTTCTGAAAGCAATCCTAGTTCTTATCTCGCATTCTTCCCTGTGCGAATAAAAGGTGTATGCACCCCTGATGCCTGGTGATGTAGGATTCACTTAATTTCAGGGTGGTGGAGGCTTAAGTTTGAAGAATTAGGAGTACATGGTTTTCAGACAAAGTGTATTATTTTCAGATAATTTGTTATTTACTCAATATCTTTCACCCATCATTCTTCAATTTAATCTTTTAATCACATTTAATTAACATTTTGATAACTTTATATTCACATTTCTACCATTTCATAGGTCTCTCTGGAGACCTATATGACATTTGGTGGAGGTGCCGGATATGTGTGGCTTGCCGTTTATGTTGTTTGTGCCATAACGAATAAATTACCGTTTATTCGTTGCATCATGATAGCCAGATGCCATACGCTTACGTAGTCCGAGGTATAGGTACTGTGGATCTACGAGTATTATTTAGTTTTGTGTTAAGTGCAAAAACTCATAAATTTCATTTTTTTTATGTTAGAAATAATTTTGGGAATCTGTTTTTCTGGGAGGAGTTTAGGCAGGTTCGAGTCCTTAAGTTTTGTTGCACGATAATTGTAATTTTTTTGTATGGAACAGAAGCATGTGAATATTTCGACTAGATTGTAATGTAGGGGAATTAAGAAACATTTGGAAACTGAGG
This sequence comes from Bacillus rossius redtenbacheri, assembly GCF_032445375.1. Classification (NCBI taxonomy): domain Eukaryota; kingdom Metazoa; phylum Arthropoda; class Insecta; order Phasmatodea; family Bacillidae; genus Bacillus; species Bacillus rossius. The sequence continues at coordinate 233,302,670 of NC_086330.1, forward strand.
AAATTGAACATAGAAACGAGAAAACCAGTTCTGAGATGGAAGTGATTCTGTTATAGATGGCATTTTATTGGAGCCAAATAGCTGTTCATTCACATGATGACATGAAATTGTTTTTTGTGACCAGTTGTTTATAAGTGCATTTGTACGACGTGTCAACTTAGTTCGGCAGTCACAGCATTCAGTCTGGTTTACCAGTGATGGGACAGTAAGTATGCGATTCGAATTTTTGTGATTTGAGTTTTTAGTTTAGTTTAAGTCTGATGGTTAAAAAAATAACAATGGCACGGCAGTAGTGGGTCAATAATGTTAAGTAATGTAATACTACAGTATTAGCAGAATGACTGGAACAGTTTGTTTATTATTTTACGTTCGAGGTTAATTCGCTTCCCGGATTTTCGGCACTGTTTTGTTTTGTTTCTCGCATGGCGGTGCGCGCGGCCTTTTCTGCGTTGCCATGACGACGCCTCATATAAATAAATTTCACGGCTCAAGGACAGTTTCGATATGCCTATGCATGTTTTTAAAATGAAATTTTATTGGTCAACATGGCAAAGAAGCGTATGTGTCACGGCCATGATTGGTCGTTATTAATTGACAATGATTTTTAGTTAAGAAAAAAGAAAGAGTGAAAAATGACGCCATTCATTAATCCGTGGTGCTAATTCCCTCAGGGAATTTTATTAAATGGCGAGTTAATATTCAGTGTTTTCGTCATAAGAAATACGTCTTCCGCAAGAGGAAAAGTTGAAGCAGCACTGACCTTGAATGCCAGTTTCAGGCATTAATTTTCCGTGAGTTACAGCGGATTTTGAGACTGTAATTAATCGTCCAACTATCAGGTATGGCCAGCTTTAGCAACATATAGTGACGCCAACATGATATTACTGTGAATATCACTCCAGATGTTAATAAACATTGTTCATTCCACTCCGTATTACTTGATAAATTAAATAAACTGTGACATTTCGGCATAAAAATTCTAATTTATTTTAAACACATCATAATAGCTACGCACAGGTCTAGAGGTCTTGAAGGAAGGACTCTCGTGCGTGAGCGAACCGGAGCAAAACCCCAAAAACTTTACGTTTCGAACACTTTAGAGGAATTAATTAATTTTTTTTTAAATATTTTTTTGTGTTTAACATTTGGAGATAACTCAAGAAATACCATAGACTGAAGAACTCTAGTTATCTCATTTTTTTTGTTTAATTATGACTCAAGGTTTTTTTTTAATGAGATTGGTATTGTAATAAAATAAATATTTTAATTTTAGTTCAAAATTACACTGAATGTTGTTATTTCTAACTTCTATGGTCTTCATTTGGCCTATGTTGTAATTTACTGGCGTCCGAGGCAATTCGTTCCTTTATAGATAGTTCGTTCGTATTAAACACATTTGTGTACAGAGGGAGAAATAATATTTTTTTTTCTGGCGTACAACTGTGGGGCCATAATAGTGTGTGGTTATTTTTGTGTTGTGTTTTTGTTATACTTGTCATTGTATGTAAAATATGGAAACACGTGGTAGGAACAAACTTGTCAGTCAGGACAGCTCCAGAGACAGCAGTGTTGAGTCTACACCCTCTGTAGAAGTATCTGTCTCCACATCACCTAGCCGACTACCTCACCTGGATTTTGTTACCCCAGTAGCACATTCTGGAGCAGCTAGTTTGGAGATGACACAACCCCAAGCTATCACCACACCCCATACATCCTTACCTATGTTGCCAGCTGCCATAGATAACGAAACCAGTGCCAGTTTGCTCATTATGCTGCAAAGCATGTGGCAAGAGGTGAAAGCTAATCACAAACAACAACAAGCTAGTCTACAAGAACAGAGTGCTATGCTGGAGGATAGTCTCCAGGGCACTAAGGAAAGTATTAGACAGCAACTGGAAGTTATAGATAATACTCTTCAACGTGAAATGAATGAGGTAAAATAGTGTGTCTGCAATTTCTGTGCGATTAACTGAACACGAAAATTACACAGAAACACAGTTGAAATTGATACAACAACAGTGTCAGAAAACTACAACTCGGTTAGCCACCGAGTTAACTACTCAGACCAGCCAGCTGATGACAGACTGAACCAGTTAGCTGAGCAAGCTGCTCAGAACAGCTGTGTCCTTGAACATGTACAGTCTACATGCCAGACAATGGTCGAGAATGTGGTGATACATCACACAACAGACATTAGAGAACAGGTGGACACTGTAGTGAAGAGGCAGACAGAGTTTTCACTAGATATAGATCAATAGGTAGGCAAGCTACAAGAAAAAGTGTTGCAGTTAAGAGTAAAAAACATCACACGCACTGCCAATCACCAGGTAGTGGTGACACCAGCCCTGCACACTAATGCAACTGAAGTTCTCAGTGGCTGTGATTCACCACAGGTTGAGCCACCTGAGATCACAGTAGTACGCACCAACAGTGCTACCAACCACACAACATTGGATCCAGTTGCAGTGATGCACCACCTGGCATGCCAATAGTCAGAGGCGATGCCTAGATTCTCTGCCAACGAAGGAGAGAATCCGATGCGATTCCTTCGCAGTTTTGAAGAGTATGCTGATATGTTCAGGCTAAGCGATTCTGAACGCCTGAAATGCATGGCCACTGCACGGAGAGACCATGCATACTATTGGTGGGAGGTACTTCAGAGTACCATCACTTCCTATGATGAGTTCAAAATTCATTCCAAACAACAGTTTTGGAATGTAAAAATACAGGGCATACTGCGAGCACATCTTCATTATTAAAGGTATGATAACAAAAAGAACAGAATTCAGGAGACCCACTTGTCTCATATGTTCGAGAGGACTAGGTACCTCGAGCCAGAGATGGGTGACATTGAGTTTATGGCGATAGTGACATCCCAACTGCCCATCAAGCATAAAGTTCATTTGACAGGATGGAGTTTTATTAACATCACAGAGTTCCGAGAACAGGTCCTCGCATTCGACAGGTTGGAGCGGCTGTCCAGGTACAACAATAATGAAGTAGAGAAGTCGGCGCACCCGAAAGCAGCACCACTCTACACACCCTGGCAGCGCGGGAACGATGGTGGCAAGGCCAACGTCTGCTGTACTTCATGACAGCCTGCAAAACAGTATAGGACGAAAAATGGGTGAACAGGAGGGAGTTCCAGCCACAACACCAGAGGGATCGCCAGCAGCGGAAGCCCTACACCCACATCCAGAACCAGTGGTGGGGAAAGCAGTACCGTCCAGCAAATCAAAATGGAAGGCCACCCAGGTGGGAGTACAGGAGTGACTCCAACCGCCAGCCGCCCAACAACATGCAACAACAGCGTATGTTGCATTCCCCATTAGCAGAAACTGCTCCTGTGAGTCAGTCACCAGTGAGTTTCTCTACCCTCAACCACCCCATGCAACGTAGATACTTTGTTCGGCAACAGCCGATTCCACCAAACTGCACAGCCACACAGCCTCTACAGACTGCGAATTACAGCTACACACAAGCTGTAACTGAAGAGCATCAGAAGCCGTCAAACTAGAGAGGGTTCGTGATGTAACAACCCGATCACCAAACCCTATGCTCTGTAAGGTCGGAGTTGTTACCACACAACCTTATACACGAATGCGACGCACCTGGACAAGACATGGAGAGGCCAACACAACAAGATATAGAAGAGTTAGTTCAAGACAAGTTGACAAGAGAAGCCATCATTAGGAGCAAGAGGAAGCCAGCTTCTCGGATCAGCAAGTTTACAGTTGGAGACCTTGTTCTACGCAGAACATCACCAACCAGTAACAAGTGGGCTCATTTAGCTAAAAAGTTGTTTTTATTGTATTCAGGTCCTTACAAAATAGTAGCTGTAGAGAAAAGTAACTGCTACACTCTGGAAGATCCTAATACAGGAAGGATTGTAGGAAATTATAACTTAAGTTGACTTAGGCCATACAGAACACCTGTAATGTGTTAGTTGTATCACCATATATGTATTATTATTACTTGTGTTATGCTAGGAACATTGTACTGTTTATGTTGCTAATGAATTTAATTTTATGTATCCTCGTATGTTGAGAGGTATATGTGTATATGTACATCATTTTTTCGATATGGTACTTTATTGTCGAAGAATTATGGTGTTCGTCAGTTGAGAATCCAACTGATATTTATTTTGTGCTTGGAGCATTTGTTTTGCCTGAGCAGTGATTCGGTACCTTATCCTAGAGTGATATACCGAATATGATGTACTGTGTGTGCAGTTACTGTGTTAAGGACACAGTTTTTACCACCCTGTTAGTCGATTTCAATCGTATTAACAATGAATGTACATGTGATGTTTGAATAATTTTGGCATAAGTTATGTGTACAGACACTATGTGACATGTGTACGATGTAAAAAAAAGGCAACACACAATTAACTCCTACATATATATAATGGTCTAGATGAGTTGACAAGATCCGAAAAAATGAACACACTTGTTGGTTGGTTACTTACAGTTTTGATCCAGGCTACTGCATTTCCCCTACATATACTTCTTCGTCGTCTCGTAGCTAAGAATGCACTCTAATTGGGTTCCCACAGGACACCCGAAAATATTAGCGCATATCAACTTCATCCACACTTATTTATTTATTAGGATGCGAAAACAATTCATTTTATTTTGGAAGAAGAAATATGAGAAAGGATTTAAAGACCATATTTAATGAACAGCTGTAAGATACAAGCATATACACTTGCACTCACTCAAAGATTGATATCTTGATGTTAATATCATTACTTCAGAGCTGAGTTGAGTATAATGTCTTTTCTTGTAAATAACATCTGTATGGTTATGTATTGTTACGATTTACCGCGGGTTCGTAAAGGATAGCCCAATTAAAGATTTATATCACACACAGTTTTATTTATTGCCACTACTTATGTCACTTACAAAAATTTTCTAAAATGGCAAATAATTAATAACACTTAAAGAAAGGTCTATTCCCCAGTCACTCGTTCCACACACCTCGCTAAGCCGCACCTCTGGCGCAACTCTCGCCGCAGCACCCTTCGTGGGTCTCCACCGCGGGACTCCGTCGCCGCACTCCGCCGCCGCCGCCGACGCACTTCCCCTTCCCCGAGGATCCGCTCGACTCCTCGCTCGCAACTTCGCTCGGGACTCCGCCGCGCCCGTGACTCTATCGCCCGGAAACTCCGCCGCGGGAAAACTCCCGACTCCATTGAACTCACTCACTCCCTGCCCTGGAACCTTCGTCCAAGCACTTCGCCACTCTGCCGCACCCGCGGCACTATCGCCCGAAAACTCCGCCGCGGGAGGACTCCAGACTGAACACTCCGAACTCCCTCTCTGCCCTGACGTCCTCGGGCATATATATAGGCCCCGGCACAATTCCAGAACTCACGAGAGCGGCCGGGGCCAGTCGCGTCATCGCGAGCCGTCCCGGCGGCAGAAATCTCTCGAAAACACATGTCGGCGGCTCGCGTAACTCCGCAGCTGGCAGGTTTCAGATGTCAAACTAACAGTGCCGTGCGGGGAAAGCGGAGGGCTGGAGGGAGATGAAGCGGCGACCCAGGTGCGCACAGCACATCTCATGTTACGGCGGTATGTGAAGCAGCCCAGCTAGCTCTGCACCTACGCGTGACGTGGCCTTGCTAACGTTCGTAACAGTATTAGGAGGGAAAATATTATTATATGTTTAGATGCAAAGCATATTAAATATGTTATTGTTGGTAATGAAAGTTCAATATTATTAACATGTCTCAATTATGGAATTGCAGGTTATTATTTATTATGCGATGGTATTATATTAATTATATAAATTAAATAGTAAATCTTTAAAATATTATTTATCAATCACCAACAACAAGGTTAAAGGTAAACAAATAGCATGTTGTTATTGCAAAGTGTTATGTAAGATAATTTTTGCAAGTACTGCTATTTTATGCATCACATTATTTATTTAATAGGTTGTAGTTGTTTAATTAATATTTATAATTATTATTAAGTTGATATGAATTATTAAGGTTAGGAGTTCAAAGAATCTCGAGTCATTTAATTTATGTTAGATTAGGTGAGCAAGAGAAGAAGAGGGGTTAACTGTAGTATGAGGCACGATCACAGGACGCTTTATAGTCATATCGCGCGAGTTATAGGAGCTGTTTATAGGACGTGCGACTAACGTGTGTGTGTCTTCTGATTACCGACGAACTGAACGAGCTTTGTTGCTGTCTCCTTCGACACCATCTGCAGCAGCAGGCGCAGCAGTAGCAGTCCAAGGCACAACATGTAGAATCGTGTGCTGGACACCTGACTCAGCCGCTCGTACCGGTATGGTACGGCCCCAACTAACACGCCGCAGACCCGTTGTGTCCACATCAGCACGACACCACAGCAGCCCTCGTGATATCAACGGTGACATCGGGCGATGCAGTCACCGACGAACAGCACCCTGGTCCAGCAGTCTTCACGACATCAACCGCCTACAACAGTGTATTGTTGGCTGAACGGCCATCCTAGCACTGTGGTTTTCACCGCCGTTGATCTCTCTGCTCAGCTGTTACTTACCATATATGGATATTGATGAGCTGTCTTCTACGTCCTTGCTTCGCCTAATCAGGTAACTGATACACCACAGCAGGTGAACAGCTCATGTTTACATACGGCAGTGCGACGTTCCAGCCTACGTAGTGTAGCGTCGATTGGCGCGAATATAACATTTTTCAACCGTCATCGCAGTGTTGCCACCTTGTGAAGTAACCAGTTCCAGTTTTTTTTAACGATCTAAATTGAATTTAACTTTTGAACTGTGAAATATAAATTTATATCGGGAGCGGCACTGTAATACTACAGTATTAGCAGATTGACTGGAACGGTTTGTTTATTATTTTACATTCGAGGTTATTTCGCTTCCCGGACTTTTCGGCACTGTTTTGTTTCTCGCGTGGTGGTGCGCGCAGCCTTTTCTGCATTGCCATGACGACGCCTCATATAAATATATTGCATGGCTCAGGGACAGTTTCGATATGCCTATGCATGTTTTTAAATTAAATTTGATTGGTCAGCATGGCAAAGATGCGTACGTGTCACGGCCGATTGGTAGTTATTAATTGACAATGATTTTTAGTTAAGAAAAAAAGAAAGAGTGGAAAATGACGCCATTCATTTAATCGTGGTGTTAATTTCCTCAGGGAATTTTATTAAATGGTGAATTATTATTCAGTGTTTTCGTCGTAAGAAATACATCTTCCGCAAGAGAAATAGTTGAAGCAGCACTGACCTTGAATGCCAGTTTCAGGCATTAATTTTCCGTGAGTTACGGCGGATTTTGAGACTGTAATTAATCGTCCAACTATTAGGTATGGCCGGCGTTTTGTTTTATTGTGAAGTTAAATTGCTGTCATTCAGAGCTCACATTAAGTTTTTTTTTTAGTCATTTTGAGAAGTTTAGATGCACGATCGTCTCGGTGTTTACAGTTTCCAAGATTGGTTTTATTTTAAGAATCGATTTGCCTTGTACCTTGAGCATGGTTAGTTTTAAGTGATTTAAAAAGTTTCCACTCGATGTAACTTAATTGTTTTTATTGATTCTTAATTTTTTTGTATGGATAAATGGTACTATCTAGTATCTGTGTCAGGAAACAGAGCAGTAGTTGCTTGTTTTACTGCTAGATACCAGTAAATGCGTGAGAGTAGAGATGATGAGTGGCAGCCATTGGGAATGGTGGCACAGATAGTTTATTTTAATTAATGTTTTGTTGTTATTGATAAAATCGCACTAAAGAGAATTGGTTTTAATTTAAAAGAATAGTCACTATAATGAGTCCTTTTGTTAAGTTTTGTTTAGTGGAGATCTAAGAGCCCACATTGACATCTGATGGCAACAGGAAGGCACTGTTTAGGCAAGTTACGGGAATCAGATGTCTCGCGAGAACAGATACTGGATCCTATGAAATTTAAAAGTGCAAGTAATCGTTAAGTTCATTGGGGAACATGTAATTATTTTATTTTTCAGCATGTATAGTATTCGTATTTTGTCGAGAAAACTGCAAAAAACCGAAATAAACAAAATTAATCTGGAATAATGGAAGTTGAGGATTCTATTAGCCGTAACTTGATGGTCTAGTTCTAAAAGTTGTTGTAAAATCGGTAGCCATATGGTGGCATTCAGAAGGCGAATAGTGAAAGTGGTTGAGTGAGAACTCCTTGGGACTGACTGCAAATCAGTCCCTAAAACGTGTCTGTAGGTTGTAAAACTAGCAGAGGGAAAGCCTGGTGTGCAATGTATTGTTACGATTTACAGGGTTCGTAAAGGGATAGCCCAATTAAATATTTTATTTTACACACAGTTTTATTTATTGCCACTATTTACATTACTAGCTAATAATCTAAAAATGAAAATTAATCAATTGTACTTAAAAAAATGTTGCTTCCTCCAGTAACTCGTTTCTCACAATCCACATGCCTCACTGGGCCGCACCTCTGGCGCAACTCTCGCCGCAGCACCCATCGTGGTCCTCCGTCGCAGGACTCCGTCGCTGCACTCCGCCGCCGCCGTCGCACTTCCCCTTCGCCGAGATCTCACTCAATGCCTCGCTTGGAACTTCGCTCGGAACTCCGCCGCGCCCGCGAAACTATCGCCCGGAACTGAACTCTTCGCCCTGGAACCTTCGTCCAAGGACTTCGCCACTCTGCCGCACCCGCGGCACTATCGCCCCGGAAACTCTGCCGTGGGAAAGCTCCCGCCTGAACTCTCTCTGAACTCCAACTGACTCCCTCGAGGCCGCCGTCCTCGTTTTATCTATCAGCCGCAATTTCCAGAACTTGCGAGCGCGGCCGGGGCCAGTCGCGTCATTCCGCGCCGACCCGACGGCAGAAATCTCTCGAAACACATGTCGGCGGCTCGCGTAACTCCACAGCTGTCCGGTTTCAGTTACGTGTCAAGGGCAGGGTGCCACGCGGGGATTGGCGGGAAGGAGGGGGGAAAGCGACAATCCTTGTTATCTTCCAGGCGCGCGCGGCGCATATCATGTTGCGGCAGTCGCCAGCCAGCTCTGCACCTGCACGTGTCCCGGCCTTGCTCACGTTCGTAACAGTATTTTATTGCAAGGGCAAATTTATGAATTTGTTTCTTCTTCTTGGATCTTAGTCATGTTAGCTGCTGTGTAGTGTTCAAACTACATAATCCAAAAAAGTTAATAGATTGTGGTTTAAAACTTTCTTTTTTTAATTTTTGGCAGAGTCTTAAGTATGACAGAATTAATAAATTTTTGGTACTTAATTTTATTTTGGTTGCTCTGGTTCATTGTGATGTTGTTTTTAAATTTTTGGGGTTTAATCCCAGGTTTGTTTTGATTTAGAGGTGTGTTGGTCGAAGGGTCAAGTCTCGTGGAAGTGAACTTTATTTGTGGTATTTTGAATGAAAAAAAAGGAGTTGAGAGGAAGTTTAGCCCATATTGTCAGAGAAATGAGCATGTCCATGAAAAAAATAGTCCAGCAAGTCCATGAGATGCAGTACTGGAGGAAATTACTGGGTAGATACAACAGTTGTTTGAGTTAATTTGAGGACATTTTGGGTTCAGTGAAGCCACTTGATGGAATACAGTGTGAGTGAAAGGTTGTCCTGGTGTGTGTGTGTGTGTGTGTGTGTGTATGTGTGGGTGTGCAAGGCTCAATACTTATGAGGGACAAGAGTTGAGGTCAGAGGATAGCACCTAGGTAAAGGTGGTCTATGTTTAAAAAGTTACATAGGAAGGAATGAAATAATGAGGGCAGAGAAGAAGCCCGTGAATATTTGTGTGTTCGAGTAGAATTTCGACACATGCAGGTACTTGAGTTGTGTGGTTCCTAGAAATAGATTGTTGTCTATTCTAGTAAGTTTGTTTGTGGTTTTCAATAAAAGTGAAGTTTTACATAAAGAGGTTATACAGATGTTAAGCATTAAGCAAGGAAGTTTCTAAAGATTTATGGAGGAAAATTTGTTGCTAATGAACCAGAGAAATGTCCAGTAATTTTAAGGGTATGTCACAAGGAAATAAGTTTTGTTTCAGGCACATCAAGGAGAAGCTTTATTTACTAATGTTTTCTGATTGGTTTTCTTTCAGGTTTACATTATTGTTTTAAATTTTGTTTATTGCTTAGACATACAGTTTAATATTTTTTATTAATTGTGTTAGATTTCATGTGTTATTATGATCGAATTTTCTTTCAGGAGAGTTCATTTAGCTTCGCAGATACTATAAGGTTAATTGTTATTAATTCTTTTTTTTTCAGATATTTGGTTGTTTTGTTTGGACCGAATTTTTTATTGTTTTTTTTTTCTGTCAGGTCAGTACTGCTACAGAGGCTTCAGGAATCTGGTACTACCTGTGCTCTGAAACATCTTATGTTTGGGTCTCTTAAAATTATTATTTTAAACAGAATGGTTGGGATTTATTGAGGCAGATGTTGTCTAACTGTTTTTGATTTTGTTTTATGTATTGTAGACTTGTTAAATATTTTGATTTTTGATTTGAAGTTACATGTTCTACAATAGTTAATATGGTTAAGAGTGGAAGTAGGAGAGAGTATCTGCCTATCTGCTCCCTACATCTCCCTTTGTGCTTTGATATAGTTCGGTAGAGAGTGTAGCTATCTATTGGGGAAAGAAGTAACAGAATTTCCAGAGCGTTGATGCGGAATGTTGGACCTCGTGTGAAGTGCCTTAGTGTGGAGGGACTTCAATTTGTGAGGTCGGATGCGACTTCACTGGTGAAGTACTGAACTGTACGATCTTAGTGTTGGGTGTGAAATGACATCACACATTCATACTGTTGGTCCAGTTTTTGGGATGCTGGATTCCTGATTGTGTCGAAGGGTGGTCTGCTCCCGCTCCTTGACCCACCATCACAAATCACAATAAGTTGAGTTCTCCCGAGGGCCTTCCGAAGAGAAGAAGAGGATTATATTTGTAGAAAATTTGTGTACCACCGCCTACTGATGAAGTCCTGGGGTATAAGTAGTAGTGCATGTTGGACTGTTCTGGTGATTTTGACGACCATCCTAGGCCTGTCATTATGCCATCAACTTCAGCACATCCTATTCTGTAGTTTTTGTCCTGTGATGTGTCTATCCTGCCTTAACCTTTGTCCTAGTTCTAAGGTTCTCTCAGTAGTTTTGTCGAGGAAGGAAAAGTTTTTTTAAGTTGTTGGGATTGTTTTATTGCTTGAGTGACATGGTATTCATCTGGATCATAGGCCAGTATTAATTTAACAGAAATCAGTAATAATTTTTGTGTTATAAACTAATTTAAATCTTTTTTGTTGAATAAGTACTGATATTACTTATCATTTGTGTACATACAGTGGGTAGAAAATACAGTTTGGCCAATCTCCTATGCCAATGTTGTTTTGCTAATTATTTGGTTTTTAATGCTGTTAAAATTTTCCTAGGTTTGCTCCTTCCTCTACTCGTGGAATTGTGGATCCGTGAGTGCCTTGGCATCTGGTGGTGGAAGCTGCAACTACTGTTTGGGAGTCTTGTGTAGTGATCGGCCTCCCCAACCTCAGCGTGTTTTGGGACATTGTTGTGGTAGCTACGCATCCATAACGAACAGGACTTACCCCTGAAGTGACTTTCACTCGCGATACATGCCTGTTTAGTGGGTGGCCGATCCCACAGGCTCTCCACTTGAAAAAAAAACGTGCTCGCGCCCCACCCAGAGCCGTGCAGTGAAGGGAATAACCACGTGACTGAGAAGCGGTCATGTGACCCATCACATGACCATCCTCCCCCCCATCGGTCCGGACTGAAGTAGGAGTAACCACGAGGTTCTGGATGGTCGGAGAACATAGGGTAAGGGGGCCCGAGAGATATATAGACCCCGACCTCGCTGCTTAAGGTGCAGTCCATCAGCAGAATATCGGTGACCATTGGAAGCGCTGCACCGCCACAACAAGACCTGCCGCCGCCCTGCCTGGACCAACAAGAAGACCATCACTCTGCCCGAACGAACACTGAACTCCGGTACGGGACTTAGCCTCTGCGAAGGATAAGCTGGACTTAGCTATTTTTCGTCGTCAGTCTGATTTAGCCCAATTCGCAAGGAGCAACGCCGGAGTGCTACAAGGTGGTCAACGACTAAGTGCCAAAGGTATTGAACAATGCATAGAGGGTTGACTGTGTGTCGACCAAGAGACTCGTTGGAAAAGGGATTGAGGAGGGCACCAGGTATTAGCATGTCCGAGACAGAGTCGAACAATAACATTGGGCAATGGTATGGGCAAGTGCATGTTGACAATGTGGTCAGACAGAGACTGGCAAACAAAGACTGTGTGTGACAACTCCCGATTTAGATTTGTGTACACCATTATTGACACACACATCGTATAGCAGTGTTCACTCGGAAGTTACGAGACACTAGAGTGTGACAAGTGCCGACATCGCTAAAGCCCAGCCAAGGGGATTAGTGGCATGTCCTTTTCAACTCTCTTCGCAGTCATCAAGGGAACTTCAGGTTCCTGGACAGCAGTGCACCAACGAAGTCCATCCACGACATCGTTAGGGAAGCAGGGCGCTGTATGGCCAGCGCACATCTGACAGTGACGACTCGGCGAGCGACGCCAGGGACAGGACGACCCAACTAGTGTTGAGGCGAGTGTCGGGGTATTTTGATAATGCGAGGGGTCTATAACAAGTAAATTTTGTTGTAAGCCACAAGGCGGCCTTGAACTTACTTTTAATGCATAATAATATTTTTTAAAACAACTAAGGACATAATGGTCTTTTGTAATTTTTCTATTATATATACCTATATCATTAAGCTACATACATTGTAACTCGCTGTTGTTTCTTAGAGTATGCGAGCTTAAGAATTTTAAGAAAATTTATAAGTCTTGGTAATAATTAAATATGCTGCATTTTTGTATCATGTTAATTGTTAACATATGTGTTAATTTTTGTGTTGGCAGCCAACTGGTATATTCAAGCGAGACCAGCCCAAGAACGAATATTAATATTCGAAGACAACTTGAGAGGGTCATATTAACATGTTTATTCTCTCTCATTAATTTATTTTAATAAATCTTGCTACTCTCACAACACAGTTTTCTTGTGTCGCTCTAACTAACTCCCTTGTTTCCCCTACCCGGGGGCAAAATCATTTGTCAAGACACTGCTCGTGATCTTATAGGAGAGATTGTTTTTTGTGTTTTTTTATTCACATGCAAGCAATTATGACAAAATCTAAACATTTCTCATACTTTAATAATGTAGAAGGTGATAATCAGTTTTGTGAAAAATTATCTCTGTATCCTTAAAATTTATGCTGAAGACAGTTTAAATGTTCACTTTAACTAAGCAAAGTTACATAGTGGGAGTTGGTATGTAAAAAAAAATTATCAATGTTTATTGGAACAATGGAATTGTAATCAATTGTAATACAATAATGTATTTGTAAATTCATGTGACTCAATCTTTAAAGTTTTCCTATCTGAAAATTGTAAGAGACTGTTGGTTCAAACGTAAATAGTTAAATTTCGGTTTCAGGGTACCGCTAGGTTGGTTTCTGAAATTTGTGCGGTCAAAAGTTATGACGGGGAAGATGTCATGTCGTGTTTTTTTCCTATTGTGTTTATTTGTTATTTTTAGCCTTCGATGGAATGTTTTTGCAGTAACTTGGTGTTTTTGGTTAAATTTTACATTATGGTAGTTGCGTTCAAGCGGTAGCTGTCCGAGTGTAGGTCGCGCTGTGCATTCTTCGCCACATTTCACTCGTATTTCACGCGATCGGGGCGTGCTGCTGTCTCAGCTCGGTTGGCGTTCGGCCTTGCATTGCTGCCTGACGGCGCGCATTCGTTCGAGCGACAGCCCGGTGGTGGTAGCTGCGCTGGCGAAACAGTTGGTGGCCGAGGGGAGCGGGCGTCAGCCGCAGCGCGTCCTCCTTGCGCGAGGAGGGGGGAGGCTATGGCCTTGCAGCACCGCGTCGTACTCGCCCTTCTGGTTTGGATCTCGACCCGGAGGGACATGCGTGACAGGACGGGTCGTCTTGAAGTTTGATGTTAGGGTCAGATAAGAGAGTGAGGTTGGACGGCTCTTAAGAAGGCTGACAAGATAAGTATCAGTCTCTTATCAAATTAATTTAGAATTAGGTATTTTTAACCTTTATAAATAATTGTTCCGCCATGTACTTAGTTGTTCTTCCCATTACGTCTTATCTTCGTAAACGTGGTTAGTTTTTTTTAAACAATGTCTGGAGGCCAGATGTTAGAGTAAACCTATAGTGAAGGGTAAGATAAAACTAAACTAACAGTAATGTATCATTTATTTCATTTTGTGAGGGGTTAGCAGTCCTCTTTATTTAAGAATCAGATTTCAAATTTATGAATGGTTGCCAGGTCTTGTTTATGATGTCCTTTTAAGAAAAGAGACAGAGTATAGTCAAAAGCATTTATGCTGAATAAAAACAATGGTAGGCCTCAATTTGTATTAAATCATTTTATTTCATTAATAGTTCCTTTTCAGTTCACTCCCATTAGACAGTATAAGTACTTTTACTATTTGAGATTTTCATTTCTGAAGGATTAATGGTTTTATTTAAATTAGTGGTAGGTAAGTGGCCTTACACATTTCTGAAAGCGATCCTAGTTCCCATCTCGCATACATCCCTGTGCTAATAAAAGGTGTAGGCACGCCTGGTGCCTGGTGAGGTAAGAGTCGCTTAATTTCAGGCTAGTGGAGGCTTAAGTTTGAAGAATTTAGGAGTACATGTTGGTCAGACAAAGTGTGTTTTTATTTTTATTTTCAGATTGTTTTGTTATTTAGTCAGTATCTTTCACCCACCATTCATCCATTTAATCTTTTCATCACGTTTAATTAACATTTTCATAACTTTATATGCTCATTTCCACCATTATGTATGTCTCTCGGCAGACCTACGTGCTAATATTTTAACTTTTAATAGTATAACTACTGCAAGTTTTAATAAAAATTGCTGTATTTGAATTTTATACATCATACCGTAGAACTTACATTTTACTTGATTTTTTCAGAGATACGACTTTTATAGTAAAAAAAATTACCGTATTTTCATTCATTTTCGTTGGCGAATATAGAAAAATATAAAAGGTTAAATGCATGCTATTAAATTATAATTTTGTACATAATGATTTCTCAGTTTTTTATTTTTATCTTAATTTGCTTGGATATTTGATTTATTAGTATAAAAACAAACGTTACCCTGTTTCACTGCCATTTGAGTCAAATAACAAAAATATTTCTTATTAATGCTAAGTTTCTCACATCCATATTTAATTCCTATGGAGATATGAATTTTTCTTAATAAAACCATACTTAATCCCTTCTCACACTTTTAAAAAACGAAGGTAGCAAAAAAAAACAAACAAATATAATTCCTATCTGTATATGCTTATTGTTCATTCTTAGTTTCTAATCCTTAAACCTAATAGTTTCAGAAATATACATGTTTTTCTTTAAACCATACGTAAAAGCCATTTAAACCCCCTAGAAGCGGGATCATGCAAATAGGTAAAACAATGTTTTTTATAATTTTTACCATTATGCTTATGTCTTACTTAATTAGTTTCGGATATACGATTTTAAAAATAAATTAGTTCTTTCCTTGTTTTTATCCCTTTCATATTTTAAGACGAATTTTAATAAACGCAAAAAATAAGAGATTTTATGTTTTAGATGCAACTTCTTTTAGTTTCTTACTTCTAGTTATAATAAAATTGGAAGTGATAGGTCTTTTTGTTTTAAATAAACGCCTACCCCTTTTAATAACCTAAGGGTTTGAATTTAGCAAAATATAATTTTTTTTGTAGTTTTCGTAAACTTTATTATTGGATCCCAATTAATTTTATTATGCTTGATTTAAATAAAAATTAAAATGATTAATCTTAAAACCATACCCACTCCTTTTTTTACCCTTAGGGCTGGATTTTTGCCAAATTTTAACATTGTATTTGGTAGATTTTTATGTGTTTATTATTGGTCCCTACTATCTTTTGTTATGCTTCGTTAGCTTCAGAGATATAATTAAGTATCTTAAAACCATTTTTACCCCTTTTTCGCCCCTTAGGTTTTGAATTTCATAAAATTGTATAATTGTGGTTGGTAGATTTCGTATGTTTATTATTGATACCCAATGTGATTTACTATTCTTAATTTAATTCAGATTTATTATTATAAATTTAAAAGAATAGATACCCTCTTTCACCACTGTGGTGCTGAAATATGCACAATATTAAAATTGTGTATGGTAGTTTTCGTATGTTTAATATCGGTACCCAAATTCATTTATTACGCTTAAATAAATTCAGGGATAATTATTAACTTTAAACATATCCTCACTCCTTTTTAACCCCTTAGAGATTGCATTTTGTAAAATATAAAAATAGTGCTTGTTATTTTTGTTTGTTCATTATTGGATAGCCAATATAATTTATTATGCTTAATTAAATTCGAAGATATGATTATATATCTTAAAAGCAAACTTACCTCTTTTCACCCCTTAGCGGATGAATATCGCGAAATACAAAAATTGTGGATGGTAGCTTTCGTGTGTTTATTATTAGTACATAATATAATTCTTTATGCTTGATTTAATTAGAAGTTATAATTATTAATCTTAAAAGCACACTTACCTCGTTTTCACCTATTCGGGGTTTAATTTTGCTTAATATAAAAAGTTTTGTTAGTAGTTTTCGTATGTGTATTATTGTACCCAAAATCATTTATTAATCCTAATTAAGTTATGAAACATAAATAATCTTAACAGAACACTTCTTTTTCACCATTTAAGCTTTTGAATTATACAAAAAAATATTTTTAAAATGTTGTAAGTTTTTGTATGTTTATTATTGGTACACAAAATCATTCCTTACACTTATTTAAATATAAAGTTATAATAATTAATTTTTAAAACATACTTATCCCTTTTTTCATCCCTTAGGAATAGTTATTTGGAAAATTAAAAATTTTTTAATGGATGTTTTTTGTATTTTTATATTTATACCGAATATATTTTATTTAGCTTGATTAGTTTCGGAGATATAGTTAGTTATATCAAAACTATATGTACCATTTTTTCACCCCCTTCAGTGTGGATTCAGTCAATTATTTATAACCTAGTTTTAAAGTTAGTCAAAAACCTATTTAATCAAAAAACGTTCATCAAAGTCCGTCCAGTAATATTATTATGTATGCTCGAAGAAACACACAAATAGACAAACAGAAAATCAGACAAAAATTTTCTTAATTGTATTTTTGTGTTCTTAATAATGTAAAAAGCTATTTTCAATATATTTTTTTTCATATCATCCAGTGCACAGATTTCTTTGCCTAGAACAGTTTTATTATTAGTATAGTTTATAGCATTTATAAAGCTAAGATTTGTTTTGGTATTCAATTTATAACCAGTTGACTAATACATCCATTTGTTTAGGTACTTTAAATAAACACATCGTGTATCGAAAATTTAAGTTTCGTTTTTACTAATAGCATATTTACGATATTTCGTTAACAGTTTTGGTTGATTGTAAAAAAAAAATTGTAATTCGGAAGGAAAAACACTTTCCTTAAACTAAAAATTCCAAAATTTTTGGTTTAAATTTAACCGAGTGTAAATATTTCACATCTTTGATGTTGTGAGAATGAGCGGTTAGGTTAACTACATTAAAAATACTTCTAAAATTGTGAACATTTGATTAGGTTAGATTAGTTACACTTAAAATACTTTAAAAGAGTGGACAGTTGGTTAGGCTAGCTACATTTAAATAATTGTAAAGGTTTGTTAGGAAAAATAATTTAAAATGTAGGGTCAATAATTGGTTATGGTAGCTACATGTAAAAATAGTGTTTTAGGGTTAATGGTTGGTTTGAAATTATTGTTAATATTATACTTAATATAGTGACTTAAATTTGTGTTGTTCCTTAATAAGCGTGGCCAAGACTGTTTTACACGAGAGATTGCCCTGATTTTGTTGTCGCTGGCCTATTGTTTATTTGATGCTAGGCGAAACTTGACCCGGTGATTCTCAAGAATTGCTTAGGAATAATGCACACCTGAAAATGTTTTCAAAAAGACAGTTACTTTAATGTCAGTACGTTACAGCCGCGGCCAAAACTGCTTTCCACCTAAATTTGTTTTCCAATTCAAGTGAATATTGAACAATATTGGACATTTGAGTACTAAAGAAGTTGCTCGAGCGAGCGGTGAACGTCGGAACTATTCTGACCGCGGAATGAACGTGTGAACTTTAGGATACCCATAATAAAAGTTATAGTTATTTCTTTTCTGAGAAGCGGTGTTCTTGTGGATTTATGTAGGATTCTTATGGACCGAATGAATTATTCTAATCATGGACCGGTGTTGATGAAATGTATGTGTGGTATGCTGAGAATACTATAATGATATGTGACGTCTTCGTGCTACAATTATTGTCATTATATGTGTATTTTTATGGTTTTCAAGATTGAAGTAATGTTGTGATTTTTTTTTAAATATTTAATTCAAGGCAATAATAGTCATTTAACCTGGCAATGTGCTTCATATAGATTTGAGTAATGGATTTAGTTCATGTTTATTTGCCTTTCTGTACTATCCCATTGGTATGATGAGGTTCTATTCTTGGTCGCGTCGGGGGTTTTTCATCTTGCATGAAGTTTCCTTCCCTGGTTCTAGACTGGGTGCTGTGTTGTCTCCGCGCCTCTTTGCTGCCGGAAGGCAGTGACAGACCATCGCGGAATCATTTCGCCTCGTCGTGGTTATCTCCTCGCGCGATAGCCTTTGGGATAAACCCCCAATTGATATACAAATCAGTGATAGCCAAGTTTTCTCATTCCGAGGACCATGTGCCATTTTTAAGACTAATCTGAAGGCCAGATGCACATCAATTAAATATATAATACATAGGTACATTGTTTTGCTATGTAGAATTTCCAGTAAATACAATATGTGGTATGTGAAGAAGAGATGGGAAATAATTCTCTTGAAAATAAAACTAATCACAAATAAATAAATCCAAGAATAATTACTATAAAACAAACATAAAATACCGAAATATAAATAGTATTTCTCAGTATTTCTGTGATAATATAAGTAAGAATACTTAACACCTCTCTGCTGTTAACTTATGCAACAATAGGCCAACAAAGACCACTAATACACGACAATATACATAATAGCCTAACTTTGTTGAAATACGTCACGGGCCAGTAGCAGAAATTTTTCGTGAAATAATCTGAACGCCCTTTGGACTGCAATAAGATATTCCCCATGCCAGTTTTTTTCCCCCCTTGTAATTGGCTGCCGTCTGCAAGAGAAGCCATTGCCTTATTCAGCTTGGCCATTCAGGATATGTTTTTTTACGTACTGAATTATTGTGATTGGTGTGCTGACAGTACGTGTGCCGTAAAGAAACTCGATCAGTGCCAGTTTTTTCCCCCCTTGTAATTGGCGGCTGTCTGCAAGAGAAGCCATTGCCTTATTCAGCTTGGCCATTCAGGACATGTTTTTTTACGTACTGAATTATTGCGATTGGTGTGCTGACAGTACGTGTGCCGTAAAGAAACTCGATCAATCAAGAAACACAGACGATGTTTTAACTCTTATCTAGTCTCGAAATCTTTTCGCCTCTGCTAAACTATACCATCGTCCCTTCTGTACGCTGGCGGCTGGTACCGCCTTACACCCAGCAGGGCACCGTCGCGGCTGTCGCAGGACCACTATGCGCACTTGGAAGACTGCTGGTATGAATTCAGGCCCCTTTCAGGCGAGGCGTTTGTTTGATTCAACTAAGTTTCTTGGGTTCAACTACACTGCTCAACAAAGTTTTCGAATAACATAGACTGTATTAGATGCTTACAGTCAACCGTTTAGAGGTTGTACAATAAAAATTTAACAAAATAAGAATATGTCCCTCTAAATAAAACATTTTTAACAATATATACCGAACAAGCAAAACAAAAGATATATTCTGAAAGTAAGTCTAAGCAATAACACTTTGAAACTCTCTTCATCGCATAAAGCTAGCAGTATTTAGTAATGGGTACGACAACCCCACATACTGATGAGTTCTTCCACCCTGTGCTCCATGCTTCGAATGAGTGGATCAAGTTTATTTTAGGGCGAACGGTCCCACCCCTCTATTGCAGCTTTAGTAAGTTCCTGAGGATCGTCCAGTGGGTTTAGAGAGTTAAATGGTCACTTTCAGCATGTCCCATTAATGTTTAATTGCATCCATGTCTCGGGACTGTGCAGGTCAATCCATTCGACTGATGTGTCTTTGGAGATACCGTAACACTGCCCCATGATGGTGAGATCTTGCATTATCATCTGCTAGGATGAAATGGTCTCCGAATGCAGTTCGAATATGCCTCACAAGTGGTTGTAGCACCTCTTGAATGTATCAGGGGCCATTCATTGCACACTTTATGGGAATTAGATGGGTCTTCATCCCAGCATTTTTCCTGCCAGAACATATCATTTCTGCCAGCATATGGATGGAATTCTTGGTCATGCCATGATTGCTGACATCGTTCAGAGGATCTTCATATTCGTTTACGTCAGGTATCAGATCTTAAACTAATTCTGGTCTCATTGTAAACATTACATTACCCCATTGAGCAATGGTCCAATGTTGATGAGCAAAAGCCCAGTTCCTTAGATAAGCTCAGTTCCATTGGTTCAGTACAAATCTTCTCATTGTCCTTCAGAACTGAAGACAAACTCAGGCAGTCTTCTGCACATTGTTTTATCTGCAATACGATTCCCTGTTTATCTGGAGAGGTCATTCCTAAGAGCCGTGGCAGTTGATGTTGGACTTTTGCGAGCCGACACTTGGAGATAACGATCTGGGACTGATGCTGTAACCCGAGATGGACAGTACGAGACCTATCATTCACATTTCCCACCTCTTTGTAGTTTCTCCAACACTTAGACTAGCTTCTTTGTGTGACATTTAAATTATCTGCAATATCTTGCTGTGTTGGCCTGACTAAATTAAAACCACTATCTGAATCCTGTCAAATGTTTATTTTAGTCTAAATGAGATGTCACTGCAAGGCTAAACACAAACTAACTGTAGTATTTGGTGAAATTGGACAGTGTATCATCTGCTACAGCACACATGATGTATTCACATGACTATAATACGAGCACAAATTATGCCTGTCGAATTTCAAAGTTGTGATAGACTAATGAATAAGATGCCTGTGTCAATTATTAAGCATGGAATAACTTAAAATACTCATTTTGGCGGTGTTCTAAACTTATGTTGAGGTGTGTAGTTTACTGCCGTATGGTGACTATTTTTTTTTTGGCTGCTCCACACCAGGCCACTTGTGGAATCAACTTTACTTCCCAACTTGAAGTCATTGAGATGTTAGTACCCGAGGAAGCAGGAGCACTTCTTGTCCTTGTTCTACTGCAAGAAGAGAAGCAAAAAAATGAGGAATATGGGGCGAAGAAAAGTGTGGGTTCACTGTTACAAAACTTATGTTCAACATTTGGATGTTATCGCTGTATTTCCCTGTCCTCATATCCCATATCGCGTGACTACTATGCATTTCTTCTATTTAACTGCTCCACATAGATTGGCAGGAGAAACGCCCTCCATTAAAACCTCGGTGGACTCAACTAGGCGAATGGTGTAAAGGACGAATGCCGAGTAGTGTCTTGTGTTGAGTCTACTAGTGAGGATGAGAACATGAGCGGCACAGGTGCCTGTTGGTCATCCACCATAGCGAGCAAGTTGGCTGCGTGTGAAGGAATTCGGACGGATCCTTATCATTTCCTACATCGCTACACTCTTTGACACCCATCCGCCTGGTCAACAAGTGAAATTAAGTAGTCGGCTCATATAAAAGGGGTCTAAGGTTCTGTCGAGGTGGACCTATTCCGAGGCAACTGACTGAAACCAGTCACAAGCATTTTTTGGTTCGCAGACAACAGCAACACATGCGATAAACTGTGCAGTAGAACTGCTGCAAACATCTTGTGTGTCTCAGCCAGAGGCTACCTTCGTCTGTTTCCACAAACTATGGAAATTACTTAGTTTTAAATAACAAAAGAAGAAAGTAAATATAATAAGTCCTGAGACACCACGTTCTGGGTTAAGATTCAGGAATTCGTGTCAGTGTTGGGGAAAACAAATCCCCAGAAGGGAGGGGGAGTTAGTGATCTAGGTGTTGACCAACATGTAGGTACTCAAGCTACACGTGGGGTGGAGGGGATGACGTTATTGTCATCGTCTGCGGCCATCTTGGTTCCTAAGCATGAAGACAGGATGTACGAGTAATATTTATTTTTCATACAAATATATCGAGTAAAGTGGCCGAGCCTTGAACTCAGAGAGGCAAAGATGTTGTGTGTACAGGCAGAGACCTTAGCCACTTGGCTATCAGATCAGTTGGAGAAGAAGGAAGTAAATAAGGAATATATGCTTTCGAAGTTTGTATAGTACTAGTGATGTAAGGTAAGGGGTGCTATGTTTAAAAAAATTTCCCATAGGGCGCTATCTTGAATGTGTAACCCCTGGTTACAAACATGCTGAACTTAATGAAAAACTTTTTATATGTAGATATTAATTTATGAAACCTTAAAAATGTTTGTCTTAATATTGGTTAAGTTTTGTAAGGTAATACTTTTAGATTGTTCTGGGTCGTATTTCTATTTTGGTATAGTTTATTTGCAATGTGTTGAAGTTGGCAACACTTACTTGTGATATTTTTATCAATTATTGTATTATATTTTAGTTATTACGGTAGGTATTTTAATGTAGCCCTATTATTATATTTGTTCTGTCCCCAACGTTATCATAACTTTATATTTACGAGGGGGGGGGGGGGTGTTCGAGTGCAGAACTACTTTCCTGCGCGCAGGATTGTGCGCGCAACAATTAGGGCAGAATTTTATGACGGAACTCGATCGCCAGCCGTGGTAAGATGCGCCTCGGGCGGGTGCTGTATACTCCGCGGGCCTGCTATGGCTATGAGGATTTTGGTGACTGTGTTTCAGAAGTACGGTAACGGGATGTATGAATCGCATGTAAGTTTTGTTGCCATGATTTGGAGCGCCGAGTTTACGTGCGCGGCGAAGGAAAAGTGTGCAAGCTGTCTCGCGGCCGTATAACTTCGGCATGCAGCAATGTGGAACACGCTAATCAAGTGGCATGCACAATGGAGTTTTATTCCAGACCCCTAATTAAGCAAGTCAGTGTCGTCTGCCCATGTGCCGTTTAGGCTACTTCCAGAAGCTTCAAAGTACAACTGTGCCACTTTAAGCCGGAAAATCCGTGCGTATTTAGTAAACATCTTTGTATTTGTATGAAATACCGCACCTGTAAGGTGAAAATAAAGTTGTGTGTGATGCGCATTGAAAATTACAAATTACAAAAAATTATGGCTTGTACTAGAACTCTATCCTTTCTCAACAAAGGAGAAGTTCAAAAGCTGTCAGAAGCTAATTTAGTAATGTTTACATTTACATTTACATTTTTTTGTTTTTTATTTTAATTATTTTTATAATTTTTATGTAATTTTTAATTTTTATTTAATTTTTATTTTTATTCTGTGATTTTTCTGATATGGAGGAAACTTGCGTTAGTTTTCTCCGTGTGCTCCTGGTTATTTATGCCAATATATTGTTGGTTTAATCCGAGTGCTCCTGATTATTCCTGGCCAGACATCTGTTGATGATCTGGTTATTTGTGAGAAATCGATCTCTGAATGAAATATTACTTAATGATTTATGGAATTTTATTCAGAGTTACATATCATTAGTGAATTTCTGCTATTAAATCAGCACTTACAATTTTGTTATGAGGTGGAATTCAAACAAAAATATCATTACCCATTCCAATAATGTAAAAAGACGGTTCAGAAACACTATAATGCAGGACGAACTTCCTTCTCCTTGATGTCTAGCGAAGCTCTCCCTCCTCTTGCGATCGAGAGAGAGCATTCCGCATCCCACATAAAAAAGAATAATATTTGCCACTACGCAACACGTGGTGTCATCTGTTGTTGAAAAACAGAACTTCTTGCGAAAAGTTTTTTTTTGTATGAGATAAATAACTCTCACTGATGAAAAGTTAAAAAAAAAAAATCTATTTCAGTAATTGTTCCAAATGAAAACTCCCAATTTGCATCTAATATTAGTCACAGAAACTACCATGGATCCTGGTTTGTTGTCTGTGGCTGAATCGGAAGGACGCCGCAGTAGATACTGCAGCAAGAATTATGACCTGAGAAGGAATGCTAGACGTCACGAGAAGAATGATTGTGTTCAAAACCCACTGCACAAAATGTTAAGCTGTATTCGGTGTAGCAGGTTGTTAACACGAACTGACATCTTAAAAAAACATGGTAGAACATGTAATGCCAAGCCTACTTACGGGATAGAGAACATTGATAAAGACACTAACACTAAGGAAGAGTGATGTTATTTGCTCTGCCGATCGCGACAAAGAACTTAAATTAAAGGATGATGATGGTTTAAGGAATACTGAAACTAATGGAAGTATTATCACCGTGAAAAGTGAGAATAAAATCAAGCCCATATTCAGTAGATCCTCCATACTTTGGAATAATGATGGACACTTAAAAAGGAAGATTTTAGACGATAAAGAAGCTCCAATAGCAACGATTTAGAGTTCTTGCAGTAATTCTGGTGAAGATGCTGACTTCTGTGGTGATGACGACAGTGACTCTGAAGCTGGTGACGTTATCGAAGACTGTGCTGAAGTACCTAAAGCTGGCAAAATCGTAAGCTGTGATGAAACTCTGAGACTGAAACAATGGAAGCATTGTAATAAAATAAATTATTCTGATAAAGCATACAATGTTCGCTGGGACAAAAGTGATATAAAGTATTTATAATAAACATGCAAGCAAGTTGGCAGCAGAAGAAATTAATTACTCATCATGGGAAGATCCTACCTAACATATTGGTCGACAGGTTAAGACTTCTACATGCTTCGCTTTGTGCTAGAAATTATTCGCACATCAAAGAAGTAGCCCTAATACTCAAAGAACCGAGGGCAGCTGGCTAAATAGTATAATTACTTGGTTTACCTGCATTTTTATAAATAAAAATAATAAATTATATTGAAGGTTTTAAAAGTGATTGTTGTTATTTCAAGAATTATGATTTCTAGGCCTGAGTTCACACTATTGCATGTTACATGTCTGCATTACATGCCCATTGCATGTCCTGTGTTTGTTTGTGTGTAATGTGGGTCCATGTGTGTACTGTGTGTGTATATGTGTACTGTGTGTTCATTCCATGTCTGTTGTGTGCCGTGTGTTCATTCCGTGTCTACTGTGTGTACTGTGTGCTCATTCCGTTTCCTATGCGTACTGGGTGTTCATTCTGTTTCATGTGTGTACTGTGTTTACTGTGTGTTTAATCCAGGTCCTGTGTGTGTGCTGTGTGTTCATTCCGTGTTCTGTGTCTGTACTGTGTGTTCAGTGTGTTCTTTTCTTTGAATGTGTGTCGTTTCATTAAATGCACGTAGTCAAATCTGTATAATTCCAGTAGTAACTCTGAATATTCACTAGTCCAAAACCTTTCTGTCTTGAACCTTTCTTAGGATTTTTGGTACTCTTGTAGGCATAATTCATAATCCGTTGGTCTATATGCTTGTAATTGATTTTATCGATACTTTAGTTCCAACAGTTCGTAGACTTTGTCTATACTGGCTGAAATATGTTATATTAGCTATCAACAAAAATGGTCATGAGGTTCGGAAATATCTGTTCTATACGATTGACACTGTTTATGTCCTGGTCTCGCGGTCCGAATACACTTGGCCTATACGTATAGCATTTTGCATGAATGTATTCTAAGTATCGAAAGATTAGACTTTCATGTTAGCTGGAGGCTGGTAGACTTTGAACCTAAGCTGATTTTAGTATTTTGAACATGATTTATTATATAATTATTTTTTTACATAAAATTAAAATATTTGCATCGGTCAAGGATTGAAGCAAGGACAGGAATCCATCAATTGAATCGGTAAGTTAATGAGTGATTTTATATGAATTTTGAACTTTTCCCGAATTTCTATCTTAATTATTTACTAATTTTCCAGATGGCAGACATATTGGCTTATAGAAGACTGGTTGGCTCGGAAACTAAGCTTGTTTTAAGACTTTCCACATTATTTTATTGAATAACAGTATTTTTTACATAAAATTAATGTTTTTGAATTGCCTAGGGATCGAACTAAGGACAGGAACTAATTGAATTAATCAGTATATTATTGCAAATTTATTTAATGTATTTGGTAATTTTTCCCGATTTAATAGCTAAATAATTACGAATTTCCAACATGGTGCCCAAATTTCAAAATGGTGGATGCCACAGTAATAATAAATTATTCCTGCACTCTAGCGGAGAAAAATTAAATTTATATGATGGTAACACACTCTATCATATGGCATGTGTACTACATGACACTATCACTCCTTGTATTGATTACTTAAAATAAGATGGTGACAGCAGGCACCATGTGTATTAACTAGCGCTCCTGGTAGCAAGTATAGAAAATTAATATGGTGGTTCGTTTTTAACAGGTGATGCTATTATGCCTTCAAATTAAATAAAATTCCAAGTACGAATATGTCTGTTATTTTTAATATACATTATATAATTCTCAGTCTGGTAAATGTCTCGATGGCCGAGCATTTAAAGGCGTATTTTTTTCCAACCAAGATGTCAGTGCTGCGATGGTTATAATCACAGTGCTTCCAATGTATTTTGTAAAAATATTAAATTTAATTAGTCGATAAGGACCATAATAGCTCTGGTAGGTAATGGAACATCGACCTTATGTGATGAGAATGAGCGATGCTGGCACTTTCTAGGAGTAAACAGCAGAAACAAAGATGTCGGTATCCAAGATGGTGTGATGTCATCCATGATGGCGGCCTCCAGCAGACAAAAACAAAATGGCGAAAATTATATCAGAATCGAAAAAAAAAGTGTTTAAATCAAATCCAAGATGGCGGAAAAGTTTTTAGAATTCAATACGGTTACCATAACGAAAATTGCAACATTCTGTAATCAAAGATGGTGGCCATAACGAAAAGTACAATGGTGATGTCATACACATCCAAGATGGCGGGCGTAACGAAAAGTGCAGAATTAGTGAGCGAGGCGATCGATTTAAAGATGGCAGATCCAAGATAGGCTACTAATGAAAGGTCAAGGTAAATTACATCCAAGATGGCCGCCGTGACGTCACAATCCAAGATGGCTGTCGTCACCAAGCACCGCACCTAAAACCCAGGGCCAGGAGCCCCTATTATACACTACTGATAACTCACTCACAAAAACTGTTTATTCAAAAACAAATAAACTAGGGGTAAGAAAACTTAGAGCTAAAATTGGAGAATTTGTACTATTTCTAAATATAAATGAACATTCGAAAAACTGGTGAAACAAATAATTCTGTGTTAGTAAAATACATAATTATCCCTCGAGTTGTTATAACTTGGAAGATTGACGAAGACCAGCGATACTTGGAGGATTCTACGAGTAAGAATTTCAGCTAACAAGTACCCAAACGAATATTTGGTAGAGCAAGTGATACGTTGGAATGATGATCGCTTGTTTGTGAAGTGTAATTTGTTGTAATTTTATATTTTAAAAGCAAGTATTAAATAAACAATTATTTTAATTTATTCCTGTACTTTTGAAACTTTTCACTATTTATGTGGCTGGGATGCTCGTCGAAGGTACTAAAAATGGTATTAGAAGACTAAGGCCGTGTAGAGACAAGACTGACACAGCTATTAGCCTTGGAAAGGGCAGGGGGAAGGGGTGGGTTTGCTGACGTCAAAAGACTTGCGTCAGAGGTGTGTGCGCTTGGGATGCATGGACAGGACTGGAATAGAAATGGGAGAGGAGTGGGTAGGGTTGAACCATTACTCCCGTAGTACAGACATGGGCAAACTTTTTAAGGGAAGGGCCAGATAAAATTTAAAAAAAAATTATCTAGGCTGGTCGAAAAAAATTGAATAAAACTCATTTTTATAAGTGACAAGATGACCCGGTGAACTTCGTACCACTTAAAATTAATTTGATTCAAACTCTTCATAAGCGATTATCAGTCCTTATCAACCTTCCAACTCTAATTCTTTAAGATCGAGAATTTTAGCCGCATCGTGTACGGTTTGGGTTTTGTTTGGTTATTAAATGAAACTTATTATTAACCTCAAACTTATTCCTTTAGTTTTGTTGAAACACATTTGAAGCATTTGAACATTTTAAGCCTGCAAAGTCAATTTACCTTAATAGAATGACTAACTAATGCCCGGCATGCGGTGCAATGCCTTTTTATTATTTTTTTTCCAAATTTTTAAAAGTAGGTATACATAAACAGTATGTATGTGTGTATCTATCCCGCTCTATCTCTATACCTCTCTGTAACTTTCTATATA
This sequence comes from Bacillus rossius redtenbacheri, assembly GCF_032445375.1. Lineage (NCBI taxonomy): Eukaryota > Metazoa > Arthropoda > Insecta > Phasmatodea > Bacillidae > Bacillus > Bacillus rossius. The sequence goes on from NC_086330.1 coordinate 233,331,088, forward strand.
TCTCTATCGATCTCTATCTGTATAGCTCTCTCTATACTTAACTCTCTCTATATATCCCTCTCCCTTCCTCTCCCCCTCTCCCTTCCTCTACCCCTTTCTCACTCTCTCCCTCGCTCTATCTTCCTCTGTCCCACTCTCCCTCCCACCATTATTATTTGGACTATACCAAATAGGAAATACTCTAAAATACTTACATGTAACTATCCGTACGACTCGCGCGCCACCTTAAATTCTGCTTTAAGTGTTGGTGTTATCGAAATCTCACCTGTTTCGAAGGTCAAGTGTGCAAAATTTCATCGAGATCGGATCAGAGATTTAGGAACGCATAGAGGAAAAACATAGAAACATTCAAATGTAATTCGAAGATGAAATTTCTATACAAAATTACCAAATTCGATTTTTTCAATGTTTGGCTGTTCCTTTTGCGTTTTTCCTAATGTTTTTTTTTCCATCCCTGTAATGAGGCGAACACAACAAAAAAAAATTCAAATAGGTCGAGCCATTTTCTAGTTGAAGCGAGACTAACGCACGGCAATTGATTATTATATATAGAGGTAAACTTAATTTTTTTAATTTTTACATCACCCACATATTATATGCTACAACGTAACTGGCATGTGTAGCTAGCTTTTGGGAACAGGTTTTTTTTTGCCGACCTGACAGTTTTTTACGTAGAGCTCCTGCGTTTTGCTTCTATTCTTCTTAGCTCATAGTTTCATAAGTGGCGTTGTTATATTTTGTCATGAAATGTCGAGAGAGGTTGAATTTCTTGAATACGTCTACAGTATAATATTGCAAATGAGGCACACAGGTTTATCCTTAATAGGCGTGAAAAAGTATTTCCAAGTCCATTCATCGTTAAAAATATTACATTCTGAATCAAAATCAACTTTACGTTTTTTACTTGCTGTTCTAACGATCAAAAATTAAAAAAAAAAACTACCAAAAAAGCAAAACTATAGAAACACAAGCCAGACTCACAGCCGCAGAGCTGACTTATCACTGACTACGTGACTGTCCGAACTACACTGACCTTGAGAACAGACGATAGGAAAATCGTAGCGCCCAATTCGTTCCGAACTTGGCCGAGCAACACCGTGCCCTTTACAGGCCAGGCACCGTGAAGACACTAGTGTGAACACTGCCACACGCATTGTATCTCACGTCGCCATGCTACCGATCTACACTCATCTATTACGGCACTACGCCTACCGAGGTTTCGTGCAAACTCATTTAATATTAGATACGATAATACCGTACTTAAAACGCAATGAGATGATACTTTGACCATGAATGCCTTTGGACACTAATAAGAAGTTGTTGGGGGGTGATGCTGACGTCGGTTGTATCATTCGTAGTTATCAACAGTGTTAGTAAGATGAGTCATGCCAGCTATGAGGAGATTGTTGAGGAGGAGTCCTATGATAGCTGGAAGGAGGCTAGCGACCAATAAGATGCTCATGCGATGGAGGAAGACTAGGAATCCGGGGAAGATATCGCAGATGGATCTGTGAACACCTCCACTCTGACTGAGGAGGATGTTACTGTTGTGGAGGGAGGGATATTAGCCACGTATCACGAACTATCAATTTTGGAGCTGTGTGCGCGGATAGTTGTGTGGACAGAGCATTTTATGGATAGTATGGAAAGTGCTGTGGAGCGGGGCTATTGTGAAGGGGTTCGGTAACGCCTTCTTGAAAGTATTGTATTAGAGAGTGCAGAAGATGGTGTCTAGGTGTGTTTGCTTTTTTTATTAAATAGTTTTGAATTTTTTTCATATTTTATTTACTTCGATTTCCTGTCACAACTTTTAAAAATATACTATTTTCATTTGATGTAAAATGTAATGGCCGAGGTGAGTGTTGTAACTGCATCGCATACACTGTAGTGGTCAGACATCATGTCGAAATGTATAATGTTTTGTATTGTTAATGGACTCCCTCGTGGAGAGGGAACACATCTAATACTCTACAAATATTAATTATTATATTTGTTTATAGCATATTATTATCGTGCACGTTCAAGTCTGCGAGATTTTTCTTTCATTAAAAACTTTGCAGAAACGTAGCTATATACAGTGTAAACTCTATATAACGACACTTAACTGACTGAGTATTTTTCGGTGTTATAGAGAGTGGTTGTTAAATGGAGAGAAATAAAAGATATCATTTTACTATTCTATAATAATACATATGTGTTAACTAATATAGTACACATATTTTTACGCACGAATATTAATATTAATACAAATAACAATACTTATTGCGTATAATAGTCTGTTATATTTTTTTGTTTTTCCGTATTGTAGACATGGTAGAGCGGCTAAATCCAAAGCGTCTTCCAAAATCACTGATCTTTTCTCCCGCCTCTATTGAGCGTATTAATACAACTTTTTCGTCAAGACACAAAGATTTTCGTTTACTCGCCATGTTAACAGTTCGAAAGACTGTAAGCAACTACGATAATGATAAAGTGTAACAACAACAACCTGACAAAAGTCTAGTGAACGAGGTTAACACGTGCAAGTTCATCATACAAAAACAAAAGACAAAATTTCTTAGAATCTCCGGTACGTCAGTCGAAGTAAACACGAGCTAGATAATACAACAACAAAACAGCAAACAAAAGAACGTACACAGCTGCAGTTCTTATCAACTTCGGCAACTTAGAAAGAACTGCTTAATGAATTATAATGCCGTATTGTTATCGTTAAATAGAGTGAGCGTGACGCTATATAGAGTGTATTATTGTACAGAAAACAAGGCAAACCAACCAAAGTCAAGCAATTTCGACGTTTTAAGGAGTTTGCCGTTAAATCGAGTGACGTTATAAAGAGTTTACACTGTATTATGTATGCAAACATTAAAATACGTGCTTCTATGCAGCTTTTAGATACAAATATGCAAACATTATCCTGCTTAGAAGAGTAAAATGTAAAATATTTACGCGAACATTAAAATATCTGCTTTCATGCATATTTTAAATACGAATACGCAAACACGTTCCTGCTTAGAGGAGAGAAATGTAATAGTTGTGCGTAAGGACTCCGAAAATTTTCTGGTTCTGAACAGTGTGATGTCTATGATTGTAGCATAAAATAAAAATAATTGTTGGATGAGTAAATATTTAAAATTTAACTTTAAAATAAATGTTATCATTACATCTGCAACGATTAGATAATTAATTTGATATATGGTAACATATCTGAGTTTACACATTTAAATATTATATATGATTATATCTTTAAGTAAGAAATGGTATGTATCTAAGAAAAATGTCGGTCACTGTCATCAACATAAACAAAATGGCTGTGGATTTTAATAAATTTGTGGATTGTTTAATAATTAGTGGATTTTTTAGTGTATTTTTGAAAATTGGTGTATTTTTGAGAAATTTATTGATTTTTAAAAATGTGTGGATTATTTGATCTATAAATTTCATAACAACACTGGTAGAAGATATAAACTCGACCTTACATGCATACATACACCGATGTAGTTTAATAACATACACCAAAAACAAAGATTTCGACATGAAATAAGGATAGTGGTCTCCATCAGACGAAATAAATATGGTGAAGTCAGTGTAACGAAAAGTGCAATTCACATGAGTGGGGTGCTCTATGATCACATCATCGTGTTTTTAAATAACATTTTATTAAATTATTTTTATAAGTTTTAAATATTTCCCATTTTTCTATGTTAATACTTACAGATTTTTAAGATGGCGTTCATGACATCATAATTCAAAACGGCGGAATGTTTTTGAATTAATAAAAATGACGGAATGTTCTATAAAACCAAATGGTGGACAGAATCAAAGATGGCTGCCAGAGTCAAAGGTCAAGGAATCCAAGATGGCTTCCAAAAGTGACATAATCCAAAATGTGATGTAATCAAAGATGGCCGCCGCGTATCCCTGTATCCCGAACCTTGAGCTGGTGTGTTAACTAGGGCTCCTGGTAGCAAGTATTGAAAATGAAGATGGTGGCTTGGTCACGAACAGATGCTATTTTTCCTTCAAATAAAAAAGAAATTAAAGCGCGAATACGTGTGTTATCTTTTTATGTACCTTATTTAATTCTCGGTTTGATAAATGTATTGATTGCTGAGCGGTCATAGGCATCCCAGAGGTCTGACCACCCAGAGGTCCAAGCTGTTCGAATTAACAAGGTTTAAATGTATTTTGTATAAAATATTAAAATAATATGTTGATAAGGACTCTAACAACATTGGCAGGTAATGGCACATCAACATTATGTGGTTGAGACTGAGAGATGCTGGTGCACTCTAGGAACAAACAGGAGAAACAATGATGATGTATCCAATATGGCGGCTTCCAGCAGAACAGAAAAAAGGTCGCTCGAGACATTATCCAAGATGGCGACCTAGAGCAGACGAAAACAAGATGGTGGCTGTGTCTTCCGAATCGAATAAAGTGGCTGTGATGTCAGATCCAAGCTGGTAGACCTGTCGACAGAATTCAAAATAGCGACAGTAACGAAAAGTGCGTCGATACCATTATACCTAATTAAAATAGCGGCGTAACATAAATTGCGCTGTTCGGAGAGTGGGACATTCGATTTCAAAATGGCAAAATTCATAATTGAGACTGAAGTCGAAGGTCAAGGTCATCAAGATGGCCGCCGTGAAGTCACAATCAATTATGTCGGCCGACACCACTTACACCGACAACTAGGACCCATCTGTAGGACCACCTATTATATTGTCGCGGTTCAAAATTTTACAGGGTTTTTAAAATCAAATTTGTGGACTTTACTGATGGGACTCTAGGCTGGCTGCTCTGTTCACACGCCGGTGCAAGTGGCGAGACCAAGTAATTGGGGCACGGGGCTGGCGCGGTGCACTACTGGCTTGCAGATTGCACATTCTTTTGTAGTTTGTTTGTCCGGCTGCACGCTGGCGCAGTTACTGGCCGCGGTTACTGAGGCTTGTCGCAACAGGCCGCGCGGTGTGGCCGCACGTCTGGGTGGAGGGGGTAGCCTGCTCAGCTGTCCTGGTTAGTGGTTTGTGAATTTGTTTTCAATAACCAAGGATTGTGCTGGTAGGCGCGGCGGTGCGCGGAGATTCAAGCGCAGGTTGGAGAGAGGTGGAGGCTTACTCTGGTGAAGGCTATGCCTCTCGCCAGTGGTAACGAGTAGCCTTAGTTTGTGATGTAGTCAGGGTAGGCTTACTGGTCGTGAGGCTGCCCGACTTGTTAGCGAGTCGGCAGAGTCCTTGTTTGAAAATGTAAAGTTTATTCGGGGTTTCAAGGGCATCAGTGGCCCCTATGTTAGTTTTAAAGTGATGCATCAAGAAATGTTCAGCTTATTTAAAAGTGTGAGTATTGAACTATCTTTTCATAGCCTTAATAATAAATTCTGGTTTTAGATACTCAAGTTAACAGTTTAGAAAGGATTAGGTAAGAGTTTAGTGAAGCTCTTTCTCTCTCTCTTTCTCTCTCTCTCTGCAATTAAGGAAGCTTTGGTCAATTTTTGTCTGCGGTAGCGATAGTGGTTAAAAGGTATGTGTTATTATTAATTTCTTTTGTAAGTTAATTTACAATTATTGTATGAATTTATACCAATAAATGTATGTGAACGGTTACTTTTTGCAAGTTAGAGTTTAAAAAAATTGGCGATTCACTACAAATGTATAAGCGTAATAGTATAAAATATGATAAATTACGACATGAGTTCTTAAAATTATTTTTGTGCAATCATAATTCCAAAAAAAATAAATCGCTCCTGAAATTTGTAATGTGTTAGAGATTTGGCAACAGCGCGCGGTAAATTACTGCAAACCGATGACTGCAATCTGAGATTGAGATGGTCTGTAGTAATAACATATCTACCGCAGAAAAGTGTACGTCCAAATCGGGGTCAATAAATAATATAGGTAGTATTTATTATTACATAGTATGTAATACTTTCTTGATGGTTTGCAAACTTATTTGTTTTGCTTTTCAGAGCTTACGTGAACCGAGGAACGATCGTGGGGCCAGACTTAAAAACACACAAGATGGAATGTTGTTAGTTATACCTGCTATAAGTCTCGTGTTTCTAAGTGATGACTACTATAGGTCGTGTATCCCCCGCCCCCCCGGCCACACAGCCCCAGAAGCGCCGCCCCCAGCTCGAGCCCCGGTGTAGCCACCTCAGCGGGGCCTGCTCCACGCCGCGCCAGCGTCTCCCCTGCAGCGACTTCACACGTCACTAATCATCCATGTGGTTCACGACCACGCACATGAAGCGGCACTAGTTTATGAGTTTGAATTTCCCGGGAACCACTCGCAATTTTCGCGTCATATGTTGGTGACAGTCTGTAACGCAAATTGTTTGTACATTTGACGTCACGGGTTGTTTGACTCGCTATGAAGGACGAGAAGCCAATTTAAAACACCTAGGGAAACATGGGAACACGCCAAGTGCTACCCGGAGAGAAGGTGGGATGTGTCAGCAGCCAATGAACACGTTCTATCGTTTAGATCACGCACAAGTTTGTGGAGTATAACTCGACCAACAGAACGCGAAATTCGAACGTCTAAAGTTACTGTAAATTTTATTGTAACGTATGTATTTTTTTAAGTTAGTTTGTATGCAATAATAATTTTTACGTGACAACGTCTAATAAATCGATGAACGCCGGCTGCACGCACGAAAAAGTGTCCCGTTACGCAAATTGTTCCGTTACGCAGTGTCCCGTTATGCTCATTGTTCCGTTACGCTGTGTCCCGTTACGCTCATTGCTCCGTTATGCTCGGCGAGTGCAGTAATAATAGGTTATGTTACAATTGACTAAAAAATTATGGTGATTCATATAATTCATGATAGATATTTGATAACAGTTTATTTATATGAAAACTTGTTCATAATTATATTTAAACTTTATAGCTAAACGCCAGTTTTTAAAATTAATTACAAGTCATCTTCACGTGAACTGTTTCGTCGACTTTTTATAAAATTAAGTGAAAAAATGTGGTTTTCATTGCTTATTACAACAACAATTTCGGCAATAAAGGTTCATTATTCTTGCATTTTAAAAATCTAATTACTAGTATAATTTCAATTATTTATTCTTTTATTATTAAAATATAAATTATTCAATTTTATTCATAAAAGTATGCAATCATTTCATCAATGTTTTGTTATGACGTCACGTTAAACTATCGTCCGGAAACCGACTTTACAACCAATTTTTTGTACAGACTCGTACTTTTTTATAAGTACGCAATGCGTGAACACTTGTTTTAATACTAGAGACTGTATTAATACTAGAGACTTGTATTAATACTACAGACTTGAACAATTCGTGATTTCGATGACCTCTAGGATAGGCTCTACAATACTCTACGTACTCGGGCAAATGCCACCTGCTCATTGGCTACTGACTCATCAGCTCTGTCAACCGGAGTGTTTTGTGATTCGATACTTGTTTTGATATGCTTGCGGTCCTTCAGACAAACTGTTTTTCCAATCACAGACGTGGTATGAAGGTAAAAATGTTTTGATTCTAGCGTATTTCGAAATGAATCCACGAAATTTTCCAGTCTCTACACAATACTAGTGATAAATGAACATAAATATGTTGTGGGCTGCAATTGTGAGTTGGCGCCTCGGTGGCTGTGTGATCAGATCACTGGCCTACCACCAAGGCGGGGTTCAGCCCGGGTATTTTCAGTGAGTGGAAAACTTGCCGGACGTTGCTGTTTTGTGAGGTACTTCCATTTATCCTCGCTCATACATTCCTTCAACACACCATTCTCACCTCATAATACCTCATAGTCTTAAATTACCTCGATGTCAGCGTGACGTAAAGCCTATTGGTCCATTCGTAAGTCTATTCGAAACAGTTGTTTTCAATAGAAACGTTATATTAATGTATGTTTAACTGTAAATTGTCTTTTCAGCATGGAAATTAAAACTAAGTATTAGGCTGAAGAAATAATTTTCTAGTTTCAGTTTTAGATTTTATGATGTCCTGCGATGTTTTGTCAAATTTTCTAAAACATTATGTTTCATTTTTGAAATCATTGTTCGTTCTATTTACAAAAAAAAAAAAAAAAATTGTATTCAGTTTTTGTTAAATTTGGTCTCATGTTGATATGGTTGTGTTTTGCGTTAGTGTTAGATTGTCTCGTGGTCCAATGGCTTGCCTCCTTCCTCGTGTCCGCGCCTGGTGTTAAAAATAGAAAGCAAAAGAACGGGAAGACGTATCACAGGCCAAGACAGTCGAGAGCCAAGAGTTACTGCAGGGCCAGACGTAACAGCGGAGTTACGCCCTGGCTGAAGCAACTGCGCCAGTGGGCAGCGAGGAACAAGGGCGCGCGGGGAGACCCGGAGAGGAGGCGAGGTGCCGTTGTAAGCGCCGAGCCGCCCGGCCGCTGGAAGCTGCCAAAACCAATAACCCCAATCCCACCACGGCTTTGGCACGCACCAGGACGCCAGGTCCCACCACGGCCTTGGCACGCACCAGGACGGTAGGTCACACCACGGCCTTGGCACGCACCAGGACGCCAGGTCCCACCAAGGCTATGGCACGCACCAGGACGGTAGGTCCCACCAAGGCCTTGGCACGCACCAGGAAGCTAGGTCCCACCAAGGCCTTGGCACGCACCAGGACGCCAGGTCCCACCAAGGCTATGGCACGCACCAGGACGGTAGGTCCCACCAAGGCCTTGGCACGCACCAGGAAGCTAGGTCCCACCAAGGCCTTGGCACGCACCAGGACGCCAGGTCCCACCAAGGCTATGGCACGCACCAGGACGGTAGGTCCCACCAAGGCCTTGGCACGCACCAGGAAGCTAGGTCCCACTAAGGCCTTGGCACGCACCAGGACGCCAGATCGCACCAAGGCCCTAGGCACGCACCAGGACGCCAGGTCCCACCACGGCCTAAGCACGCACCAGGACGCCAGGTCGCACCAAGGCCCTAGGCACGCACCAGGACGCCAGGTCCCACCAAGGCCCTAGGCACGCACCAGGACGCCAGGTCCCACCACGGACTTGGCACGCACCAGGACGCCAGGTCCCACCAAGGCCCTAGGCACGCACCAGGACGCCAGGTCGCACCAAGGCCTTGGCACGCACCAGGACGCCAGGTCCCACCAAGGCCCTAGGCACGCACCAGGACGCCAGGTCGCACCAAGGCCCTAGGGACGCACCAGGACGCCAGGTCCCACCAAGGCCCTAGGCACGCACCAGGACGCCAGGTCCCACCAAGGCCCTAGGCACGCACCAGGACGCCAGGTCGCACCAAGGCCTTGGCACGCACCAGGACGCCAGGTCCCACCAAGGCCCTAGGCACGCACCAGGACGCCAGGTCGCACCAAGGCCCTAGGCACGCACTAGGACGCCAGGTCCCACCAAGGCCCTAGGCACGCACCAGGACGCCAGGTCCCACCAAGGCCCTAGGCACGCACCAGGACGCCAGGTCCCACCACGGCCTAAGCACGCACCAGGACGCCAGGTCCCACCACGGCCTTGGCACGCACCAGGACGCCAGGTCCCACCACGGCCTAAGCACGCACCAGGACGCCAGGTCCCACCACGGCCTTGGCACGCACCAGGACGCCAGGTCCCACCACGGCCTTGGCACGCACCAGGATGCCAGGTCCCACCAAGGCCTTGGCACGCACCAGGACGCCAGGTCCCACCAAGGCCCTAGGCACGCACCAGGACGCCAGGTCGCACCAAGGCCCTAGGCACGCACTAGGACGCCAGGTCCCACCAAGGCCCTAGGCACGCACCAGGACGCCAGGTCCCACCAAGGCCCTAGGCACGCACCAGGACGCCAGGTCCCACCACGGCCTAAGCACGCACCAGGACGCCAGGTCCCACCAAGGCCCTAGGGACGCACCAGGACGCCAGGTCCCACCAAGGCCCTAGGCACGCACCAGGACGCCAGGTCCCACCAAGTCCCTAGGCACGCACCAGGACGCCAGGTCCCACCACGGCCTAAGCACGCACCAGGACGCCAGGTCCCACCAAGGCCCTAGGCACGCACCAGGACGCCAGGTCCCACCAAGGCCCTAGGCACGCACCAGGACGCCAGGTCCCACCACGGCCTAAGTACGCACCAGGACGCCAGGTCCCACCAAGGCCTTGGCACGCACCAGGACGCCAGGTCCCACCAAGGCCCTAGGCACGCACCAGGACGCCAGGTCCCACCAAGGCCTTGGCACGCACCAGGACGCCAGGTCCCACCAAGGCCCTAGGCACGCACCAGGACGCCAGGTCCCACCAAGGCCCTAGGCACGCACCAGGACGCCAGGTCCCACCACGGCCTAAGCACGCACCAGGACGCCAGGTCCCACCAAGGCCCTAGGCACGCACCAGGACGCCAGGTCCCACCAAGGCCCTAGGCACGCACCAGGACGCCAGGTCCCACCAAGGCCCTAGGCACGCACCAGGACGCCAGGTCCCACCACGGCCTAAGCACGCACCAGGACGCCAGGTCCCACCACGGCCTTGGCACGCACCAGGACGCCAGGTCCCACCAAGGCCCTAGGCACGCACCAGGACGCCAGGTCCCACCAAGGCCCTAGGCACGCACCAGGACGCCAGGTCCCACCAAGGCCCTAGGCACGCACCAGGACGCCAGGTCCCACCACGGCCTAAGCACGCACCAGGACGCCAGGTCCCACCAAGGCCCTAGGCACGCACCAGGACGCCAGGTCCCACCAAGGCCCTAGACACGCACTAGGACGCCAGGTCCCACCAAGGCCTTGGCATGCGTTAGATCGTCTGTTCAGTCGTCCCGCTTTGCTCGGCAACATAAGCAACCCCTCCGCGGGACACTCAGGGACACCCGTGTCATGTAGTCTCATGTAGGGCGTAGAGTATTATCTGATAACATGTGAATTATTGTGTACATGTTGAAATATTTTGGAATTCTCCTTTCCCTTGTGCCATTAAAAATTGAAAGAGGTAACATTCATTAGCTCTAGGCCATAGCTCATTTGCTTTTATTAGCAACTGTTTACAAGTGAAAGAAGTCTTATTTAGACTTTTAACGAAAACATGTTACCACTAATATCGCCTACATATTTGCAACCGTACTACCTATGGGTCTTACATTGGTGTGGTTGTGTGGAGGAGCCACGCATGTGCCGCGAGTGCAGATGGTGACGTTGGAATTGGAACTGGGTTTATACACGTGCGCAGGGCTCACAGAGGCGTAGCTCAGCAGTGGCTTGCAGATTCAGGCAGGATAGGTTGTGTCTGAGAGAATTCGCTCTGCTGTAGTAGGCAGTCAAGCCAGTGCTCACCAAGAATTACATCACATACGAACTTGTAATTTATTGCAGAAATGTGATGGTTTGCTCGGCTTGACACCTTCGCGTTCGACACGCAGGGTCCGGAGCAAGTCCGGCAGCAAGCAAGGGAAGGCCAATCCTCGACTACCTCCTAGACCATCTTCATATAGAGCACGCTAGAGAGAGATATGCAGTGGAGGTAGACGAGACAGTCATCAGCATCCACAATAAATGGCCAGTGTACACCCAACAGCCCGAGTGCCACAGATGCTGAGAGTTGGCTACAACGCGGTTCACCCCTCTTCATCGACGGCGAGTTCGGGTACTAGTACGGAGCGTGTGCCTGCTGTGGCCAGCATCTGCAGCCATTGCAGCGGCCTTCAGTTGAGTATAAAGGCCAATGTTGCATCAACGTACCTACTTGTACTCACGCACGCATCGGTGGGTGCCATCCGTGAGGAGGCACCCTCAGCCTGCCCACTCGCACGAGCTAGGTCCACAAGTTGCAGGTTGGCATGTTCCAGGCGATCATTTGCAGCTCTTGCACATGGTGATGAGCCGCGTCACCAGCTTAGAGGTTCTTCACCTCGCGCACGCAAGGCACACCCCACTTACCGCTGTTCCAAGTATGAAAGAAGTGCAAAACGAGTATTTGCAGCTGTCCAACCATCTCTTACACACTGTCACTAACCGCACGGCTTGCACGCTACTTACTGCCGCCCAACCTCCAAGCAGTGTGTATAGTAGTGAATCAGTAGTACTAACTAGCCGGTCCGGCACCAGGAGTCGGAGTGAGGTTTCTGTGCCGGGCGCCATCTCGGATGACTTTGACATAGACCCAGCGGGAATATTAGATGACATTGACCTTAACCTCAGACGCCATCTTGGCTTACCTTGATTCCGGACACCATAATGGATGACCTTGATCTTGGACACCACATTGAATAACCGTAACCGTGGCTGCCATCTTGGGTTCCACCATTTTTATGCCATCTTAAATTCTGGGAAATTCTAGTACTAACATTTTTCAGTCGTAAACAATATTAATAATGCATTCTTAGTAACCATCTAAGACGACAGAAATGTTTGTTAGGTAATATCAAAATGAGTTGATTTCACCACATGAAATTTTTGCAGTATTTTAATGACAATGCAATCTTGCTTTTACTTCCAATATCTATGTCAAACAAATAATTTCTTTGCAGCAAAGAAATTTAACAAAAGTTTTATTTGATGCAACAAAGCATTTGTTGTGTAGTTTCATCGAACATGGTCCCGTGGAGGTAAGTGGGGCCTGCTGGCTTCTGGTATCCTGTTGTTTTAGAATAATGATCAGTAGTATAGAAAAGTATGTTCTGGCCCAGGCTTCAGGCTGTGGATTGTGGATTGTAACGTCACGGAGGCAATTTTTTTGTGTCAAATTTCCTCGAAATTCCTGAAAAATGAATCACAATGACTCAAAATTTCTAAAAATTACCCGTTTTTAAGGAATGATGTTTCCATTTTAGTCCTTAAAAATGACAATGGCATGAAAGTTACTAAAAGTGGCTAAAGAGACCTAAAAGCAAGCTGCCATAAGCCAACGATTAGGGTGCCATGACCACCATAATGAATTGTTTCCTAACCATTGCAACTATCGCTGCAGCCGCCATTTTAAAAATCAGTAATTTTTATGTAAGAAACTTGAAGATAATTTTAATTCATAACAAAACTTTATTAATAAAATTTTAATAAAATATTATTTGAAAACACCGTTGCAATAATCGTTAAGGGCGCCATCTATGTTTCTAGAAACATTGCACATTTCGTTACAACCGCCATCTTGGGTGTGTATGACATCATAGTTGCGTGTTTCGTTGCGGACACCATATTGGATTTTAGATCATTACAATTTTCGTTATGGCCACCATCTTGAAAATTCGAATTGTTTTGCTAGAAAATCAGAAAAAATTTAAAATTAAAAAAAAAAACTATTAAATAAAAACACTCTGCAATCTTGGTCTATGACGTCACGGCATCTCGATCTTGAAAATCTGTAATTATTTTCAGAATCTAATGAAAAAAGATTTAGAATTTATAAAAAAATCAATTAATAAAATAGTAGTAAATTTTTATTTTAAAAATGCACTTTCATTATAGAGTCCTCGGTTCAAACCCGGCGAGGTCCACGGAAGCCGCCGGCAGACTGACATCCCACCACTAATGCTAAGGTATATATTGTCACGCTGTAAAATTTTACGTGAAAAGGTTATTGAACTTGTTTTTGCGCAGTGGTGCTTTGTGAGCCCGCTTAAGTGCCTGATGCTTGCTGCGACACTCGGTTTTTTTTTTTTTTTTGTTTACGCGCGGTGCGTTAGATTGCGAACATTCTCGGTTTTTCTGGAGCGGTGGCATGATTGCTGCTCGATGCCTGGCCAGCTACGGGCGGTTGTTTCGACATCGTGGCCTGGAATCTCCGGGAGCGTTGGCCGGCCTGCTTTGCTTTCGCTGCGTTGCTGTTTCTGCGCAGACGCGCTCGCCTGTCGCGCTGGTGTCTTGTGTCGCAATATGGCGGAAGGAATGCCAGTCTGACATGAGAGGTGAAGAGGGGGTAGCGTCGTTTGGCCGCATGGTGGTTTGTTGCGACATCGCGGTCGGGGTTTTGCATTCGCTTAGAGTGTTCTCGACGTGATGACAATGTGAGTGGGAATTAATAAATGAGCCACCCTGGGTGAGCCCGGGGATGGTTCTTCTCCGTGAGGTGTTTGTGAGGACTGTCGGAGCCTCCCTGGCTGGCTGTGGCGTGCTGCCGTTCGAAGAAGGTGATGTAAATAATGGCGAACTCATAATTAATTTTTCAGCTAGGGCTTTTGCTCGAGTAAAATACAGCATGTGGGTGTAATTTTAATCGTGTTAGGATAGCTTAACTTTTTGTTTCTTTCCGGGAGGGCAGGCAGTTTGGTATCCATAAATGTTAATTTCCTTTCGTTTATTTAGCTGGTTGATGGGTCGAGGTGTTTGTAAACATTAATCATTTCATTCTAAAGTTAATACTCATACTAAGAATAGGATAAATTATTGTTTATTTATTTCCAAGGGGTATTTAATTATTTATTGTGAAATGAGTAGTTTGACATCATTTATTTATGTATTTCTTTATGTGTTAGCTATAGTTTACCGGAAATAAACCTGAAACGATGTGGGATGAATAATACTTTTTTTTCAGTCAACACACCCCTCACCCCCTGTCCTAAGGAGGTTAGACGTCCCTGTAACAGCTCTACTGCTAACCCCGCCCCCCCCCACAATTTTTTTTTTGGTTGAAATCTTAAGATGTTATCTTATTATTTTTATTTTGAGAGACATATTGCAAATCTTGACGGAGTCCAAGTGCTTCCGCCACAATATATCGAAAGCTAATGTAACGTCTTGTCCGCCATCTTGCTTTCGTCTGCTAGAGTGCACTGCCGCTATGTTAATACAATTTTTTTTTCACTAGAGTGCAGTATTCATTTATTACTGCGGCGTCCACTATCTTGAAATTTGGGCGCCAACTTGGAAAATCGTAAATTATTTAGCTAGAAATTCGGAAAAAATTCTAAAAGTCATTAAATAAATATGCATTTAATATACCGATTGATTCGATCGACTCATATCCTTGGTTAGATCCCGGGGTGATGTAAAAAAAATATTTTATGTAGAAAATTAATAATTTCAATATATATGTGGAAATTCCTAAAAGAAGTTTAAATTACTCATCTACCAGCCTTGAGTAAGCAGATGATAACATAATTCAATTCAAAATAATTACCTTAGAAAATCGAGAAAATTTTAAAAATTCATCGAAAAACTCATTTATTAATATAATGATTAATTCTATCGATATCCGTCCTTAATTCGATACATGATCAATGCAAAAAATATTTTAGACAAAAAATAATTATTTAATAAGTCATATTCAAAATCCTAAAAAAACAGTTTAAGTTCCTCATATACTAGCCTCCTACAAGCGGTCTTGGAAATATGTACATAATAATTAGCCTAGAAATTCGAGATAAATTCCAAAAATCATCAAAATCTCACTTAAATAATTTACTAATGTATTCGATCGATATCCTTATCTGGTTCGATCCTTTGTCAATGCAAGAAAAATAACTTAGTTAAAAAATACATAATTTAGCATACAAGTGACAGGTTCGAATTTTTTTTTACAAATACAATTTATTACATAATATTTATTGTACTACAGGAACATTTGCTAAAGTTAGCAATCATATAAACATTAAATTCTGTATCGTCTTGAACGGACTAATTCCTATATCAGCCAGATCATTTGCCTACGCAGTCTTTTTCTTCCCGACAGAGTTTTTTGATACTGTGTTTAACAGACTGCCTCACATCATCGTAAATGTAAATTAAGTATTCACTGCCTTGAATGCGCACTTCTTCACTTGGTCCTCGAACGAATACGGTTTACCATACAACCAGTCCAGCCACAAGTTATATTTTAAAGGTCCGTACGTTGATTCATACTACATCAGTAAGCTGATTTATATATTTCTGCTTGATATCGTCAATAGAAGTACAAATGTCTTTGGCTCCAACAGTCTTTAGCTTTAACTATATAAAGCTCCAAACGTCATTGGATCCAACTGACTTTGGCTCCAAAGGTCAATGCGCCAATGCTTCAATTGCTCTAACAGTTCCAACAGTATTTAGCTCCAACTGTCTTTGGCTCCAAAAGTCATTGGCATCCAACTGTATTTGGCTCCAGACAGTCATTGGCTCCAAAGGTCAATGCTCTAATGCTTCAATTGCTTCATCAGCTCCAAGTGCCCCAAAGCTGCAAGTGCTCCATTTGTCCATCAGTTCCAAGTGCTCCAAAGCTCAAATTGCTCCAAGAGCACAAACGCTACCATTGATTCAAGTGGCCAACAGCTCCTAGTGCTCCAAAGTTACAAATGCTCCAATTGACCAACAGCTCAAACTGCTACAATTGCTCCAAGTGCTCCAATTGCTCCAATAGTTCCAATTGCTCCAAAAGATCCAAAGTTCCAAAGTTCCAATTTCTCCAAGAGCTCCAAATCTCCAATGCTTCAACTGCTTCAAAATTCCAATAGTTCCAAGTGCTCCAATTGCTCCAATAATTCAAATTGCTCCAGTAGCTCCAATTGCTCCAAAGCCCTAATGCTACAATACTCCTAGAGCTTAAATGCTCCAAAGCTCCAAATTATTCAGTGCTCTAATTACTCTACAGCTAAATTTAACCAAAAGTTTCAAAGCCCCAATTGCTCCAAGAGCTCCAAAGCTCCAATTGCTCCAAGAGCTCCAATAGATCCAATAGATCCAAGCGCTACAATGCTCCAATTGCTCAGAGAGATCCAATGCTCCAAGAGCTCCAATACTCCAATGCTCCACAGCTCCAATCACTCCAGAGCTCCAAGTACTCCAAAAGCTCCAAAATCTCCAAAGTTCCAATACTCCAATTGCTCCAAGAACTTCAAAGCTCAAATCGCTCCAACAGCTCCCATTTCTCCAACAGCTCCAAGAGCTGCAATGCTCCAACAGTTCCAAGAGCTCCAATGCTCCAAGAGCTCCAAAGCTCCAAAGCTCCAATATCTCCAACAGCTTCAATCGCTCTAAGTGGCCAACAGCTTTAAGTGCTCACATTGATCTAATTGCTCCAACTGCTACATCTACATTTGACTCCTACTGATTTCAATTACATTTTTTGGTGTAACTTGGCCAGAAGCATTTTCTAAAAAAGGATGCGCATTTAGAAGCACATTTGGAGGCACATTAAAAAAAGGAAGCACATTTAAAGAAAATGAACCACATTTGGACGAAAATTCAACTTGGTAAAATACAATCTCCCCAGAATGACTCTGCCCCATCAGTCGGATATATACAACAGTCTTGTCTACGCACATTTAACGCAAGTGATGTACATTTACACGAAAATTAAACTCAGTAGGATACCTTTTCATCATTAGGATATGACCTCCAATCTAAGGTAGAGCTCAACTGCTCCAACTTACTTTGGCTCCAACAGTCTTTTGACTTGAACTTGTAGCCGCACCTACAACTGAAACGGGAAATCAACACAAACAAGGGGTCGTTGCCGTACGACCACGGCAGTGGTGCACTCGTGCTGCAAGAAAATAAAGTCACAAAAATACGAAATAACAAGCAATCCAATTTATTAAGCACAATGCATACAATGCATATAATATGCATATAACAATTCGATTCCCGCGGGAATACAGGTTAAAACAATGGTGCGATAAATGGGGCAAGCTGACGACGCGTTTAACGTAGCACAATCATGTGGGCCGCTAGGCAACAACGAGAAAGAAAGAAAGAGTTTACATTTACAATTACCGTTGACAGGAAGTGTCCAATGCCATCATGGCATGCCCATATACAGCCGCAAAAAAACACTGTTACATAAGCTAGCGGTAGTACTCGGCGTGAGCAAAAGAAACTAAGACAAAGAATCCAGTTAAGCACTGACCTGAAGGGTCCAAGAGAAATTACAAACATTACTAAACATGGCAAAAATGAAAAAGTGAAAGCGCGGCCACGACGCGCAAGCAAGAACAAGAGATCATACTAATTACTGAAAATTACAGACGGTAAGTTTCACAGCCGAGTACATACCAACGCGACGCCAACCCCAAGTGACAGTCCTCGTGTCAAACGACCGGAAGACTGCGGCAAATAGCCCGGGTGCCGAGGTTATATAGGCCGGGAACAATACACGGCAGAGTGCGCTGGTGGCGCGGCGGGGAAGGGAGGAAGAGGGGGGTAGGAAGGGGAAGTTGGATAGGAAGGGGAAAGGAGGAGTGGGGAGGGGAAAGGAGGGGAAGGAACGCTCAGCAGTGCCCACACTGCTTCAAACTGTTCAAACAACATTAGTCTATAAGATTTTAAGACTACTTGGTTACGTAACTACGAGGCTCCGAGGCATAATGAATACGTGACTACAAGACTACGAAACTACAAGACTACAAGGCTACGAGACTGCGAGGCTTCGAGGATACATGGCTCCAACTGGCTATAATAACTGCATTCAGTAGCGAGAGTTATTTTATTTCTTGCAAAAACTTCTCACAAGTAGTTCAAATTCTTGTCAAAGCCTGTCCTCGTATTATGATGAGGTAAATATTAATTTTTTTATGTGGGATGCGGGATGCTCGCCCACGATCGCAAGAGAAGGATGGCTTCGCTATACATAAAAGAGAATGAAGCTCGTATTGCATGATAGCATTTCTCAACTGTTCCAAGTCATAGTAATCGACTGAGTAAGATACATTCTTTGTCTGAAGGTCTCCTGATTAAAAAATAAATCTTAAAAGTGATGGTTAGATAACAGGAAATTACTAAGCAAGCAAAACTCTAAATAAAATTACTTGTCTCATTACGAAAAAAAATACAGTGGTCAGCTGGTATTCGCTAATAACCCTCGGCACAATCAGGGACCTCTGGTCCGAGTATATGTGTGTGAAGGTAGACGAACGATGGCCTGGGATCTCGAATTCGCGGCCAGACGAGACTTGAAATATTTGGCTTGTGTTTCAAATAACTCGTTACTGGCAACGATGGCGAACTACAAGTTTGCCATTTTATTTCGTAAATACGACGCAGCATTTTGTGAGTTACTGTATTCTCTAACTATTTATACCTAGTGGCAGCCTGCAGGATATTATTTCCACCAGTGGTGAAGACAGCGGCCTTATGCTATATGAGAAACTACGATGTTTTAACCAGTTCCCTCTTGGAGAGTTTTTCTACGATTATGAAAACATTCTTTGAACTAGAAATAATTTGCTTCGTTTGCGGGAAGATTGCAAATTAAAATGCTGCAGCAGTAACTACCCGATGGACAGGATGGGTGTTAAGGGGCCCCTACCAACGAACTTATAATTTTGGGATTTTTCTTTTGTAATCTATTTTAGGGAAAGTCGATAATAATAAAATTTAATCTTTTTTAGTAATTTTTATGACATTTTTTTATTACATTCGAAGTTTTTTTGTATAATCTTTTTAATATATTGGTACCAGGTAAAGTGCGTTGTTTAGAAAATAGTTTTATGTTCTAAATATGAGTCTCAAAATTGTAAACTTATTTTTTTATAATATTTTATATATTTACTATCATTTTTGAAAAAAAATATATTTTAAACAGGGTAACATTGTCAAGGAAATATCCAGTTTACAGTTGTCAAGTTTTGCGCAGGAAATTTGTATTTCATGGTAGCAAAATTAAATGCGAATGGAAATTATTTCGTCATGTTTTCAATTTAACAGTTCAACTGCATAATTTTGGGTGAATGATTTTTTATCCCCCCGATGGTGGTTTTTGCTTAAATTAATTTTCGCAAATATTTCTCAATTTAATTGAAAATATTTTTGATAGTTATTGCGCGGTTTTCGAAGTGTTTGATCATCCTCTAAAGCAGAGGAGATTACAGATTATTTTTTATATAGATATGTTGTATAACTAAACGGATGATAAATAAAAAAAATTCTAGATGGCGGCCGTAACAGAAATTGCACTGTTACGTCATACTCCTAGATGACGTCAGCGGCTTAGAGCAGCTATCTCTTAGGACTTTTAAGCCGCTTTTAGGATTACGTGTTCTTTCTAAGGCAAAAAACTTTTGAGGTTTTTAGAAATCTTAATTTTTGAATTTTTGAGAAAGAAAACAAGAATTTTTTCCTGAAAACGGGAATTTTTTGTCATTTTTGAGGAATTTTGAGGAATTTTTCTGTCCAAGATGGCCGCCGTGACGTCACAAATCCAAAATGGCGGTCGGAACTAGGCACCACAGACTGAAACCTGTGCCCGGAGCCCCCAAAACATACTACTCAGTATTTTACTGGATTTTATGACAAAGTGTCTTTAGCCAGGTCTCTGCAGCTACGAAACAAACTCTTTAGGCCCACCATTCAGTTTTTGTGGTTTTCAAACCTCATCGGAACTTGCCTATAATTCCGTTGCAATGCTAGCGAGTCGCCACTCGCTGGCGCCGACTCCAGTAGCCGTAATGCGCAGAGCTCACTTCCCAGAGACTCACTTTGCACGCGTAAGTGTCCAAACCAATTGAAAACCGCCCTGCTAGACGTCTCCTGGTACCGGGTATCGGGAGAGGTCCGCAAACAGTTTGCGCATGCACTCGTTTCTGCACATGGAGTAAATAAAGCATAGAACAGGCACATCACCTCTTGCGTGCTTCAAGTATTTCTCTCACGTATTCTCTTCAAATATTTTCTCCGAAGACTTCAAACGCGTACTCCACTCACGATAGTATGTGCACTGTCTCGGTTTAAGTGTGTGTGTCTTACGTAACGTATTGTAAACACTCTATATCCACTTTCGGAAAACTATGTCAGAATTCGATTTTCATTAATGCCCAGCCAAACTGACTCAAATTCAGCATAGTAGTTTTTCGTTACGTAAGCGTATCCCCTGTTATGTAATGTACGTAAGGACTGGTAACCACGTAGTGACGTTCAAGTAACGAAGTCCAATCTGCGAAAGCCGCCCGTGTCTACCGCCAATTACCGGCCAGCTCAACGTGTCCAGCCGCAACCGACACCATGAAATATGTCGCCAACATAAACACGGTGACGAAACACAACGTCCCCAGAAAATGGAAAAGTCCAAACTTGACCTAGAATATTTTCAGCCAACTCTTGCAGTGATCCACGTCTGAAATATTCAACCACATCAACTTAGAAAATTATTCTATCACCAAGTATGACTTACACCAGACGTGCGTCGTTCCAGCGACGATCCGGCAGCGTGACGGCGTCTTGGTGTCGGGGCGTCGGTGGGCGCAGTGGCGCTGCTCGGTGCGGCAGGCGCCGGCGGACTCCGCTCTAACTCGCTCTGGCGGGGCTTATATACCCGTAGTAGCGGCAGTTGGACCAGAAGAGAACCTTCTAGAACAGTATTCTAGGTTGTAACAACAATGGCCGCCCTCCGGTATGACGTCATCTCCGGGGATTTGTATTATCCCTGGAACACTTTTTTTTTTTTCACGCAGAAGCACTGCTTGCCTGGGTGACAGACTGCTCTCTAGGCGCGCAAGGCTTGCGGGTTGCAAGCCCAGCAGGCGTCGAGTACAAGGTCTCACTAACTAATAACAACACAGGTAAACCAAAGGAGAGGGCGTGCACCTAGTGCCAGCATCATGATATGCTGGATCAACGCAATGACACGTCCTACAATAATGTGGAAGTTACTCAATTATGTCTTTATTATTGAATAAATTTCTATGGAAATCTTGGAATACCTTAGAGATGGGTAATATATATTCTTTATTGTGTAATTTAATTTAATGGCTTTTGGAATAGAGATAGGCTGTAAATTTTATAATTAATAGGGTACTTTAAATAGTTTAAACAAAGTCACTTAGAGAATACCTAATACAATCAGTTTTCATAGATATCGCAAGGTGACAGGGACCGCAGAAGCGACAGCTACGTGGAGTAGCCCACAGCCTGCGCTTTAAGTTTTACTGAACATTTCGTTCGAATTACAATTTAGTTTTAATTTTACAATAATATACACAAATCTTAAATATTTCATTTTTCCTATTACACTATGTTGATGATGCTGAGAATATCAGTTATTTTCACAGAAAAATAGATAAATACAAAGCTTAGTGCATTTTTCTTTTGCTTTGCAACTAAGCGGAAATTTTAACTCATGGCGGATACCACAGATAGTTATTCATAAATATAACTCACTAGTTTGTCTCATAGGTGAAGCACAGCTAAACAAAATGTTACAAAATGTTAAATATATTTTCAAGAAACTGCTAACACTGCCTCAAATAATGACCATTTAATTGAGAATTTACCTACCTTAAAAAATTTATTATTTAGTTACTTTGCTTGATAAAATTCCTCTGTCTGCAAACAATAAAAAAATCTAACTATAATCTGTATTTTTCTCTGTATCTTCGTAGAGCATATATTTTTAGCTTTATGTGTTAGCCAGCGGTTTGGTACCAACACAGCCAGCAGCGTGAAAGGTAGGGAATAGGATCTGCATGTGTCTGCACCAGCATTCGCCTGAAGTTCCAGGTGGCTGCACATAATTCTCCCAGATGCGAACTGGATATGCTGTCACGTGACCAAGCATACTTTAAAGTCTCGTGAATGTTGCCCACATGTCTCTGCATGTATATACTCCTTGGAATGACCATAAACAATTTCTTCAAAATCTCTCTAATTGTGCTTTTAATTCAACAAATATTTCATTCCTTTAGCATTTCAATTTAGGTTCTGTAAATTATTTACAAATAAAATGTAAGTTTTTTGACCTTAGCAATTTTTGATTCAAATTTATGTAGTTTTTTTTTATCTTAATTTTGAAATTTATCTATTTTTTTTTCTAATAACATTTTTTTCCAATGTTAAAAGTTGTAGTGTTTTAAATTTATTGAAAATAGTTTTCATTAATTTTTAGATCTTATGGCGTTGATGAATTCACCCTTAATTTTCATTATGAATAAAATATAACATATAATTATTAATTAATATTTTTAATATTTTTATTAATAAATTTAAATATTCTTAGAACACGTTCATTATCAACAGACGTCTCAACTAATGTTATATGTATAATTGAGTGGGTTTATGAAAGAAATAAGTATTTATATATTATCTTGATCACTTAAAAATAATTACATTAAAAACTATGCCGATATTTTGTATTTTTTGTGTTTTTTATATGTGCTAATGAACAAAATCTTGAAAGCAAAAGCTATTAAATTTATGATTCATTTGCATATGGGAGATTGACTAATAAGTGCATGTTATTAAATTTCTCCTTAGAGCAGACGTTTTTAATATATGAACTAAATAAAATATTTATAATTTTTATTTAAATTATGATAGAAGTAGATTGGATGTTCTTACATTTTATCTTGCGATAGCTGTTCCTTGAACATGGATATTGTTTTCATTTTGCCATAATAATAAAAATCGTTTATTAATGTGATTCATGTAAATAGTAATAAAGCATTTTACATTAAGTTGTGGTTTTATTTACACGCAAAATGAAATTAAATGTAAATAATCAAATAGCGTATGCTTCTTATATACTTATTTTTAATTGTAATTTAGTAAAAAAAAATTATTAAACCGTTCGTGACAGTGTACAAATTAAAGTTTTTATTAATTATTTATAAAAGCACGGATTTTTGTTACAGAAATTTAAGCATCTGCATGAATAATTGGTTCCACCAAATACTAGCATAATGGATCCCTTAGCTAAGGAATCCACTAAGTGCATCGTAGTGGGCGCCACCGTTTTGCGTTGCTTACGAATTCTAAAAAGGGATGCCGATGCGTCCCTAAATACGTCCCTACATCCATTAGCTTCGCAATCGTGTTTTATTTTATTTGTATATAATATTTATTCAGATTTTCAGCTTAAGGTTTGTTAATACGTTATACGCCATAACTCAAATAGAGACAAATGAACACGTTAGTAAAAATTATCGAAATGCGAAAGTAGTATATAAATGTTCCTCCTGTGGCTGGCTTCTGACGGAGTTACGGAGGTGCCTACCGCCATCTTGGATTGTGACATCACGACAGCCATCTTGGATGACCGTGATCTTGACCCCGGTAGCCATCTTGGATCTGCCATTTTAATTCTAGAACATTATTTCATTTAACGCCCCAATCTATAGTGTTGCATTTTTCGTTACGGTCGCCATGTTGAAATTTTGTAGTTATCATTCTATTTTAATGTAAAAAAATGTTAAAAATTACAAAAAATTAAATAATTATTTTTTTTATAAAAAATAATGAAAAGGTTTTCGGTTCGAATCCAGCGAGGTAATTCGATTAAAAATGGCAACCGATCCTTGACCTACCACCACTAATGCCAGCCAGTATGACATCATGGAAGCCATCTTGAGTCCACCATCTTGTTTTCGTCTGATGGAGGTTGCTGTCGGCTTATTGTTTTCGTCGGCTGGACGACGCTGTGGCCATATTAGTTTCATTTTTACCCTCTAGAGTGCAGGAATAATTTATTGCCAGGGTGAACACCATTTTGACGTTTGGGAGCCATCATGATATTTTGTAACTTTTTTTAGCTAGGAATTCGGGGAAAAAAATCCGAAATTCATAAAAAAAATCACTTTTAATATTCGAATTTATTCGATCAAGTCATGTCCATGGTTTTCGATACCAGGCAGTACAGAGTTAATTAAATTGATTAATAATATATTAAACTATTTAAATGCCGGGATACAATAACAAAAAATCATCGCACGAAACAGCTGGTCAGAGGAGTTAGCGTACACGCAAAGTGCCAGCCACTCATGTGGTAAGGACCACGTGTTCGTTACCTACCCGCCAACCTTGCCTTATTTTCTCTTGCCTCATGTAAAAATAAAGTCCAATACATGCAAAGGTAAAAGTATTCATGTACGACTAGTCAATCAAAGTACCTAAATTCAAGCTCGTTAACCACAAAATGTTAGAAAAAAATTCTCAAGTCAGAGGCAGAGGCTGGACGGAGCCGAGCGAGAGCGCCACCTGCCAGCGCGGGGAGAGATTCGCAAGCTCGCAGAAGTGTGAGGTAACCAATCTCCTGGCCGTAACACGCGGAGTGCAGGCCTCGGTTCCCGGCCGTGCCGCTAACATTATAAATCGTCGATGAGATCATAAACCGGCACATGTAAAGTACTTGTTGGAATCGCATCAAAGTACGAAAAATGGAACCAGAGTAGAAAACGAGCCTATCAAAGAAACATTGCGCCCCGAAAATTTTTTATAGTGCATTTGACCAGAGTCAAATCCAGAACATATGCCACAAAAAAGACATCGCACAGAATAATAAAAAACAGAAATTCTTCATACAGGTCAAGCATCTCCGAACAAAGAGGTTTTTCTCATGATACGAACATTTTAAACAGTTCATGTTCAATATCAGGCGTAAAAAACAGGCATCTCCGAACCACGAGGCCAATCATGACTTGCCTGCAGCCTTTACTTTAAACATTTAACGAAACCACACACATTCAACAAAAGAAAATAGCACACAATACATGCATTGAACATGCAATGCACACACCGAACATGCAATGAACACACAATGCACATACCAAACATGCAATGAACACACAATGCATACACCGAACATGCAATGAACATGCAATGTACACACCGAACATGCCCAACATGCAATGTACACATAATTCACACATTGAACACGTATTCGCGAAAACTTTCTTAGAAATCAGATTTCGTGAAATAAAACAATAACTTTTAAATCCCCAAATACCTATAATTTAGTTTTTTTATACAAATACAGCTAAAACAAGTCATTTTTGTATGTAGTCAGCTTTCCTTAGTTGTTTGAGTATGAAGGCTACTTCTTTGATGTGCGAGTAGTTTCCTCCACGAACCAATGCCACTAACAGTCTCAGGTGATCAACCAATATGTTAGGATCTTCCCATAACATATAATCCATCTCTTCTGCTGTCATCATCTTCCTCGCATACTTATTATAAATATTTTTAATATCACTATCGTTCCAGTGTACATCGTAAGCTTGATCAGAATAATTTATTTTATCACGCCATTTCAATCGTTTCGTTCTCAGGGCTTCATCACAGCTTTCGATCATGCCTGCTTTAGGTGCTTCAACGCAATCTTCGATCGCGTCACGGCTTCAATATCACTGTCATCATCAAAATAGAAGTCAGCGTCTTCACATGGATTACTGTAAGAACTCTAAATCGGTTATCCAAACAATGCAAAATGCTTTAACTTACAGTTACTGTTCATCATCGTACTTGGACTGATATCTTCCGAAGAATTGAGAAAAGTTAACGATGAAGTATGAACCTCTTATCGCGAAACTTGGCAAGAATTAAATATTCTTCAAAACTATGCACATTGGGACACTTCACTCGCTGATGCATCGGATACTGCTTCACTACAGTGAATACCCACATTATTTACAACCATATGAACAATGTTCTTTCCATTAAATCCAAAACACATTTGGGAAAAATACAAAGACTATATGAGCGAAGATATTCTCCATTTTTGCGTGAAGCGAATCAAAATCCAAAAATTCAATTTTCATCAAATTTTTATAATGATGCGATGGTTTTGATTAAAGACATGAAAAAACTGAAATAATTGGACATGGCTGCGCCGAATATATCTGCAAACGACCTTTTATATCGAGATTTGCAACGAGAAACACACTTTAATGTCGACGAATTGGGTACCTTTGTCCAAACGAATCTTCCAAAATTAGTTCCAGAACAACACGAAGCGCATGACAAAATATTGTATGCGATTAGAATCAAAAGTGGTGGGTTTTATTTTCTAGATGCGCCAGGAGGAACAGGGGAATCTTCTATTTCACTTATTTTGGCACATATACGATCATAAAAAATGTTGCACTGGCAATTGCATCATCTCGAATGGCGGCAACCATTTTGTATGGTGGTCAAAAAGCGCATTTAACTTTGAAGTTACCATTGAATAATCAAAATTGTAAGATCAACATTAATATCAGAAAAATTTCTGGAATATTTAAGGTACTCTAATAATGTACTATGGCCGACAAAAAAAAAACAACATTATAAGCTCTTCACTAAAAGATTTGAGAAAAATTAACAGCTCTGTCGTGGAGCTCTCATTTTATTGTCGGGTGATTTTTGACAAACTTTACCCGTTATGCCGCGTTCAACCCCTGCTGATGAGCCTAATGCCTGTCTCAAATCAGCAACCACAGACGATTTGATTGACAACGTTCTACAAAATATCACACAGAACTACAAAAGGCTCAGTGAACGTGCTGTAATAGCAACTAAAAACCACGATGCTAATGCAATAAATTTCAGCTTTCAAAACAAAATACCCGGCGATGCAAGAACCTACAAGTCAACTGCTACTGTAATGAATCAAGACGAAGTAGTAAATTATCCAACTAAATTTTTGGATTCACTTGATTTGCCAGGAATGCTGCCACATGTGTTTGACATTAATAATTTGCGTGCCTATCATTATTCTCCGAAACATCAATCCACAGCGACTTTGCAATGGTACCAGACTTTCAGTGAAGAAAATGATGAACAAATTCATCGAAGCTACAATTGCTAAAGGAAAATTTAAAGGAGAAGATGTACTGTTGCACGCATCACAATTCTTCCGACAGATATGCTATTCCGGTGCGAAAATCCGTGTTTCTCACGTGGACAGCTGTATGTGGCCTGCTCGCTGTCGGGAAGCTTTCTGACTTACACGTGTAGGCACCAGATGGGAAAACTAAAAATATTTTGTATCCAAAAGCACTTCAATAAACAGAGTAAACCAACAAAATACATAATTCATATTTTAACGTGACATTGCGAAGCATGCTGGGTGCAGCTAGTGTGTATGTATGTATGTAGATATATATGTATATATATACATGTGTGTGTGTTTGGGTTTGTCCCGTATGCGTTACTATTCCATTCATCCAATTGCGATGAAACTTTGGTGAACTGTTTTGCGCATGCCCGCGAAGGTTTCTGAATTAGTACAACCATGTCACAGTAAGTGGGGCACGAATTGTTTCAAAAAATTCATGTATTTCATCAAATTTAGCGGAAGTTTGTTTTCGGTGTATGAGTGAGCACGTTTGAGAGAATTGAATTCAGTTAAATATTAAAAATAGAGCGATAGAGAGATAGAGTGGTAGAGGTTAATATATATATATAGAGAGAGATAGATAGATAGATAGATAGATAGAGATAGAGGGATGGATAAAGAGGTATATAGACGTATAGAGAAACATAGAGAAGTATATAGACGTATAGAGAAACATAGAGAAGTATCGAGATATAGGTATATGGAGGAGATAGATAGGGAGATATATTAGTAAATATAGACGGAGATATGTCGAAAGAGAGAGAGAGAGTGATACAGAGAGATAGAGATATGTATAGATATCTATATCTATATATATTGGAATAATAGAGAGACTTTGATATATAGAGATATTGAGATAATAAGAGACTTAGATATATAGAGATATTGAGATAATAAGAGACTTAGATATATAGAGATATTGAGATATTTAGTTAGATAGCGATAATGAGAATTGGAGAGTGTTAGATATATGATTTTACTTGTATGTGTACATATTTCGAATAATTTACAAAAAAAAATATATAATGAGGCATTGTAACGCAGGCCGGGCTTTAGCTAGTTGCCTAATAAATTGTAACTTATTAAATTAATTTTTTAAAATTCAAATCGGTATCTTTTCATAAGTAATCATATTAAGTTAATGCTTATGTGTATATGCTAAAATTAAAACTTTTAAAACTACTGTGAATTAATGGATTTTTAATTGAACTCTGTTTAATGGATTATTTTGATTGTAAATATAAGTGTAAACTGTTTTTTAGTGAAATTACACTGATTTGCAGTAGATTTAACAGTTTCATATTTAGAGCTAAGGTTAATAAATGGCATTGTTTTAGTGGTCTTCAGACATCTGATGATAAGTAGTACGAATGAAAATAAACTGAAATGTGTGTCTAACGCTAGCATATGTTAAATTTTAAAGCAATGTCATAAGGTCGAAAAGGACAAGCGTGCAGTTTGAATTTAAAGAAAGTTAAAATGCCAACTAATTTTTCATAGTCACATGATGATGTGTATGACATTATTTGTACATTTGTTGATAAATGATAATGTAGATGACTGCTAAAATGTCGCTCTAAAGCTAAATTCTGTGTCGTGTAGTTTGTCTCAAGTTAGACATTATTCTAAAGTACTCTATAGTATAAGTGGTACCATTTTTCAAATGTAACTTGGAAGCAACACATGAAGATCTTTTACGAAAACTGACAAATCATGAAGTTGGTTACTAACAGTGTTGACAGAAAAAAACAGTAGCAGAAAGATCCGTAGAACAGTGGTACTACTTTAGAAAAAGGTCAAATTTTATTCCTTGGAAACTCAAATGCAGAGGCAGAGTTTTGTACCTTTTACAATTTTACAAAGCTCTGCCTTGTAGTTTTACAAGTGATATCGTAGGCAAGAGAGTTTCCAATGATTTTTCTTGTAAAAGTACAAAAATATTTTACAGTGTAGCTTATGTTACCTAATGAATTAACTTTCCTACATGACCGTGTTGCAATGGCATATTGAAAATGTTTCGACTTTTTCGACTTGACTATCAGGCAATGTTTGTTTTCGTTCCAGGTGAGTGGCTCGCCAGAGGCGCAAGTCGGGGGACGCGTCCTCCTCGGGACCTGCAGTCTCTGCTGGTCGACTGAGCCTACTTGTCCTCGTGGCATTCAGTCTCTGCTGGACGACTGAGCCTACCTGTCCCTGGGACCTGCAGTCTCTGCTGGACGACTGAGCCTACTTGTCCTCGTGGCATTCAGTCTCTGCTGGACGAATGAGCCTACCTGTCCCTGGGACCTGCAGTCTCTGCTGGACGACTGAGCCTACTTGTCCTCGTGGCATTCAGTCTCTGCTGGACGAATGAGCCTACCTGACCCTGGGACCTGCAGTCTCTGCTGGTCGACTGAGCCTACCTGTCCTCGTGGCATTCAGTCTCTGCTGGACGAATGAGCCGAGCTGGGAGTATGTGGTGGGCGCCAAACATTCCATTATTTCACTTGACATCTTTAAAAAAAAAAGTAGTATAGGAATGGCGTTCCGAGCACAGGGTGCAGGGTACGGTGCTGGTGCCGAACGCCACCTTTGTTGATGATGTCACCATGACAATTTTCTTTACGGCCGCCATGACCATGACCTTGACCTCTGCAGCAATCTTGTATCCGCCATTTTTGTTTTTCTCCATTTTTTTCGCAATCTAGGATGCTAAAAAATTCCGCCACTTTGTATTATGATGTTATCGTTGCAATTTTCATTACTGCCACCATTTTAGATTCTAGAAATGTTACAATTTTCATTTGGGCAACCTTTTTAAAATCCGTAATTATTATCCTATTTTAATGGTTAAAACTTTAAATTCAATAAAAAAGATTAAAAATATAATTTTGATATAAAAACATCCAATATTTTAATAATTGTCTGCCATATTGAATATCCAATATTTTTATGCTACAAATTAGAGAGAAATTTAAGATTTCATAAAATATTATTAATTAAATTGTAATACAAAGAATATCCGTCAGTGGAAAATTCGTTAATATTATCCGATTATAAAGCGAAAAATTTTAAATTCATAAAAAATTGTTTAATTAAATTTTAATAATGGGATGCACCAATGCCATGGAGTATTCTGTTCAAAACCGGTGAGGTCGTTCAATTAAAAATGGCGATGGGACCTTCCTCCATGGAAGCCACTGGCAGATTTGCCTCCAACCACTAATGCCTAAGGAGATAGGCCTATCACATCAGCCAGTATGATGTCACGGCGGCCATGTTGTTTTCGTCTCCTGGAGGCCACCATATTGGCTCCGACATATTGTTTACATCTACTGGAGGCACTTCCACCATATTAGTTTAATTTTAACATCTAGAGTGCAGGAATCATTTATTGCCATCTTGTCGGTCAACAGCTTGTTGGCTGTCGTGGCCGCCATCGTAAAGAAACTGTAATTTGTAAGCTATAAATTCGGAAAAAATTCCAATAATCATAAACAAATATCACTTAAATTAATAATAGATTCCTGTCCGCAGTTTTATACCAATCTGTACAGAGTTAATTAAATGTATTCTTTATATATTAAACATCTATATCATATGAAAAAGGACAGAGCAAGAGTTAGCACAAAACAAGTGCCAGTCACTCGTGTGATCGATGCCCACCCGCAAACTTTGAATTTTTTTCTCGCCTCATGTAGAAAAATTACTTTCAATGCATGTGAAGTTAAAAGTATTCATGCACGACTAGTCAAAGTACCTATATTCAAGCTCATTAACCACAAAGTTTTGAAAAATATTCACATGGCAGATACTGGCTGAATGAGAAAAATGAGTATAATATGCATTGCATAATGATATGCTTAGCATATATCTGTTACAAATGCGCATAAGCATAAAATATATATAGCTATGCTAGGCATATTATATAAAAAATGCAAGCATGTATCTAAATTCATTCGCTGAGCCAGATTTTCAAGACTTCTCTTGGTTTTCTCTGTGTGCTCCTCATATTCAATATTATGTTGCTTTTCTCCATTTGATTATTCCTGTCAATTTTTTGTTGGTTTTTCCAAGTGTTTTATGTGATTCCTGGCGAGACTTCTGCTGATGTTCTCCGAGTGCTTCTGGTTATTTTTGAGAAAATATTCTCTGCGTGAAAAATTTTTACTTAGTGAGACATGGAATTTTATTCATAGTGTTACCTAGTCGTTGGAAATTAGAATGGCAACAAGAGCTTAAGGAAACACAGAGCAATGTATAACACATATTTAGTACGGCATGTACAGAAATTTATTCACACATTATACAAACACATATAATCCTCATACATTAATATAAATTTTCTTATTATGTTGGCTTTTACACCTTACTGCTACAATTCATGTTCCAGCGATTACCAACAAAACACCTGAAATAAACTTATACAAAATTACGTACCATTCACTACTTTTTTAAACATTTTCTCATAACTACACGAATTATTCCTCAATAAATAATTCTAACTGGACCCTTTTCTTTTAGTTATAATTACAAATTCTTTTTTATACAAAATACTTAAACCTTCAATTACAGATCAAAATTAGACATTGTTTTAACAGTACCAGAGACTTAGGAACGAGATATTTCTAACACAATTTAAATTTCAACACTTCTCCCCAAATAAAATTGGCTAAAATCTTCAGTGTCGTTTAAGTGATAGCGGCGAGTGTTTTTTATTTCCGTTGATCCTTGACCTGATCACCCCAGTCGTACCGGAAACATCGACGGAGCGAATGTCTTTATTCTACCTCTGCCGCTGTGCTGATTCCCTGATACTTGCACATTTTCGCCGGCTCTTAATTCACACTATTTGGTAATAAAACGAACACTATACTAGTGCAGAAAATTGGAGACAAATCACCTAACATGCTGTTGCTTGAAATTATTTTAAAACAGTTTTTCATTAAAAATTTACCTCCTTGTTTATGTTCATTGGTAGTCTTAAACGCCACGACTGGTAGTCCCGCTAATGCCACTGCACTACGCCCTTAATGTTATAATCAAGTAGTAACACCTTTTATTTTCACCGTATTAATAGAACGAGAAAATATATATTTTTTTTTAAAAGTATTGCTGAGCAGAACTCTGTTATGCTCCTAGTCGCAAACCACTTCATGACCCTCGGCGGAATTTTCTATGTTCCCCTTGGTCATTTTACTGCAAAGTCCGACACCTACTTTTTACTTCCGAAGTCCCGTGCCAACTTGCAAATTGTTTCTGGGCTACCACTGAATTATTACCAAGTCCGTAACTGACTTGTATAATTTGCGGCCTCTCTTTCCGCCTTTTTCGGCATCCATGCGCAGCTTGAAGACCTCAGCGGGCAGCCTTTCGGCGTCGATGATCGCAGGTGCGGGTCGTGGTCACCGCATTATTCACGCAGCCGGTTGAGAGAAGACTCTCTGTGGAACTCGTGCTAGCAGCCTGCTTATATACTCGCTGCGCTCCATACTAAAACAGCGAGGAATATTCTGGACATCCTGAATCGGAAACGCGGCTCGGAAACTTCCGACCACGTCCACGTGCTCCGATCAAAGGCGATTCGGCACGAGTGGACCCGAGGATCTGCTATCCAACGCGCATCAATTGAAATTCGCGCGCCGAGTCCGTGCAGTGTATGGCGGGTGGTATCCCACTAGCCCGCAGGGGCGAGTTTCCTCGTTACGCAGTACCAACCTGCGTAACAATAGTTTCGTTTAATTAGTGAATCAATATTACTGAAGCAACACTTAAAATATTTTTATCAGGTCGAAATTTAAAAAAACCTACGCAGTCGAATAATATGCCTTGAGTCAGCTGAGAATCACTCGTGCAAGACGAACATCCTTCTCCTTGATGTCTAGCGAAACACTCCCTCTCTTGCGATCTTGAGTGAGCATCCCGCGATCCATATAAATATAAATTATATTTACCGCTACGTAACATATGGCGACATCTGTTGCTAAAAAGCAGAACTACTTAGCCACGAGTATTTCAAAATGTTAAATTAGCTCTCGCTGACTGGTTACTCAAATTTGTAAGTATCTGTTTATAATTAAAAATCTCAGTATGTATCTGAAATTAGTCGCAGAAGCTATTTCGAACATGAGAATATTTGACACTGGTTGGATAATTTTCTGTTTAAAATATGGAAGATGATTTTGATGGCATACAAAACACAGCCAGCATGGTTCCAAAAGCAGTAGTCATCGTCGGCATATATGTGTCGATATTGTGGCATTTCTTTCACTAAAACCAACAATGCTCGTCAGCATGAGAAAGGCAATTGTGCAAAGAATCCTTTATGGCTTTCAGTTTTGACGAAGTAATAAATAAAAAACATAACAATCCTGCGAATGTACAATTTTTTCGTCTAATAAGAAAAATTCCGTGTTTGGACTGAATGTATGTGGAATTGGCAAAAATAATCACACTTGATCATCTGCATAGCTTGCATTGAAATGTAATGAGATCCCAGCATCGAAGAATCGGCTCCAAGATACAGTACTACCGAAAGAAAATGATGAAAAGTTTCCCAAGGTAAGTCATGAAGGATTTGATCTTTCTACAGATTATCTCGTGGATTTACTGTTACTTATACTGAAGGATTAAATAATATTACCGGTAACCGTGGCAGCAGAGTGGCTTTGCAGAAAATGAGAACAATATAGAAGAATTTAAATGATGATGCACTGCGATCAAAACGATGAAGACGACATGTTTAACTAAATTATTCGGATCAATCGTATGATTTATGCTGGGACAATGACTACAGTAACTTTTGGCCGATGTTAAAATGGAAGACGCATGGTTAATGAACATACAAGTAGGATGATAGCAGCAGATGAGATTGTTTGCACGACATGGGAAGATTCTGATATATTAGTCGACAGGTTAAGATTTTTATTCGCTTTGCTTTTGCACCTCAACGAAGTAGTCACCATACTCAAAGAACTAAGAAAAGCAATCTACATACAAAAATGCCCTGTTTAACCTGTTTTTTTATAAAATTGAAAAATAAATCAATAATTTGGATTTCAAAAATTTATAACTAAGACTGAGTTCTCGTTGTATCCT
Organism: Bacillus rossius redtenbacheri; assembly: GCF_032445375.1. Classification (NCBI taxonomy): domain Eukaryota; kingdom Metazoa; phylum Arthropoda; class Insecta; order Phasmatodea; family Bacillidae; genus Bacillus; species Bacillus rossius. The sequence goes on from NC_086330.1 coordinate 233,365,585, forward strand.
ACCAGTCGTATCCTACCAGTAGTATCACTGTGATATCTTATCCCTGTAAATAGATCGTATCCCTATCATGAGATAATATCCCTGTGCCATATCCCTGTGATGAGATCATATCCCTGCTACGAGATTTTATCCTACTTATTTGAATTTTCGTACAAAGATGCATCCTTTTTATTGAATGTAAGCAGTGAATCTATCGTCAAGACTGAATATTTAATGAATCAAAACTTCTTGGTCTTATATTAAATTAGATCCATACAATTTGGTCTGACAGTCGAATACTCTTGTCTGCTTAAAATATGTCATAACTTGTTTTGAAAGGAATACGAAGTATCGGAAAAAAATAATTTATATTGTATCGTATAACTTTGCCTATACGCCTGACATTGTACATGACCTGGCCTAATGGTTCTAAGACTCTTGACCTATACGCCTGAAATAGAACATGAGTTGTTTAAAATGTTCGCTGAGCATCGTCGAAACGTTCCTCTTGGTTCGGAGACGCTTGGCCTGTATGTAGATTTGTTGGTTTTTATTATTCGTGGTGATGTCTTTTTGTGGCATGTGGCCTGGGATCGACTCAGGTATATGCAATACAAAATTTTTGGGGCACAAATGTTAGTTTGGTAGGCTAGTTTTCTACTCTCGTTCTGTGTTTCGTACTTGAAGCCTTTTCGACAAGTAGTTTACATGTACCGGGTTATGATTTCAACCATATTTTGTTTACCTGATGCTGTGATGGTCGGCGCGTCGCGTGCCCTGAGCGAGCGGCCTGGTGGACGGCGACTCGACTCTTCTGCGAGCTTCCAAAACTCTCCCAGCGCGCGGCACGCAGCGAGTAATGGGCCTCGTCCGGCCAGCCTCTCTCTCTAGCCTTGATATATATATATATATATATATATATATATATATATATATATATATATATATACTTTTTTTTTAACTTTTTGGCTAACGAGCTTGAATTTATTTACTTTGAGTAGTCGTACTGGAAGTTTTTTTCTACACGAGGCAAAAAAAAAATACTTGGTTAGTGGGTGGGTATCGATCACAAGGTCCTTACCACTTGAGTGACTGGCACTTGGTGAGTGCTAACTCCCTGTCCTGCTGTTCCATGTGATATTGATGATTAATAGTAATTGTATCCCGGACCTTAGACTTTTTAATATATACTTAATGAATTTAATTAACTATGTACTGCCTGGTATCAAACCATGGACAGGAATCGATCGAATTACTAATTGTTTTAACAAGTATTTTTTTATATTTTTTGATTTTTTTCCGAATTTCTAGCTAAAAAATTATAGATTTTCAAGATGGTGGCCAATATTACCAAACATATGGCTGGCAAATGGCAATAAATGATTCCTGCACTCAAGAGGTTAACATTAAACTAATACTGTGGCAGCGACATCTAGCAACGTAAAAAATGTGTCGGATACAATATGGCGGCCTCCAGCAGACGGAAAAAATTTGCCATCGTGACGCCATACTGACTGACATAATATCTGCCTTGCCATTAGTGGTGGGAGATCAGTCTGCAGGTGGCTTCCGTAGAGGAAGGACTATCGACATTTTTAATCTAATGACCTCGCAGGGTTTGAACCGAGGATTAATGCAATAGGTATATTTTTTATTTAAATTAAATTAAGTATTTTTTATGATTTTGATCATTTTTCCCATTAAAATCAGGTCATATGTACGGATTATCAATATGGCGGACGCATTTCCAAATGGCGAATGGATGTACTTTTAATTGAAATTTAATTTTAATTTTTTAATTTTTAAATTTATCTGGAATTTATAGCGTATAATTACGGATTTTCAATATGCAGACAATTTTCACAATGGCAAAGGTTTTTTATTTTAAAATTTTAGTAATTAAATTTCGTATTTAATTCTAAAAAATTTCCTGTTAAAATAGGATTATTATTACGGATTTTCAAGATGGCGGCCATAACAAAAATTGCAACTTTTCTAGAATACAATATGGCGACCGTAACATAGATTGTAGCGTTTCTAGAATCTAAGGTCGTTGCCGTAACGAAAATAGAAATATTTCTAGAATCCAATATGGAGACCATAACGGAAATTGCAATATTTATAGAATCCGAAATGGCCACCATAGCGAGAAATGCTACACTGATGTCTTAAATTAAAATGGAGGAATTTTCTATAATCCAAGTTGACGGAAAACAAAATAATAAGTTATAATATAATTTTTTTAAAGTTATAGTGTTAATAATGTCAAATTAAATTTTATAAAGAGAGTAAAGAAATTAATTACCATTGACAGTATTCGAACCTGGAAACCTGAATTTTGAAACCACTCATGTTACCGCTTAGCCAAACAGACAATACTCGTCTGTGGAGAATTTTGGTTTATTAATATTGAAATCCTAGGATTATAACGTATTTATTATAAAGTTGCGACTATTCTTTTACGACTAAAGTTTCCAAAATGCATTCCTGTATTGCGTATCACAAAGGTTGATTTAGCACACCGATATGCTTGGTACGTCCCCCAGTGTTCATGAAAGCTAATTTAATATAATATACTATATTACACAGTGGTCGGCTATCCAGACAGTGTCGGCTTGTGGGTATAACTCACGCGGCTGGATCCTCGCGCAGTTCATTGCATTTCCGTCGCATTCTAACATTTTCATGATCAAGCTAGCGCACTGCATAAACAATATATTTAAAAAATTAAGCGGTTTAGATTATAATTCTAATTAAGAAATTTGTTCGTTGTTTACTTTAACCGCAACCCTCAGGCGTAAACGTACCATAAGCTGTGCAAGTTTGATATTTTATCGATTCCAGCCCGAACATTAGCAATTCTCTGTCATGTTGAGGACTTTCAAGTGTGTTCATCTTGCTTCTGGTAGTTTATGCTACATTTTTATACTTGAATGTGTAGGCGCGAGAGGCGTGGTTTGCTTCGACTGCAGTAGAAACAAATATTGTAGTAGGATAATATGAGAAAGTCGTCAGGAAATAGGGAGACACGTTACGTAATGCATTCTAGCGGCAGCGCCCTATCCTACCCCAATAGCCCATTTTCGATAAGGGTATTTTGGCAGTTTTTAATGAAAGTTTTGCCAGTTTTATGCAGTTGTAATTATTTATTATGACTGTAAAAGTTCGTGCAATGTTTGGTTGCAAAAATGACGATGTTGCTGACAGCTCAAAATCGTTTTTGAAGTTAAATTTTATTTAGGTGCGTTGGTGTCGAAGTTTTCTGCGTGTGTTGGCATTAACCTATATATATATATATAATCACTTAAATGAACACCGAGGGACATATCAAGCGTATCGGTTTGCAAAATACATCTCTGTGATGGCAAAAAATATTCTGGATAAATTTTATAGACTTTAATAGTCACACAAAGTTACAATAGTAACTTTAAAAGTAAATTATAATATTTTGTTTACAATATCCATAACCCAATATTTTATGATAATTTTAGATTGGTATATCTAGCATTGTGGTATTATGCATGGCTGATACTTGGAAGTTCGTGAGATCAATTCCGGTCAATCATAATTTTTCTTAACTTTTTCTTATACGAGTTATTATTACATTTTATCACAGTAGTTAAAGAAAACCATGTTGTAACTTGTTATTTGTTTAAGTAACTGTTATAATAATAACATTAAATACACAGTTCAGTTCATTGGATTGGTTATTTTACATTAGGTAAGCATATAACATTTTTTTTTTACTGACAATAAAAATCAATATATTCGAAATGATTGGGTATACGCGAATGTGTGTATATACATACATTTAAAGAAAAGTTTATGTTTGTTTGCATTTTTTATTACTAATCTCCAGTTTTATTACGAGCTTGATGAAATTTTCCACACGCAACCTTCAAAACAAGTGGAATGTCACTGTCTACATAATATTCCTTAAAAATCACTCCCATTACACTTCCCCCTTAAAACGTAATTTTGTGCTTCTTGGTGAAATGATGTACAACTGACGTTTAAAATAAGAGCAATATAACTGTCTACATCTAAATGGGGATAAAAGTGTCTAACATTTATAGAAACAAATCTAAATTAAAAAGAAGTTACTTAACTGAAATTTTAAATGATTTTTAATGTTTACTCAATATGTTTTGTAAATACTAAATTTAAATTCTTTTTGTAAATATTAAATAGTAATTTTCTTGAACAAGTGCTCTTCTAAAAAAATTAAACAATTTCTGATTTTTTTATAGTTCTCTCATTCTATTTGGTGAATGCTAAACAAGATTGGAATACTTTAATTAGTATAACAATAATTCACTATTTTGATCTGTTGATACGGTTAGGTTAGCTACATTTCAAATTCTGTATAATGTTGTAAAAGTTTGGTTGTTTAAATTTAGCGACATTAAATTCACTCATTAATGATGTTTTCCGGGACAATAGTACTCAAAAATACAATTTATAAAGTTTTCAGATATATATATTGATTGAGCACCTATATCAAGAAATTAAAAATTTATTAATTTTATCATGTTTCACGAAATTATTAATATTCTATTCACAAAAATTCAGGTTCAAAGTCAAGTATGTTTCATTTTTAAAAGATGTATGATCGGTCTCATTTTGAAAGCTAGATAATTTTTCATTAGGTTAAATCAATATGTAGTGTAGATTACGAAAATGTTTTAAAATTATAGATACACTGTTTTTATACAATTATATAGAGTGTAAATTCGTTAATTTACGACTAGAAATATCAAACGACGAGAGAAAATCTGGGCCGAGATTGTAATACAAGAGAATTTTAATTTTGCAGGCGTTCTTAAGGCTGAGCCGCTAGGATCGCTGTAGTCGAGTGTCGCCAGCGTTCACCATGTTATCAGGCCTGAGTTACCTATATTGTCCTGCTAATATATTTGGTAGGAACGAGCATGTTCGCTTTGTCGGCGTGGGAATTCTTCGTGTGCATTCAGCAGTGTTCATCCTCGATTCTAGAAACTATAAGAAACAACTGTGTATCCTGTACTGTATTTCCCTGCTTGCTTACTGCAAGCCCTATCACCATGCATGTCAGTGTCCAGGGTTTCTCCTGTGTGTGCGCAGGTTTTATCTGGGAAACACTTAACATAGATCTAAGATAGGTGAGTTAGTCATGGCGCCAATTGCTGCCATGGCTGGCCAATCCCCGCACAGGGCACATGATGCATGCAACCCTCTCCTTACATGACTAATCCCTGTATGACTAGGCGTATAGGCTTCTGCCTGAGACACACCTAAATACCTCCCTAACCCGTACCACAGCTACAAATACGGTTAGATTTAGTTAAGTTAAAAAATTATAAAAAATTTTAATAAACGAGGAAATTATCACGATAAAAAATTTGGAAATGAGATCCTTTTTTTAAACATAAAGGATAGGGTATTCGTAAATTGACGGTACTACTCTTCCGTAAAAGTTCCCGTAAATTTATGAACAGGTTTAACGGTGTGTTGTATGACGTTTGTTGCCAATAAAAGAAAACTCTCTTGTGTTCCAACCAGCATCAACGTGTTTACGTGATCGCCCTCTTTGCGCAAGGCACTATGTCCTTGGCAGAGGTTAACGTTTATCACCGGCAAAAGGTCGTACACCATTAATCCGTAAACAATTGTAAAGCAATACATATTCCTTTTATATTATAAGGTACAACCTGCCGTGTTTCACAAAGACCAGTTTTTTTGGGTCAACAAGCTGAGCATGCGCATGTTTAACGGAACAGCGACGTAGTTTCTTTTAGGCCGAAATAAATGCAAAGCGTGTGCCAGTTGCATAAATACTAAATGGGTTAGACGGCTAAAAAATGATGTAACATTCGTAGGTTTTCTCTTAAACCCCAGTGGTTGTGTGTAACGTACGGCAACATCATTTAATTTTTTTTTTTTCACTCTCTGAAAATGTAGGCGTCTTCTTAGATGGTGTAGATGGAATTTAGATATTTCCCTTTTCAAAATGTTTAAAATCACTAATAACCACAACTTGTGTGTCGCCACAGAAATCTACAGGCTGAACACTTCTCATCATGCAGGCCCCTCCTCATAGATTGGACACACCAATTTACAGGCAGAACACTGCTTATCATGAAAGCCCCTCTTAGTGAATACGCTACAGCAGTCTACAGGCAAAAAACTGCTCATCATGCTGGCCCCTCAGTAGTATGCTTTAGTATGACCTGGCACAGGCTTCTGGCTGTGGAGCCGGAAGCCGAACCAACATCTTGGACTCAAAAATTCCTTAAAATTCGTCAAAATTCCTCAAAAATGACTCAAAAATACCCGTTTTTGAGGGAAAAAATTCTCGTTTTCTTCCTTAAAAATTCAAAAATTAGGATTTCGAAAAACCTCAAAAGTATTTTGCCTGAGAAAGAACACGTAATCCTAAAAGCGGCTTAAAAGTCCTAAGAGCTAGCTGCTCTAAGCCGCTTACGTCATCTAGGAATATGACGTAACCGTTACAATTTCCGTTACGGCCGCCATCTTGAAAATATTTATCGTCTAATTTTAATGAAAAAAAATTTAAATTTATATGAAAATTCTATTAATAACATTTTAATAAAAATATTTTAAAAAACATACTTTAACGACATGGAGCTCGGAGTCCTCGGTTCAAACCCAGAAAAGGCAACTAAATAAATAAAAATGGCGACAGATCCTTCCCTCATGGTGGCTGCTGATAGAGTGACCCCCCACCACTTATGTCAAGGTATATATATCATCAGCTAGTATGACATCATGTCCGCCATCTTGAAAATCCGTAATTTTAATGCTAGAAAAACGGGAAAAATTTTGAAATTATAAGAAAATATTTATTAATTAAATTTTAATAAAAATCTTTAATAAACACTGTTGCACATACCGTTACGGCCACCATCTTGGAAAACCATAATTATTCTAGAAATTTGGAAATTTTTAAAAAAAAATATAATAAAATTTTAAAATCACATTTTTACTAAAATGTTATTTATAAAAACACTTACACCTTGAAGTCCTCGGTTCGAACCCGGTACGAGCAAAATTTAAAAAAAAAATGTCGATAGAAACCTTCTTCCATGGAAGCCACCTGCCGACTGTCCTCCCACCACTTAAGTCAAAGTATATATACAGGATGGCCATGAATATGTGTTACACTTTGATAGGGATTGTAGATGTAGATGTGTGGAAAACATTTTATTAAGAAACCCATGTCCGGAAATGCATCCTTATACCTGAAACTGCGCAACAAAGTAACAGGGGTAGGTAGGCAACTAAGCGACAACAAGCCAGTGAAAACATGTTGTGTTGTCTTACCTAATACCCGATTTGACGATCAGTGACCGCACGAGTCACCGTGCATGTGTTACACTCGCTATTGTCGCAGTTGCAGAGGCGACATGGATATATACACACTGGCAGAGCTAGCCGATATGCATTTAGTGTATGGTGCAGCTGGCGGCAATGGAAGAGAGGCGGAGAGACAGTATCGTGAGAGGTTCCCTAACCGACGGCACCCTGCACACACAATGTTCGCACGTATTGACCGCCGTTTGCGGGAAACGGGTTCGCTGCGCGTCAGAAGCCAGCAAGTGGTTCGAGAAGGACAATACGGACACCTAGCTTTAAGGAAGAGGTGCTGGAACGAATTAAGGACACACCATCTACCAGCAGACGGGCGATAGCACATGTCATGCACACCTCCCGTCAATCTGTTGCACTGGTATTAAAGGAACAACTTTTGCGCCCGTATTATGTACAGAAGGTACAGACCTTACAAGAAGCTGATTTTCCTGCACGACATGCGTTTTGCCGATGGTTGCTGCAGTGCTGCGAAAACGTGCCACAGTTCCTACAGCATGTGCTGTTCACAGACGAGAGCTGCTTCACCAGGGTTGTTCAATACCCGTAACACTCACGTTTGGGCCAAACAACATAGCCACACGACGTATCCAACCCGCCACCAGCAGCGATTTTCAATGAACATCTGGGCTGGGATACTAAATGACAGTATACTAGGGCCACACATTTTGCCACCGCGCCTCAACGCTGCAGAGTATCTGCTGTTTCTGCGCTTTTTTTTTTCATGACATGTTGGATGACGTCAGTCTTGATATTCGCGCGTCATTGTGGTTCCAGTGTGATGGAGCACCAGCTCACTGCGCCCTCTGTGTTTGTGACCACCTGAACAGAGCATTTGGACAGCGGTGGATAGGACGGGGTGGTCCCATTGCCTGGCCACCGCGTTCCCCCGACCTCTCGCCTTTGGACTTCTACCTTTGGGGCCATGTGAAGTCCCTTGTGTACGCCACTCCTGTACATACCAGGGATGAACTGGTGGGCAGGATACATGCTGCGTTTCAGACCATAGGAAACACACCAGCTGTCTTCGCCGATGTGCGACGCAAGCTGTTACGGCGCTGCACGGCATGTATCGGGTGTGGGGGAGGACATTTTGAGCAGCAAATGTAAAGCGTACGAATAAACCTGCATAAATACAGATACACATGTATCGTTATTGACATCCAACGTCACCGTTCCTGACAGGTTGCCTACCTACCCATGTTACTTTGTTGCGCAGTTTTCAGGTATAAGGATGCATTTCCGGACATGGGTTTCTTAATAAAATGCTTTACACACATCTACATCTACCATCCCTATCAATTGTTAACACATATTCATGGCCACCCTGTATATCGTCAGCTGGTATGATGTCATGTCCGCCATCTTGTTTTCGTCTGCTGGAGGACCCGACATTATTTTCGGTTCCTAGAGTGCGCTGATGCCATGTTAGTGTAATTTTTACCCGCTAGAGTGCAGTAATAATTTATTATTACTGAGGTGCCTACCATTTTGAAATTTGGAACCATCTTGAAATTGTGTAATTATTTAGCAAGAAATTCAGGAAAAAAAATCAAAAATTCATCAAAAAAATCACACATTAATTTATATATTGAATAAATACTTGGTTCGATCTCTGGACGAAACTAAAAATAAATTTAATTAAAATACCAGAAAAGTGTCAGGTTCGAGGAATAAAACACCGAAAGTTATTTTACAAACGTAATATTTATGACATAATTTCTATTCTACTACAGGAACACTTTTGAAAGCTAGCAATCTTATAACATTTAGCCCTGCATAGGCTTGAAAAGACTAATTCTTAGCTCCAATCGATTTATACTAGACAAAGATCAACCAGAACCTTTACAGACATAGTCCTCCTCTTCTCGACAGAGTTTCTGGACACCGTGTTTAACAGTTTGCTTCACATCGTCAGAACTGTAAATTACTGCAGCCGATGTCTTGAATGCACACTTCTTCACTTTGTCATCGAACGGATATGGCGTTTCATATATACAGTCCAACTACAAGTTATATTTCAAAGGTCCCTTTGTTGCTACGTCATCAGTAAACTGATTGATTATGTTCTGTCTGATATCGTCAAAAAAATTACAAATGTCTTTCGACTCACTAAACGTATTTAGATAATAGTAGTCTTTCAATCTTCCACGAAATGCAGACTGCGCCAAGTAAAAGCCATTATCATTCTCCTGTAGAGCGCCGATAACAGTCTTAGGTTTAGTTTCATGTCCAGACATCATACCAATCGGTTGCTGCTCATCTGTTTTTTTTTCCTGTATGAACACGAGTCTTCAACCTAAACGGAGGAGTCGAAATTTCTGCTGGTAGTTCATCAGTGGGCACACGGACTTTACCCTTACATTTTTTCGCATGTAGTCGCAAACTATTAATACGTGTAAACCAAACATGACACTCATCGCAACTTTATACGAGAAGTATTCAGCCATTCATGTCTTCGTGCTAAATGAGAAAATGCGAATGACATATCACAGTAGCTGAAAGGATACCGTTCTGATGAAGACGAACCCGAACCAGATTTCGATGTTACTGAAAATTTGCCATTTCCAGGCATACTCTTATGCACATCGATGCATCGTTGTTGTATAGAAACCTTTACTTTCTGCCGCGCAGCAGGACCTTTTCATTTCTTCATGTGCATTTTCATATTATCTTATCTGGCAAACTGAGTAGTATATAAATGGGGCTTCTAGATCAGGGTTCAGGGTGTGGTGCCGGTGCCGGGGTCCACCATATTGGATTGTGACGTCACGGCGGCCATCTTGGATGGTTGTGACCTTGAATTTGACATTGACCTTGACATCATGTAGGCATATCGGTACTGTATTTAATTCGTTGGTCAGGTATATTGACTTGAGTTGTTTTTCGTAGAGTGAATGATTAATAAACTCCGCGAAAGGTAATGGAAAACAGAATCTAAAATTTATTTCATATTTAGTTACACCTGTCACTGGTCAAGAATCTAACCAAGAACAGGAATTAATAAAATCAATTTGTAAATTAATAATTGATTTTTTCGGTGAATTTTGGAATTTTTCCCTCATTTCTAGCTAAATAATTACATGATTTCAAGATGGCGCTCAATTTTCAAGATGGCGGGCACCTTAGTAATAATAAATGATTACTGCACTGTAGCGTGTTAGAATAAAACTAGCATGATGGTAAGACGAGTAAACACACAAGATGGTGTCCTCCAGCAGACGAAAACAAGATGGTGGGAATGACCACTAGCAGGCGGTAGCTCCTGGTAGCATGTACTGAACATAAAATGTCAGATCCATGATGGGCGTCAAGGTCAAAGTCGAAGATCAAGGTCAAGGTTAAATTTCAAGGTCAAGGTCATATTTCAAGGTCAAATTTCAAGGTCAAGGTCAAAGTTCTATTCCAACAGTTGAGGATAAAGGTATGGTGACCAGAAAATTATACTAACATGGTATCAGCACACTCTAGCAGATGAAAACAAGATAGTGGTCTCCAGCAGATGAAGACAAGATGGCGGGCATGTTGTCATACCAGCTGACGATATTATATACCTTGGTATTGGTTGTGGTAGATCAGTCTGTAGGTGGCTGCTGTGGAGGAAGGATCTGTTTTTTTTTTTGCTTTTAGCAGTTTCGAACCAAAGATAGGAATCGAACTAATCAATAGTTATTCTGATAAGTAAATTTTTTGATGAATTTTGGAATTTTTCTCGAATCCATAGAATTAAAATTACAGATTTTCAAGATGGCGGCCGTCGCGAAAAGTGCAACGGTTTTTTTTAAGATTTTTACTATTAAATTCGATTGATTAATTTTTTTAATGATTTTTAATTTTTTTACCAATTATCTGACATAAAAATTACGGATTTTCAAGATGGCGGACATGATGTCATCCTACCTGACGATATATATGCTATTAACAAAGTGGTGGGGGTCAGTCTGCCAGTGTCCACTGTGAGGGAAGGATCGTTCGCCATTTTTTATTTTTTTTTTGCCCTCACCCGGTTCGAACCGAGGACTCCGAGCTCCATGTCGTAAATGTATGTTTTTTTAAAATATTTCTATTAAAATTTTATTAATTATATTTAATTATAAATTTTAAAAAAAATTTCATTTAAATCGGATAGTAAATAAAGATTTTAAAGATGGCGGCCGTACCGGAAACTGCAACGGTGACGTCATAATCCAAGATTGCGGTCATGATATTCTGTTTCCTATAAATGGCTTATCAGAGGCTGTAGACATGGATGCTTAAGCCATTTTTAGGACATTTCGTGGTTTCTAAGGCAAATCGACTTTTGAGGATTTTCGAAATCCTAATTTTTGAATTGAGGAATTTTTTGAGAATTTTCGGTGGAATTTTTTTTCACAAAAATGGACATTTTGGGGATTTTTGAGGAATTTTGGGCAATTTTTGGAAAAGTTTGGCAAATTTTGACAAGTTTTGAGGGTCAAAGGTCAAGGTCAATGTCCAATTCAAGGTCACAACTATACAAGATGGCCGCCGTGACATCACAATCCAATATGGTGGACCCCGGCACCGGCACCACACCCTGAACCCTGATCTAGTAGCCCTATTTATATACTACTAAACTGCTTATGACATTTCTCACAAACAAACATTTTACGATAAAGGTTCTTGGCACATTCGCTCTTCTCGTGTCGTCGAGCATTGCTGTTGTTTGAGAAAATCTTGTCGCAGTAACAGCACGGATGTTCGCTAGTTGTTGTCGAATCACCAGCCATTGAAGTCTCCGTCGAGGGCGAAACGTCGTTCATCGTGGTTTCCTGCGCAGCCATCCCTGTAGTCATTAAGTTCTCCTCTGCTGGTGGTACCACGACTGTTGAAGTCTCCTCCAGTGTTGGCGTCGTCGTTGCCAACGGGATCGGCTCCATAATCTTTGCCGCTGACGTTAGGGTTCCTGTAGTCGTTGGTACAACCTTCATCGAGTTCGTCGTTAAAGACGGTAAAGATGCCAAGTTCACAAGAACAGGTAATTACGCGACTTAAGCACCAGAAGAAACAAACTAGGTGATCCTTACACAGTCGACGTCAGTAACAAACTGAGCGGTCTGCTGTCTAGGACTCGCTTGTATACATGCACCCAGTGGAATAAAACGCTAGTCAAATCAAGAACCATTTACTATAATACACGAGTCAAAACGACATTTAAAAAAGAGGAACATACGTTCAAAAATATTCGATGCGGTGTGATACGTTCTCGTCTCATGAATTCGATCTCACCAATATACGCTAAGCTCCAAGAGTTTCAATTCGTGCCATAATATCAATCTAAAATTCGGTCATCTGATCCATCTTCATTTGTCTCCAATGCTCCAATTGACCATCAGCTTCAAGTGCTCCAAGAGCTCCAAAGCTCAATTTGCTCCAACACGCAATTTTCACGCAATTCACACGTAATGTACGCGCAATACACGCAATTTACGCGCAATACATGTAATGAACACACAGTACACACAGGAAACGGAATGAACACACAGAAAACGGAATGAACACACAGTACACACAGTAAACGTAACGAACACACAAGGTTCACGCAATTGACGCACAATACACGCACAATACACGCAAAATACACGCAAAGTACACGCAATGTACTCAATGTACACACAATGACTACGCATCGTTCACGCAGCTCAAGCATGAAAACGAAGCACATTTGGACGGACATTCTACAAAACGAAAGCTCATTTAACGAAAAGGGGATACATTCAACTCGGTAGGATGCGATCATCAATGTTAAGTTAGGATGTAATGTCTCCAACAGTCTATGAATCCAACAGTTTTTAGTTCAAAAAGTCATTGGCTCCAATAGTCATTGGTTCCATCAGTCTATGACTCCAACAGTCATTAGCTCCAACTGCCCTTTGCTTCAACAGTTCCAATGATATTTTGCTAGAATGCTACGAGTATACGAGGCTATGTGGCTACAAGGCTACGAGTCTACAATGATCTAGCTGGTTACGAGTTATAGCCTACATGGCAGTGAGACTGCTTAGCTAAAAGGCTGCGTAGCTACGAAACTACATGGCTATGAAGCTACAAGGAAACAAGTCTACTCGGCTCCAAATGACTGCGAGGCTACATGACTACAAGGTCACTTGGCTACAAAGCTTCAATTCTACGAGTCTACAAGACTCCTCCAACTGCCTTCGAGTCTACAAAGCTCCAACTGCTCCAGCAGCATTATGTTATAAGATTACAAGGCTACTTGGTTACGTAGCTACAATTCTACGAGGCTCCAATGCATCATGACTACGCGACTACGAGCCATGAGGTTACGAGACTGCGAGGCTACAGGGCTACGAAGCTTCCAGAACACAAGGTTACGAGACTGCTTGGCTCTAACTGACTAAAATATCACCATTCAGTGGTGAGAGTTAATTTATCTCATGCAAAATAACATGTTGTAAGAAGTCTCGATTCTTGTCAACAGATGACACTACATGTTGCTTGCAGGCAAATAATATTTATTTTATGTTGGATCTGGGATGCTCACTAACGATTGCAAAAAAAGGAAGGCTTCGCTAGACACCAATAACAAGGAAGTTCGTCCTTCGTGATAGTGTTTCTCATCCATCTTATCACATATTATTGGACTGAGTAATGATGTTTTTAATTCCACCTGATAAAAATATTGTGAGTGCTAATTTAGTAGTAGCAGAAATTTACTAATTAAATGTAACTCTGAATAAAATGGTATGACTCATTAAGAAAAAAATCTTCACACAGAGATCGATTTCTCACCTATAACCAGAAGCACTTAGAGAAAACCATCAGCTGTCTAGCCAGGAATAATCATTAGCACTTGGAGAAAGCTATCAGATGTCTGACCATGAATAATCGGAAGCACACGGGGAAAACTTACGATAGTTTTCGTAAATATCGAAAAAAAAATCACAGAAAAATTTTTAAAAAATAATAAAACTAAAACCCAAAAATTTGATAAAAAATTACAAAAAATCTGCCAGCTTGTGAACGTCTCATTTGCTGAGCAAGGATAGAGTTCTAGGACAAGCCAGAATATATATATACCTTAACATAATTGGTGGTGCGGGGTCAGTCTGTCAGCAGCCACCATGAGGGAAGGATCGGTTGCCATTTTTTTTTTTTGCCTTTGCTGGGTTTGAACCGAGGACTTCGAGCTCCATGTCGTAAAAGTTTTTTTTAATATTATTTTATTGAATTTGTATTAATTGAATTTTTTACACATTTAAAAAAAATTCATTAAAATCAGATTATAGGTAAATAAATATTTTGAAGATGGCGGCCGTAATGGAAATTGCAACGGTTACATCATACTCCCAGATGGCGTCAGTGGCTCTTAGGACTTTTAAGTCGCTTTTAGGATTATGTGTTCTTTCTAAGGCAAAATACTTTTGACGTTTTTCGAAATCATAATTTTTGAATTTTTGAGGAAGAAAACGAAATTTTTTTACCTCGAAAACGGGTAATTTTAAGTCATTTTGAGTCATTTTTGAAGCATTTTGAGTAATTTTAAGGAATTTTTGAGTCCAAGATGGCCACTGTGACGTCACAATCCAAGATGGTGGTTCGGCTCCCGGTTCCACAGCCTGAAGCCTGTGCGAGGCCATACCAAAGCATACTACTCCCCTCCTATGGAAAATACACAGCAGTATATAAGCAGAACACTGCTCATTATGCAGACATCTCTTGGATATGACACATCAGTCTACAGGCAAAACACTCTCATTATGCAGGCCCATACCCATAAATACGACTCAACAGACTACAGACAGAACACTGATCCTAAGGCATGCCCCTACATGTGGATACGACACAGTAGTTTACAAAGAGAACACAGCTCATCATGCAGTTCCCTCCTCGTGGATACGACAAAGCAGACTACAGGCAAAACACTTTTTCTAAGGATGATCTCTCCTTGTGGAAACGACACAGCTCTACAGGCAGAAAATTGCTCCTCAGCTTGAACCTAATCGGGGATACGTAACACCATTATAAAGTTATAATACAGTTCCTCAGGCAGGCACTCCATCGTGGAAAAGATACATCAGTCTACAGGCAGAACTCTGCTTCACAAGTAAAACCCTCCTCTTGTAAATTCATAAGCAGTATAATGGCAGTAAATGCTCTTCATGCAGGATCCTTTTTGTGGAGAAGCCTCATCTGTCTACAAGAAAAAGAAGTCCCTTCAAGCAGGCATCTCCTTGTGGATAATACAAAACATACCTTTGGCAGAACACTGATCCGCGTGCAGGCATCAATTCGCGGATATACGACAGCAGTCTACAGGCTGAACACAGCTTCTAAGGCATGCATATTGTTTTGGTTACGTCACAGCAGTCTACAGGCAGAAAACAGCTCTTAAATTAGGCCCCTTTTCTGAAAATAACCACAGGAGTCCACAGCTAGAAAAGTGTAACTGAGGCAGGCATCTCCTTGTGAATACGTCTCGTAAGTCTACAGGCAGAACACTGAACCTTACGCAGACAAAATCTTGTGTATAAGCTACAGCAGTGTACAGATAGAAAACTGCTCCTAAGGCAGGCGCCTTCTGTTAGATATACCACCTCAGTCAAAATGCAGAACATAGTTCTTCCGACAGACCTCTCCTCTTGGATACACCTTACCAGAAAACATGTAGAAATCTGCTCCTAAGTAGGGCGCCTCGTAAACGATACGTCACATTATCTACAGGTCAATAAAATAATAGTTTTGTTAAATGTCATTGAGCATGTTTCGTATCGTTAAAAATGTACGGAAGTAAAAGTTACAAAATTTTTATATGCCATGGAAGAGTTTTAAATACTGATATTTAGATTGAAATAATTCTTTGAAATTTATTTTGTACTTTGTTTTCTTTTTGTTTTGTTTTTTAAGTTTGGTAAGTGATATCGAAATTTATTGCATATACATATAATATAATGTATATACAGCTTTGGTAAAGGGGAAACCAAACTTTCACGATTACAATTTCGCTTAAAATTACTGGGTCTCATTTAGCCAGTCTGTTTCACTTAAGGTAGCTTTAATTACATTTGTTCCGATGACTTAAGTCTTTGGCCGCTGAAAATTTTACTGTAAAATAAACAAAAATTATTAATACATGATTAGCTAGTCTTGCACTACATGAATATGTGTTTGTTTTGTTTATTGCTTCACAAATTCTTAATGCTTCACATAATTCATATGTAAAGTCTCAAATTTCGTTGTACGACCTGTCAAAAATGTCACCTACTATGATAGGAAGATTATATGGCATTTTTTTACATTTAAAATTTTGTGCGTGTATATAAACTCTTCAAACAGCTTTAGAATACAGAGAATTTTTTTTCGCATGAGTTTTATACACCAACAAAGTTACTGGGCCCTCATTATTTGAAAATTATAAAGATGATAAAATAGTATGTATAATCATTTGTTTGTAGTAATTTTATTTCACTTCCACCCATTTTTAATTTTTTTTATGTGAATTGTTATGCAATTTGATGCACTGTGTTGTATAAAGATCCTGAAGGAGCACCTTACAACTGAAAAGTATAGGTAGTAAATATTTTTACATTTTTCTATAAACGTTTTGAGATCTAGCCATGTTTGTAAAATATTAATTTATCGCTGCAAAATAATATTCACTGCGCGTATGCAAACATAAATAATATGTATGTACATGTTTTCTGTGTAGTTATTTCTTTAGCATACAATTTTTTTCCCGATAAAAATGAGTTTCTTGTGTTATAACTTACTAAAGTTTTTATGAATGTATGACTAAGTTCGTGCACGGTATTAGGCCTACACTGATCAACCATATAGATATCAGTGGCTGCTGGTATTTTATAATTTCCGCTTTGCAAACATTTGGTTGAATTCATATTAAAGTGGATTCTTTGAGGTACTTTAATTAATTTCGTGAATAAAATATTTATTTAATATTCAAATGGACCAATTTTTTATTAAAATACAATAATTATTACACCGTCTGGAATCAAACACCATTGAATTACTGATTTATGTGGCTGTTTTTAAATAATTGTGTAATATTTCAAGGAATTATTTTTTGCTTTTGGTTTTTTTAAAGAAAATAAATTTATTGTTAAAATATTTGCGCATCTTTTTGACGAGCATAACCTCCCGCCTTGTCAATGCGCTGGCCCTCCACACAGCAACGGAAACAAAATACAAAAGAATGAGAAAGAGACAGACAAGGGATGCTACAGCGCTCTAGCGTGGGAGACTGTAACTACGAGTGCCGTCTTTTCGAACGCAGAGCTATCTGGCGGGGGAGCTTCCAACTACCTCAGTTTGGACCCAAATCTAGCAGAATAAATCGTATCTCCCTGCGACTTCTATACATTATATATATGCAATGGTATTACTCAGAAAAACCATCGGTCATAGACATACAAAAAGGAATTGTGTGTAATTTCTCTATGCCCACCACACTGTCATATAGCGCTATCCATTTTATTTAACTTGCGGACCGTATACCACCTTGTGTTCAGTTCGGGCAACGCCGGGTACTACAAATATGAAAATTTGTAGCCTATATTGTGGTCAATCCTTAATAACAACAAATAGTGATTGTGACTGAGATTACTATTTGGTGAGTGAGTTTAAAATGGAATACCATTTCAAACACTTTATAGATTCTAGATTGCATACAAACCATCAATTTCAGATGTACAGAGGTAAATAATTAAACACTGCAGGACAACGTCTGTCGGATTCTGCTGGTAACGTATAATAATTTAACCGAATGCCTGAATTGTGATTGGCTGCCAAAATATTTTCCATTATGAAGTCGTCAGGGCGATATTCATAGAATTCTATCTTGAGAACGAAGTAGTCGTGAACTTTCAAATGGCGAAGGTGGTGAGTTCGATGCCAACTCCTGGTATGACTCATAAATCATGAGCGCAGATCGGCACACGAGTGTTTTGGAGGCCGCCATTATTGTGAAGATCCCGTATTCTTAATCCTACGTAATATTTATTGCATCGAATCAACATATTGAGATTTACCCAGCTGTGAGAGTGTTATCAACAGCAGGGGCGGCAATCCGCGGGACCCGCACGGGCGGCCCTCGTGGTGCGAGGGTTCTGCACGCCGGGTCGCGCAACACGGTGCCCTTACCTGAGCTGCATGCATGCAATAAGTTATCCATGACATAGACATAGAGTTCTGACATCCAACACGTTTCACAGTCACGCTTTTGCAAGCGCAAGCGGACCCACTCAGAGAGGGGCTTCTTAGTTCCAGGGGGCCCGGCTCTACCCCCCCCCCCCCCCCCCCAAACCAAAACTACGAGCATAGTCTTAGAAATAGTCTTGTTGTGTTCCATCTGCCTTATGTAACAAATTAAGGGTTCAGTAAAAATAACGATAAAATTTTTTGTTACCCATAAACTGTCAAATCCAAGATGGTGTTTTACTTTTTAAGTTTTCTCGTCCTTTTTCTGAGAATCTTGAACTGGGTCTTACAAAGCTATTACGAGAACTCGCTCCCAATCGAACGTGGAACTCGTGAACGCATTGAGGATACCGAACTGAAAAATCGAGTAAGACCTTTTCCGCAGAACCGCGAGATAGTTGTTGATTTTCGCGGAAGAGCGCGCGCCGATCGCTGCGCGCAACTTTCCTGGAAGTGTCGGCGCTGCGCCAGCAGAGTGCTCCCTCGGCTATCGCTGCAATCAATCATCCCTCCCTGTTTTCCTGCTTTGTTTTCGTGTCTTGTCCCGCCTGAACTCCCCCTCCTCCCCCTTCACTATTCCACCAGCTCCCCCCTCTTAACCCACAGCTCCCCCCTCCGCCCTCACCCACCCCTCTTCCCCTTTACCCCTCTACCCCTTTACCCCTCTACCAATCCATCTACCACTTTCCCCCCACCATCTAACCAATCCCCTCGACATTTATACTCAAATTTCTACGCACGACTGTGCGAGCTGTGAATATCTTGTTTACATATGCGGCCAAGCTGTAGCCTATTATTTTAGCCCAAAGACATAGAGCACGTCTACTAATTAAAATGTGTTATATTGTTCAAGGTCAAGTTAGTTTGAGCACGATACTTAAAAAAAAAAATTATAAAACGCCTTGGCTGGGTGGAGACTCGCGCGTAACTTTAACAAATAGTTTTTTTCTGTAAAATGAACAGCCAGTGTTAACTTGGTTTTAGTAATGAAACTATGGGCCAATAATATTCTATGGTTTTATTTGCCAGTTAAATGAAAATAACACTAAAGTTAGGTATTTTGCAATTTTTCAAAATTAGAATATAGGGTATGTAAATAAAATCTACCGTTGATTCAAGTAATTTTAGTTTTTATTTGTGCGAAAAAAAAAACAAAATAGTATTCAAGTGGTCGTATGCAATTGTTCTATCTATGTAAGAGTTAAAGACGTAAGAAAATGTTCCGAAAGGAAATATCCGTTCTGACAGTTTTTTAGAATATTACCTATTTTTTCCAGGAAATTTTCCATTATTACAATGCCAAAATAGACTCACATAATATAAAATAAGTTGATATATTTAAGATAATCGTACACTCTTTCTATGCTGTAGTTTGTACGCGGGTATAGTGTTTAGTTGTATCCTCTATTGCGAATCCAAGCTGGCGTGGTTTAATCCCCCCTGAAACACCCATTCACCCAGCAATAGAGAACGCAAGGGGGAGAAAAGGGTGATGGGATATATCTCCCCCCCCCCCCCCCCAAAAAAAAAAATCCTGAAAAAACCCTTTTCATTCCCACCAACAAAAGGAAATAATTTGAAAGCAAACAGCGAGAAAAGATGTTCTCTTTCCCCCTTCCCCCCTTCACTAAAATCACACGCACTAACACACTCTATTCCTGACACCTGTCTTGTTTAGTTACTCTATTTTTTCGTCATTGTTCTTATGGTTTTAATTCGAACCAATTAAAAGCAACATAATATCGGAAACTCATTAGAATAATCATTGCGCAGAATCATTCGTAACACAAAAATTATGATTCCATTCAAAGAAATATTTTGTACAATTTCGTTCAAATATTTCCTCATGCTCTAGACATGTTGCTAATAATTTTTATATCTTATTTCTTTCGTACTACCTACATCATACCTGCTTTCGCTAAGCAAACAGCGTTTCGCGCCAACAATACATTTGAATGTGTTTTGTATACGTAGAGCCATATTGTGAGGACTGGACCAGTCGCAAAGCCCCCTTCCCGCCGGCCCCCCTGCCCAAGGTAGTGCGCGCAGTCCGCTGCCAGTCAACGCGTGGAGGGTTGGGAGTAGCGAGAACCAGCCACACACACCCCCCCCCCCCCCCCCCCCCATTGTTCTGAGAACTGAGCGTCCGGTACACTATTTCCTAGTCACGGGTGTACTCTTAGATAGAGGTTGGTATGGAGGGTTATCTGTCATGATGTCATCATTGAAAGCGCTCAAGGTGGCTCGACCTTGAACTAATTTCTAAATGTTGGCCTTGGCGGGATATTCAAAATGTTCTTTGCCACTTCCATGCTGGCTTATATTAAGCTGACCTATTGCGCACATGCGATAATGGATTATAGTTTTACTGTATTATTCAGTGCACTATAAAAACAATTAACTATACCACCAAATTTGCTAAACAAAAATTATCTGAAAATTGATCTCAGCCAAAAAATATTTAATTCTTTTTTAGAATTTTTAAAGATTATATTGAACCCTAACAAAAATAATCAAAATGTAATTTGCTGTAAATAAATCACTAACCCCTACACACACACACACACACGCGCGCACACACACACACACACACACACACACACACATATATATATACATATGAAAGGTACAGGCAAAGAACCAGGAGTGTTCAAGTCCTAATGAGTGGATAGTGAGTAAAACGCAATTAAAAGTTAAGAAGTTATATATATTTTTTTACAGAGATCAAAGAATGTGGGATCTTTTACTTCAGACTGCTCATTATGTAGTTATTACAAAACATATTTTTGTTGAAACTTTTTTTTAATTTCTTGATACAAAAGAAAATAAGAAAAAAGCAACTCTTAACACTTTATGACAAGTAAAAAACATGGAATGTCCAAAGATTCTCAAACATGAACAAGGAATGCCCAATGAAGTCTTCAGTATCTTTGGTTTTTGAATTATATTTTAGGGTTTCATAAAATACTTTTTTTTATCAGTACATAATCTTTGTATTTAACTTCACTTATATGTAAAAATTATTTATATGAAAAATCATGAATATTGAACTCATGGTTGGTGGCATGTTTACAACGTTTACTTATGTACCAGGCTCGTATGTAATTGTCTCTGTCCGATATGACTGGAATATAATTTTTAGAAACCATCACTTTTCTTTGCTTCTTTATAGGAATGATGCATATCTTCATTAATTTTCTAGTCAGCAGCTTCACCATTCTCCAACGATTTCTCCTGGAGCAATTTCACTTACTTCAAAAGGTGATTGTTTTGGTCTTGAACTTTTAAGTAGTTCATACTAATGATATGACAACTCCATTTTGGTTTTCAGATTAACCAACCCCATTTTTTATCACATTCTAGATAGCTGTGTTCTCTTACTGGAATTTTTATTTTGATGGAGTCTAGTAAATTTAATTCATGTACGATAGTATCTGTAAACCGAAGCACAGTATAATTTTTATATTGACCCCACAGGAATCGCAAAATATAACAATATTTCTTACAGACTTGTCCGTGTGATTGGTAATAAAATAAAATGAAAATGAAACAACACCACTTCGTCACAGGTTTCAGGGTAGGTATAGAAATAAGACTGTCCAGTCCCCAGACAGTGGATATTGAACAAGTACGTGGATAATTTTCTTTATTAATATCCATCATTTCTCCTCATATTATGCACAGAAAAATATATATATATATATATTAATTCCATAGCTATGGCCAGAACATCTTTTGGTTTCTTGCTTTGTTTTTTATATGTCCTCTTTCTGTTGGAAAACACGCGGGTTTTTCTTTTCCTCTTCAAGTACTTAATATTTAGCCAAATAAATATCGCGGGTACTGCAAGTATTCATCCTTGAATAACCAAAGGCAATGTTAAACTCTGTGTTGAAAACATGTATGTAAGACTAAAACGAAATAAATCTTTCATTGTTATTGTCTTCTTAAAACATGTTGTATATCTTCTTTGTTAACAAGTCTTCTGGTATCATTTAAACTGTAGTGACTCAGTCTACCTTTGATGGAATGAATATGATTGAAACGTTTTCTTTTACCTGCAGTGCAATTTTTTTTGTCGTTTTTATGCTTTCCTCTGTGATCTATAGGAGATTTTCTAGTAATTTTCAAACTTTTTTTATATACATCGATTTGAATTGAAACGAATTTAAATGAAAAAAATCGTTGAATTATAACGAAATAAATTAAAGAAAAGAACTGAAATGTATTGAAATGTTACCTAACTCTACATATCAAAGTGAAACAAATGAAATTACCTGAAACGAAAGAAATGTAAATAAAATATAACCAAATGAAACGAAATATATTGAAAGCTAATGTATCAAGCAAAATTAATTGTAACAATAGAAATAAAATGAAAGGTAGTGTGAATGAATGCTTTGAATCATACAGGCACATCTTTCATGTCTTCTTCGTTTTTAACTATCACTTTATTGCTGTATTCCGCGGTATGAGAACTATCTTCACCTTCCTTTTGACTGCTTTTTCTGCGTTGAACATTAAAAAAAATTTTTTAGCGCCGACAAATATAAGTTCTGCTCTCTGACAGTAGCTAATGAATTAAAGTATTGAATAAAAGTAGGTTGGTTTGGTATTTTCTGGGACACCAGTGGGTAGTGGTGGATCCATGGCTCCGCGGCGGCCATCTTGTATTACGTTATTTCCGGTGGCCATCTTGGACTACGTCACTTCCTGCGGTCACCTTGGATTACTTTACTTCCGGCGCCCATCTAAGATTACATCACTTGCATGGCCATCTTATATGACCTTGACCTTTGACCCAACGGCCATATTGCATGACCTTGACCTTGCGGCCATAATGGATTCCACAATTTTGTTTCCTATAATTTTCTGCCATCTTGGATTATGACATCATGTTCACCATTTTGAAAATCAGTAAGTAACTATTAACTTAGAAAATAAAAAATAAAAATATATTTTGTAAAAAAGTGATTACACTGTTTTAATTATGACATCATGTCCACCATTTTGTTTACTAAAACATTCCAACATTTTTGGAATGAAACACCCCACTCCTGTGTGCTGCACTTTTTGTTATGATTTCATCACCGAGCACTCCAGTGCATTGCATTTTTCGTTACTATGACATAATCAACTAACACAACACTCATGTTTGTTGCACTTTTCGTTACGATGAAAATCATTGAATGCCCCACTCCTATGCATTGCATTTTTTGTTACAATGATGTCGTCATATTGATTTCGTATGCTGGAAGCAGCTATCTTGTTTTCGTCTCCTGGAGAACACCATAATGATTTCATCTGATGCATTGTGCCATCTTTTTTTTCTGGAGTTGGTTCCTAAAGTATGTCAGTGTCGCTCTTCCTCTTGCATGTATGGTTCGAGTTTCTATTTTCTACCAGTGTTGCTATGAACCTTATTGACCATGAAAATCCGAAAAATATACAAAATCACTCACCTAATCCACAAAAAAATCAATTTAATCAGCAAACTTCAAAAAACACAAAATCCACAAAAAATCTACCAACACAATCCACACAATCCACCAATTCAACACAATCCCCATGAACCACACAATCCACACAGTTCATAAAATCAACACACTTAATCCACATAATCCACACAATCCATCCAAAAAATACATATAATCAACAAAATACGAATAATCCATTCAATCCACATAATCCAAACAATCCACACAATTCTCAAAATCCACTCACATAATTTACACAATTCACCCACACTATCCACTAACATAATTCACACTCCACACAACTTCAAACTTAATCATAAAGCTACAAACTACATCATCAAACTAATCATCATGTTAGGACTACCTGCTTGAAACTTACTTAAAAACATTTAGCTAAAAAATAAAAATATTTCAAATAACTAAATAACTGCCAATTCACACAAATACAGAGAAGTAGCTAAGAATAGTTACATTCCCACCATATCCCATTGTAACCCACGATACATTTCTAACCATATTTCACCATACCCCTCCAACTATATCCCAATATATCGTATCAACCATATCCTACTGTATCCCACCTTATCCCTCAACCATATCACACCATTTCCTTCCATCGCCCACTGTATCTTACCATACACCCTCCAACCATTCCCTACTAACAATATCACACCGTTTCCTACACATACCTCCAATCGTATCACATAATATCCCACCAATATATCACTCCTTAGTGTACTGTATCCCACCAAATGTCTCACATTTCATCCTATCATATTTCTTCTAACATCTCCTACTTAAACCAGTCAAGCAGTGCATCTCACCAACCCTTCTCTCACGATGGCGTTTGTCTGTGCGCACAGCATGAGATGTAGCACGTTACTGCTGGACAGCATGAGTGGTTATGAGGGGCGGCGTTGGTCTATGGGCACAGGTGAGACGTTGTAGGTTACTGTTGGACAGCGGGTATAGTGATGAGGGGCGGCCGAAGCACAGTGGGGGAAGAGGGCCGATTTTCCTGGACTAAACCTCTGCCTTTGTATAATGCTATTTATTGTTACTGTTACCACGTCCCTATCACTATATGAGCAAATAAAAAACAAGATCACCATTTAGTATGTAGAAGTTCTTAATTCAATGATGATAATTTGTTTCTCTCATAGTAATAATAAGTTAAAAATATGAGGAGAATTCTGTTTGATTTGTAAAACATCAAAAACTGTGTTAACAATAAATACATTCGCCATCATTCCACATTATTAGTCTTGAAATTATCTTTTCCTAATCACCATCATCATTTGATCGTCGTTGTCGTCGTCGTCGTCACAGCTGCTAAAAACAGAAGAGTTGTATGGGGAAGGAATTTCAAGTATGGCAAGAACTTTTGGCTTCATTATTTTGAATTTTCTTGGTGGAAGAGTTCTAATCGAGGAGATCACGGGATCAGATGATATTACCATTATATTAAGGAGATCCCGGTTAGTCACCTCTCTACTCATTTCCCGGCATATTCTGTCTCAGAATGTGCGAAATTCTTTGTTTCTAGCTTTCTGAGCCTTGTCGCTTAGCATTCCAAATGGGATCAAGGCGACATCAATGGTATTTGAGCCGTGAATAAGAACCTTTTGTACTGAATGAGACATAGGATACCATGGGTCATTTTGAACATAAAGCCGCCCTGTTTCGAGTGCATATTGCCGAAAAGCTAGGGCACTAAAAGCATATCCACAAGATAATGTGCGCAGTATTACGAGGTGTGATAAACAAATATGGTGAATTATTTTATTTAAAAAAAAGTAACCATAAATTAAAATTAATCTTCTTCAAAGTACTGTCCTTGGCTAGCAATACACTTATCCCAACATTGAATCCATTACTGTAAGTATTTCTGGAAGGCTTCTTTTGGAATGGCTTTCAGCTGCTCTGTCACGGCCTTCTCAATGTCAGGAATGGTGTCAAAACGTTTCCCTTTTAGCACTTTTTTTATTTTCGGGAAGATCCAGAAGTCGCATGGTGTTAAATCAGGCGAGTGTTGCGGATGTAGACAGACAGGAAGACTTTTAGCAGCTAAAAACTCGCGAATGAAAAGCGACTTGTGGCACGGCGCTTTGACATGATGAAGAAGAAAGCCTTTGGCCCATTTTTTAGGTCTCTTTCTTCGCACATCGTTTCGCAAACGTTCCAGTACCCCCTTGTAAAATTCGGAGTTTACAGTTGTTCACCTTGGAACGAACTCTGATAGCACTATGCCCTCACAATCGTAAAAATACAAGGACCATGACCTTGATGTTCGACTTTGATTGACGGGCCTTTTTAGGGCGAGGTGAGTTACTGGTTTTCCATTGAGAACTCAGAATTTTTGTCTAAGGGTCATAGCCATAGACCCAACTTTCATTCCCATTAACAATTTTGGCCATGAAGTCCGGATCTGCATGAAGACGATCCTTCAATTCCATGCAAACTAAAACACGATTTTCTTTTTGTTCATCAGTCAAAAGTCTCGGAACAAATATGGCACTCACTCGTCTCATTTGCAAATCATCAGTTAAAATGCTTTGCACGGACCCGTTCGAGATGTTAAGTTCTTCAGTAAGCTCTCGAATAGTCATTCATGTTTGAACGAACAAGTTTGGCCACTTTTTGCACATTTTCATCTGTTTTTGAGGTCGAAGGACGTCCTGACCGTTCCTCGTCCTTAACCGACTCATTTACACTTTTAAATCGCTCATACTACTTGTAAACAGTCTGCAAAGTTACCACATTAACACCATACACAGATTTGAAATTTCGTGAGATTCTTTGGCCCTTTTTTTCAACTTGAAATACAACAAATAAAACTTAATGTTAATGCGTTGTTCAAGATCCATGTTTCACGACAGACACTCCAAACACGACTTCACTGTAGCGGCTATAGAAGCAGACTGACAAGTCGGAACTTGTTAGACCTTGTCACTGCTTTTCTCAACACGTGAGGGTATGAGAAATACTAGTTGAAATAGATTCAGCGTAAGTAATTGCAGCTATAAAAATTCATTCACTGTATTTTTTGATCACACCTCTTTATCAGTACATCTAACATTCGAAAAAACGACGTGATTTTTTTCTGTCATTGATAGTGCCATGACCTTGTTTAACTACGTCAACAAGAAGGCCTATTTCGTTTCGAAAACCAGAATTCACAGCTATCTCCTTTTTTTACAACCAAATGATTGTGTTCTTTTGTAACAGTGCACTCTTTTAAGTCCAGTCTTAAACTCACTTGAAGCAGCCACTCGAAAAATCTTATGTAGCCATGAAAGGTCGTTAATCCATTCTCCAATGGTTTTTCATTATCTGTTCTCTTCTCTAAGTTATCGATGTCATTCATGGTTTTTTTTAGCGCTCCACATAAACTGCAACGTTGACAAAATGCTGTGTCTGTTACAGCAGAATTTACTTTCCCGTCAATCATAGTCAGCAGCATTTTGTGTTCAACATAAATATATTCATAGCAAGGTTGAGAAATTTCAGATGAAAGGATCGATTTAATTTGTTGGTTAATATTTTCGTGTTCTGTTGTTATAATATATGTGGTCTCTTTCCGGAATTCAAGTTTTAATGGCCGGCAAAATCTAGTAGACGATGGTCACGCGTTTTGCCAAACTAATATTTTATTTCCAGTTTTAACTTCATGACAGTACATTTATAGAGGCACAACACTGGTCGTCATTAAATTACAGTCTTCAGTCACTTTTTGTTTTGTACATAGATTGGTTACTCCCATAAAATCCCCACTTAGATACTAAAACTAAATTTTTCACCCTATCATGCTGTGCACCGATCACTTCAAATCCACTTTGAAGTTAAATCAAGTAGCTCCTGCAATTTTATTTCGGCTTTCTGTTCTGTTATGAGGACGTCCTTTAATGGGTAACATTCTTTCTTCGCATTCTGGATCATTTTATAGGATGGGTACAAATTTACTCCCTTCTCCTTTGCCTGATTTCGAAGTGTCTGGTACGAACTGCGAGACAGGTCAGTCTCTTATTATAAGCGACAGTGTTTCTTGAGGAGAGTAAGTTTTAATAGCTTCAGACTGCTTTTTAGATCTCCATGAGTTATGGCGATTTTTGACTCGCGTGTTGTTGTCGTATGAAATGCTTTATTTACGAGCCTGGCTTCTTCATGTCTACCGTCTGCACGGAACTTCATACTGAGAGAAGGTGAGAGCTGCAATTGAAATATAAGTTCTGATTTCTTCCGTTTTCCTTCTTTTGCTGCACTCACAGCTACTCTGGAAATCCTTCATTGGGCGACCATCTGCGTAGATAAAATATAAACATTTTTTTTTAAACTGTTTGTATATAGGCTGTCCATGCTTAAGTGATTACATACATTTTTTAGTTCTGATTTTCTTAGTATTTCGGCTCAGAAAAACATTGGAGATTAAATGATAATAGTTCAAGTTATGTAGATTTTATATAGATACTAAATGTGTATTTAAAATGCGATTTATGTTAGACACACTTCACTTCAACCGTTTCTTCGTTTCTCTGTGACTTTTGGACATTGTCACTTACAAATTAATTTTTCTTTCAGAACTTTCATTGACGGTAATGTGAGCGTTGCAGCATTCCCAAGAATTCTTTACAGTTCGCCAATCGGCTTTACATGAATGAGAAACAATTCAAAGAATTTGTGCTTATTACAGAACTCGCCTATAATTCTGGATTATTTATGTACCATGCGGATTACAAAATTAAAATAAAAGAAATAAAAACATGAAAGCAATTCGTTGAGGTGTAAAAAATCTACTTGAACAATTAACACATGAAGATTATTAATTTCTTAAATTATTTAAACGCTGAATAACTCCAACCACTGGCATGATTTTCAAATTTTAAGTACTTTTATTTGGAGTGTTTACTTTATAGATGGCTTATAGAAGGAACTAGAATGCAATGGTAACCCTGTGTATACAAATATAGCTTACTTGATTTAACTTGTGTACTTTCCGCTGTAGCAGGCTTCTCAATCCGCGCAGTTTTAAATTTTTCTTCGGTTCTGCTGTGCTGTTCCCATTTTTGTCTAACACGCGAACATATTCTCGTGAAGGAACGCCTACAACTTCTTCCCTATCGCTCAAACTAAGTTTATTTTCGACGTGTTCACAAACATGTAAGTACCGAAGGCTCCAATTATCGTTTTTTTCTCCATGAGAAGATCGTGAGTGAATGTGACCAACATAACAGCTAAGGTAAGTGCACTGCATGCAAGAGACACTGCGTTGACTAAATTCCACTTACTTCTGGCAGCTAGCTCTACTCTATCTAGAATCATGTCCACATAGGTCTAATCATCCTCAGTCCTTGGTCAGCACTTCCAGTCCGCCCGGCCAGTGGCTCCCGGCCTGGGGCCGCGCTCAAAGACGCGCGCGCGTTATCACTCATTCGTGCTTTTCCACCAAGGTGGCAGGAGGTGGCACGTTACTTTTATATATGCTATAAATAAATGTTTTCTGAATATTTTAACACCAAAAATAAAGCGGGGACTAGTGTGGCAAAGTTTGTAAGTCTACTAATTTACGAATGTGTATGCCGAAATCAAACTCTCACAGTAAAAAATATTAAAAAAAACCCATTAAATATATAAATTTATAATGTTAAGCTGTCTCACCTACATAAAAATAGACGGATGTTTAATGCGCAAACTAATACATTGTAGTTTTATGGCGTTAACGAGAATGGGAGTGTCATACATTTGTGATGTTAGAAAAGCAAAAAATTGAATCTGCATAATCGAACCGATTTGCCGGCTTCTCTCAAGAAAGAAAGTGGAACAAATGCTCTATTTATGGTTTCATATGCCCTGAACATTGCCTAGCACCAGTAGATTTAAATTAAAGTTATTTTGTAATTTTAATTTCTTAGGTTTTGCACAGTGGGGCAGAGGGCCGATTTTCCTGGACAAAACCTAAAATATTAAAATTACAAAATAACTTTAATTTATATCTCTTGGTGCTAGGCAAAGTCCATGGCATCTAAAACCACCAGAAATAGAGCATTTTTTCCACATGCTTTCTTGTGAAAAGCCTTCAAAGTGATTCGATTATGCAGATTCCACATTTTTGCTTTCCTAACATCACAAATGTATGATACTCCCATGCTCGTTAGCGGCATGAAACTACGATGAATTAGTTTGCGCATTACACATCCGTCAATTCCGATGGAGATGAGACAATTAAATACTATAAATTTATATATTAATCTGATAAGATTTTTTAATGTGAGAGGTTGAGTTCGACATACACATTCGTACATTTTCAGACTTACAAAATTTGCCCCACTAGGTCCCACTTTAATTTTTGTGTTAAAATATTCAGAAAAAAATTAATTATAACATACATAAAATTACGTGCCACCTTTTGCCACCTTGGAAGAAAAGTACGAATGATTGATAACGCGCGTGGTTCTTTGAGCGCGGCCCCAGGCAGGGAAGCCAGTGGCCGGGCGGACTGGAAGTGCTGACCAAGGACTGAGGGAGATTGGACCTATGTGGACGTGTTTCTAGATAGAGCAGTGCTGCTGCCAGTGGTAAGTGGGAGTTAGTTAGTTAGTTAGTGAATTTGTATACATCCTATAAAATTATCATCATAACAGAACAGAAAGCCGAAATAAAATTGCAGGAGCTTCTTGGTCTAACTTCAAAGCGGATTTTCTCTCTTCAAATATATGTGATCGGTGCACAGCATAATATGGTGAAAAATTTAGTTTAAATATCTAATTAAGGATTTGATGGGAGTAACCAATCTATGTACAAATAGAAAGTGACTGAAGGTGATTTTGAAGACTGTAATTTAATTATGACCAGTGTTGTGCCTCTTAAAATGTACTTTAATGAATTTAAAATTGTAACTAAAGTTATAGGCAAAATCCGCGTCATCATCGACTAGATTTTGTCGGTCATTAAAACTTGAATTTCTGAAAGAGACCACAGATACTGTAACAACAGAGCACGAACATATTGACGGGCAAATTAAATCGTTCCTTCCATCTGAAATTTCTCAACCAGGCTATGAAACTATTTATGTTGATCACAAAATGCTGCTGACTATGATTGACCGGAAAGTAAATTCAGCTATAACAGAAACGGCATCCAGTCAAGGTTGCAGTTTATGTGGAGCGCTCCAAAAAACATGAATGACATCAATAATATAGAGAAGAGAACAATTAAAGAAAAAGTACTGGAGTATGGATTATCAACCCTTCACACCTACATAAGATTTTTCGAGTGGCTGCTTCATGTGAGTTACAGACTGTAATTAAAAGTGTGGCACGTTAAGAAATAACACAAACATTTGGTTGAAAAAAAGAAAATAGCTGTGAAGTCTGGTTTTCGAAACGAAATGGGCCTTCTTGTTGATGTAGTTAAACAAGATCATGGCACTACCAATGACGGTTGTGGGGTTTTTTATTCTAATTTTCCCCTCGTGTTTCTCTCAGTGTATCGTGTACTTTTTGCTTGTTTCGATTTATCCGGTTCTTGATTCTCCTTGTCATTTAGCAAGAAGAGACAATTTTCGTTTGGTATTGCTGTGTGTGTGGGTGCTACGTACGGTCTGTGGTGTTTTCTTTTCATTGTTATTTCATTTTATTATTTATATCTATATATATATTTTTTTCTTGGCCTCGGCCTCTGTACTCAATACTCAGTAAATAAAGTCTTTTTGAAACCAAACCAAACCAATGACGGAAATACGTCACATCGTTTTTTTCGAAAACCCACAGTGTAAAGCATCGATTTCAGGACTGTTAGATGACCTGATAAAGAGATGCTACTTAATACTGCGCACATAATCTTGTGGATATGCTGTCAGTGCCCCTGCTTTTCGGCAATATGCACTCGAAACAGCGTGGCTTTATGTTCGAAACTACCCATGGTATCATATGCCCCCTTAAGTGCACAAGTTTCTGATCCATGGCTGCAATGTCCTTGAAGTGGCCTTGCTCCCAATCGGAATGCTAAACTAAGAGGCTCAGGAAGCTAGAAACAAAGACTTTCGCAGGTTCCGAGAGAGATGTCGGAAAATGAGTAGATAGGTGACTAACCAGGATCTTCTTAATATAATGCTTATATCATCTGACCCCGTGATCTCCTCGACTCCTCTTCCACCAAGAAAACTCAAAATAATAAAGCCAGAAGTTCTTTCCCTACTTGAAACTCCTTCGCCATACAACTCTTTTGTTTTTAGCAGCAGTGCCAATACGACGACGACAACGATGATGATAATGGTGATTAGCAAAAGATTATTTGAAGACTTAGAATGTGGAATGACAGCGAATGTTATTTTTAACACATTTTTGATATATTTTTTTATCAAACAGAATTCCACTTATATTTTTAACTTATTACACATATTATTGAAACAAATTTTAATTATTGAACTAAGAAATTCTTCATACTAAATACTGATTATGTTTTTTATTTACTCATTTAGTTATAGGGGTGTGATAACAGTAGCGATAAATTGTATTATACGAGGGCAGAGGTTTTGTCCTGGAAAATCGGTCCTCTGCCCCACTGTGCGGTGGTCCACACATGTGCCTCTTATTCTCCAACTGTCGGTAGGTTACCTGCCCAAAAACTTGACGAGCGGACTCCAAGGGAGAATGATGTCGCTCAGGAGTTAGCCCCCATTACTTCTCTCGCATCAAACGACGGCCCTGGCATCTGCAGAGCTCAATAGCAGCCTAGTTGTATATTTCTTCGTCCTTCTCTTTGCTCGAAATATCTATACAGTATGGGAATATAAGTCCTCTAATTATTTACATAGGACCAAGTGTGGTCGAAATTGTACTCCCGGACAAAAGACTATTATCTAGCCTGATCGCAGGACCTTGGTTCCCTCCGACCACCTAAGTGTTCTTTTGTTGGTTCACCACATGTGACATCCATATGAACAATCAATTGAAGTAACTACACTGTCCTTTCTGGTATCTAGCCTGGTTCCAGGACTCAGATCCTTTCGACCAAATGACAGTTCGTATATTAGTTCATCACATGCCCATCTGAACGAACAACAGAGATACTGCGCAGGCCTGTCTGGAATGTAGCATGGTTTAAGAACCACATTTCCCTCCGAGCACACGGGCCATGGGAATTGTTTGAGTGATGAAGTAAGAAATTAATTAAAGATATTTATAACAATCCAAGTGCCTTGTTTACATCCACTCAAAATCATAAATCATGCTCGAAGCTTGACAGTACCAAAAAACAAGGAATAAAAAGGGTTGGTTTTCGGCAGAACTGATCTATTCCTGGAAACAATTAGCTTTAGCTTGAAGAGTTACATGACACCATGTCGTTGTCTCAATTCTATACACACACAGCGATCCTTACACTTTTGGAAGCCCAGTCAACACCTGCTAATAATTACCGCGCTGGTTAAATACAGTAGGTGTAAGATATTTGAAAGCTTGAGACCCGTCACGGCGTCACAACCTTTTAGCTTCTGCTCGTGACAGGGGTAGGGGAAGGGCAGGAGAATCGGTAGGACTCGCTTACTCTTCCCCTCCAGTGCAGTGGCCGGTGATAGCAGTAAGACACCCAGGCTTTTAGCTAACCTGCTTTCAGTTATGAAAAAATAATTGGGGATAAGGAGGGGGGTTAGAACTCCTAACCCCCCCCCCCCCTGGTTAGCCCCTGTCACAGTCATCGATCAAGTGAGCTTCGAGTTCTTCATCCGAGTCGTCTTTCTTGCCAGCTTCGGGCGCTTCATCGCAGCCTTCTGATCTCTTCAGCTGCTTGGCTGTTTAAAACTGGTCTCAATATCATGGAGGCGACTAAAACTTGGTGGAAATATATATATTTTTAATTCCACATGAAAATGCTACTTTCTTCGTTAGCTTTCAGTTACAAATAATTAACAAGACCTGGGATATAAGTTATAATTGGCGTCTTCACATTTCTCGTGATCATTATAGTCGTCTAATAGTTTGCTATCATTTCACTTCCTTGCTGTTATTATCATTAACCAGCCTTGTTTTAAAGATAAAGGGATTTGCTAGACCTCAAGGGGGATGAGAATCATCTTACAAGCCACGTTTCTCAGGTTTACTTAACATAGTTATCGAATGAGTAATGGATATTTTTATTCAATAACCACCCGATTAAAATGTAGATATTTCTTATTTGGTGTCAGGAATTCATATTACAAATTGAGATATCTCAATATATTCCAAGTACAATATAAAAAACTCAATGAAAAACTGGAAAAACATTACATGGTACTAATTTTTTTAACTCAGGGTCATACCCCTATACGAATATCGATGTTGATTTTTTTATTGTCTCACTCAACCCATATATTTTAAAAACAAATCAAAATAGTTCAAACAATAATTCACACAATTCACAAAACCCGCATATTAGAAGATTAAGTTTAGAAGATCGAATATATGTTCTTTTCTGTTCTAGAGTGACTCCTGCTGGTACATTGTTCTGGTTCTCGTCGATGCTGTAGATTATTATGTAGGCACCAGTATTCTGTTTCTAAAACAATGGGCTCTTACAAATTGGAGTAGGAAACTCGATGTAAGTGAAGTAGAACTTCCCACCAAGACATTGTAGCACTGATTAACATACTAAGATGCTCACCCTCCTTTAACTTGACCAGGATGGCACACAAAAAAATAAGTGTTTATCTAAATTTTTTTTTGTCAAATTGACCACCGCATATTTTTCTTTGATTCAAATAGGAAGTATGATGTAGGAGTTAGCTCGAAATGGATCAAGCTCATTTATTCTCGGTTGAAGTCGCTAACATCAGACAAAGTCCATCCGGACTCCTTTTGCATGTTGTCTTCCTGCTCTTTACATATCTTAGAAATGGATTCGGTAATGGCATCCTACACTTAATGAACTGCGCAGAGGGAAACATTCCTTGTTTTAAAGGCCTTCTTGTGTTTACTTGTATCCACCCGCTTTTCATTGTCGCACTCAAGAAAGATGTTGTATTGGAATGGACCACCATTCTCCCCATCCTCCTCTACAAGTTGGCTTATTATATCAGCCTTAAGTGAGTCCAAGTATATTCATAAGTCCTTGGCAGAACTGGTGTTATTTTATGCCACGTAAGTATTCAATTTTCCACAGTATCCTACTTCGGCAATGATAAAGATGTAGACATTGAACCAGACCTGCTCCGGTAACCACCTTTGTTCGGCTGGTGCTTGGCTTAGGTGTAACTGCAGGCTTTACAGTCACCAATCTCTGCTTCTTGGTCGGTGGTGGACATTAGCATATTACAGGCCCCTCACCCTTCTGAATTCAACCTAACATAAAAATCACTCAAATACCACCAAAAATACAAGACAAATAATATGCAAGAGTTCAAGTTTGGAGGTCATATTACCCATACTCGTATAGGTTTTTACACAAAAAGAAACAAATGTATCACCCTGGCTACCAAAATACTTAGACCATCCCAAGGTACATAAAATATCTCTTATGCTGCCATAATTTTAAAAACTAAAATAAATTTTTGTTTTAACAGCAGCCTCATAGCCATTATCCTCATCATCTTAGATTAATTTGAAGGTGTTGTGGGTTTGTTTTATAATGTACCACTATTTTTTATTGATTTTGAACCAGGTAGGGCAAGAGTCACCCACCTGACTGCCTCAGATGTCACAAGACACAATTAATACAAGAAAAAGGAGATAAATAAATTAATAAATAGAGCAGAAATCCCTTTGTATAATGTGAAGAACATCATTAATTAGTACATTCGTTAATACTGAAAAATACTGAATACATTATTAATACTGAAATGGCACATTACTATAAGAAAAGAGTGCTTCAAATAACATTAAAACAAGCAAGTATAACAGATTGTAAAGTCAATAATAATTTAACACTAAAAAAAAAAAGACAAATTATAATTACGAGTCGCCCCTGTGTACCTGGTAAGGCGTGGTAACAAACCAATAAAAACACGAGATGATGAATCAAAAAGGGAAGAAGGCCTGAATCATGCTGCCAAACAAGTGGCCAAGCATCAAAATTAATCAACGCAGATTCGGCCGCAGGGCGAAAGGCGCAAAACAAATGGGCATGACGAGCAAATACGCCTTACCAGACACAGGGGCGACGAGAACCAGGACCGCTGCCAGCCGACGAACGAGTGAAGCGGCCTGCTTACTCACGGTAAACAAATGGGCGGGACGAGGGGAAGAGAGGAGGGGGGAAGGGGAGGCAAGGAAGGTTTAGAAGGCCGGAAGAATCTGGAAGGTCGGAGAAGTAGTTGGAAGGGGGGAGGGGAAGGGGAGAGGAAGGAAAGGAGGGGAGGGCGAGTGAAGGGAGGGGAAGGTAGGGAGGAGGAATAAGAACGGACTAGAAGAATGTGGCCATTCTTCAACCCCCTTTCCTAAAGTGGCCCTGCCTGGACGCGGAGAACATGATGAACAGACATTGTGTGCTTGAAAGATCGGCGAGGTTCAGCATAGGAGCAGTAGCTGCCGTCGATGGAGCGGGCGAGAGGATCTCGTCCTCGACATGATTTGCTGGAACTGCAGAGAAGTCGTGCTCAAGTCCAGAGAAACTCCGACGAGTCGCATCCTCCTGACCAGGGAGGGGGGAACTCCAGTCGGAACCAAAGAACGCAGCCGAGGGAGGCTGTCCGAGGTACAGCCCGAAGACAGTTCCATCACCAAGAGCTCCGAGACCGCAGGCGGCTCACGGTGGTGCAGGGGCACTCAGCCGGAGCCACTATAAACAGTCTCAAAAAACACGCAGGAGGAAGATAACTCAGGCCTCCTCAGGGCAACCAGCCATCAGGAGTAGAGAAGCAGTGAAGCGAAGATATCGTCCCAGGCAGGGAGCCACAAAGAGGAAGAAAAAAAAAGGGGGGGGGGGTTGATGCAGATGTCGCCCCGCAGAGACGTCTCCCGGCGAGGTGCTGATGATGATGACAGCGCATGGCTAGGATGACCTGAAAGGGGTAAGGGGTAAGGAACCAGACAAGGAATGCCCATCAAAAAAACAAAAAAAAACAAACAACAACATAAATAACTAGCAACACACAATGATCCTCGAGGATCACAAGTATAACAATTACAATAATAAAAAGATGTGCACATCATGAATACAAAGCAAAAATACAGGGCTAGCCCTTACAAACTATCCCACAAAAGGCTTAAGATGTGATACATGAGATTTCCTAAACCTATTCTTACATTGCAAATCCTTTAACAATGTCTTAGGTCCTAAAACGTTATTAACAATAAATGGCCCTTCATAAGAGGGCAAGAGTTTACAATTTATTTTGTTCGACAAGCTTGGGAGAGTAAATGACTTACACAGTACCTTGCTGCCCACCTGAAAATCATGAATAGTCCTACCCTTATTGTAAGAGTTCGCGACGGCCTGACGGGCCTTCTCAAGATTAAAAGAGACAGTATCCAAAACAAGTTCTAACTCCCGAGCGTCCAGACTGGCGTCGACGGGGGGCAGCCCCCACTGGTTTAATAAGGGATGAGTGAGTTCTCGACCCAAAAAAGGAATGGATGGAGGGAAACCGGAAGCTGAATGGACAGCGGAATTCAGTGCCACATTAATAAATTCCAGATCTGAATCCCACAGGGTCTGATCGGCACGGTAAAAAGATGTAAGGATACCCTTGATTACCTTATTGACACGTTCAACCTGGTTTCCCTGAGGGAAGTAAGGCGAACTGTAGACAGCTTTGACGGCCCATTCAGACAGAAAATCCTTGTACACAGAAGATTGGAAGTAGGGAGCATTATCGGAAACAATGATATGAGGAGGTCCAAAAAACTTAAACACCTGGTTTTTGAGAGCATTAACAATGGAAACAGATTTCATGTTTTAAGAGGTAAGAGAATAACAAATTTAGAAAATATGTCTAAAACAACTAAAAGGCATACATTGCCTTTACGTGAGCGAGTTAGGGGCCCAAAGATGTTGACGTGAATAACGTGCCAGGGTGCCACAGGAGGATCAGCTGAATAAAGTCCCATTTTAGAATTATGAGCTGGTTTCGAAACCTGACAATCAAAACAAGACCTGACATAGTCTCTAACATCAGAATTAAGCTGTGGCCAAAAGAAATGAGCTGAGATTCTTCGCTGAGTTTTATCAATACCTAGGTGACCACCTACTAAGGAAAAAAGGAAATAAGCAATTACCATAGGTCTGAGAGAAAGTGGAATAACGACCTTACGTGCCCTACCGGAGGATCCAGTAAAAAAAAGAAGACCTTGTTCTTCCATATAAGGAATTGCTTTGTTGGACAGAAGATCATTATGGATCTGTTGGCAAAATGTGTCTTGCGCCTGCTGATCCCTGATGTTAAAATACGACTCTGAAAAAATTTTAATGGAAGACACAAGTTCAGTGGGCAAGGTGTTACGGAGATGTACGGACTCAAACTCATCGGTGCAAAACATACGGGAGAGGGAGTCGGCGACAATGTTGTCCTTGCCAGATACATGGTGGATACAGAACTGAAAACACGAGAGTCTTAAAATCCAACGTTCCAACTTGCCAAGCTGATGGGGATGGTTGAAAAGCCAACTGAGAGCACGATTGTCAGTATAGAGGTCAAACTCGCGAGAGTCCAAATAACTTTCGAATTTCTCCATAGCGAAGAGACAGGCAAGAGCCTCCTTTTCGTAGACGCCAAGGCGTAGTTCGGATTCGGACAAAGATCGACTCGCGTAGGCGATCGGTCTGATTTTTCCTTCCTCAAGATGACCTAGTACTGCGCCAAGGGCAACTGAAGAGGCGTCCACCTGAAGGGCGAAATGTCTATCGAAATCGGGGAGTATTAAGACCGGGGGTTTGGCCATGCAAGCCTTTAGATTCTGAAATGACTGCTCCTGTTCGGAGCCCCAAACAAAGATGGAACTTTTCTTTTTTAAGGAATTTAAGGGTGCGCTAAGAGTAGCGAAATTATCAATGAAACGTGAAAAATATCCGAGAAGGCCCAAAAATCGTTGAACTCCCTTAACATTAATGGGCCTAGGGAACTGTACAATTGGTGCAGTTTTGTCTGGGTCCATGAGAAGGGTACCCTGCGAAATGACATAACCTAAAAATTTAACGGAGGTTTTACCAAAGGTGATTTTATCTGGATTAACAGTTAAGTGAGCAGAACGCAAATGGGTAAGAACTTCTGAGAGGTGATTAAGATGATCTTCAAAGCTGGTGCTATAAATGATGATATCATCAATGTAATTGAATACACATTTGTACTTAAGATCCGAGAGAACATGATCCAAAACTCTACTCATCGCCTGACTACCGAAGCTGACTCCCATGGGAATGTGGTTGAATTCAAAATGTCCAAATGGGGTTGAGAAAGCAGTATACTTACGACAACTAGGGTCCAAGAGACATTGATGGAAGCTCTGGTTAAGATCAATAACTGAAAAGTAGTTCGCTTTTCCTAAATGCTGAAGAGCGCTTTCAACCGTGGGGAGTGGGTACACATCATCCTTGGCAATCTTCTGGTTCAAAGGAATATAATTGTGGACCATGCGCCAGCTTATTCCGTCTTTTTTGCGAACCAAAAAAGTTGGAGTGCTAAAGTCAGATGTTGAGGGTGAAATGACTCCAGCTGTCAAGAGCTTGTCAATAATGTCTCGCATAGCCTGAAGCTTAGGTGGAGAGACCTTATGATACCTGCTACGTACAGGATTTTCATCTTTTAAGTAAAACTTGTAAGGAAGGATGTCACATTTTCCTAATTTGGGAGTGATAACATCTGCAAATTTCTGTCTAAGGGCTGAAAGAGCTTGCTCCCGATCGGGGTGACAAGACCCACTACACTGTAAGACAATGGAACTGTTATTCTGAATTCTCAGAGCTATTTTACAAGAAGGGGCAATGGCAAATGAAAGCTCGCGTTGATCTAAATCTAAAACGCAGCTGGTTTTACTCAAAAAATCAAGGCCGACAATAAAATTAGGCGAGACACCGGGGACAACTATGAATCTCCAATCCCACGAGAAATGCTTGATCTTGAAATGTATGACAACTGATTTGCACGAGCGTAGGCACTCACCATTAGCAACATAAATATTAGCATAGTCCTCTGAGGAGACACGGGAAGAAAGAGCTGGAAAGAGACTAAGCAATTGTTGCAAAAAAGTTTCACTAATCACTGAGCGGGAAGCACCAGTATCCACAAGGGCAGGAAACAACCGATTGCCGATGGACACTGACAAGAAATG
Source organism: Bacillus rossius redtenbacheri (assembly GCF_032445375.1). Classification (NCBI taxonomy): domain Eukaryota; kingdom Metazoa; phylum Arthropoda; class Insecta; order Phasmatodea; family Bacillidae; genus Bacillus; species Bacillus rossius. The sequence goes on from NC_086330.1 coordinate 233,405,837, forward strand.
TAAAAATGAAGAAGAGGTTTTTCTTTTAAGACGACAGAGCTGGCCTCTTTTCCGCCCCGTCATGCGGAGTTTAAAGGGCAATTGACTCTATAATGCCCCAAGGCTTTGCAGGAGAAGCACTGCCGGCTATTAATGTCTACACGTGGCTGGGTGCAATCCTCGGTAATGTGTCCAAAGACACAACAGTTCGCACACCGAGCGCGTGTATGGGCGGGCTGAGGAATGACCGAGGGCTGCTTTTTATTGCGAGGAGGAGTTACATTTCTGGAGCCGCGCCTAGGCACGCTATAAGATGATGGCCCATTAACCTTATGTAATGCAGGTACCTGCCTCTGAGTGCTCGAAGCACTAGGATCAGAAATCATACTCACTCTGTGTTTACCCAACTCGTGTGTACGTGTCCCTAAGCCTGTCCTTACTGTGGAGGGAAATTCTGATTCATATTTACTGATAGCCATGAGACGCGCCTCGACCTCGCTGCCCCATGCACACAGAGACTTGAAAGTAGTAAGTGGGGAAAGCATACTACACGAACTGAAAATATGAGGACCAAAATTTCCTAAAATAAGCTGCACGAGCTCAGCTTCAGGAGTGTCAATCTCTAACACAGTAGCAAAGGCCAAAACGCTATCAATAAATTGAGACACAGGCTCGTCAGGTCGCTGGAAGCGAAACACTAGATCACGCTTACAAGCATCCATGACGCGAGGAGGGCACACATCATGAAGAACAGCTAGTTTGAAGGCTCGCAAGTCCCCCTTTTGAACGATAATATCTGTAAGTTTTGTCACATAAACACCACAACACTTCGTCAGCAAGGCCTTTAAAAGGGCGTCGGGGGGTACCAGGGCTAACTTGGCAACACGATCGGCCTCACAGAAAAATTCTAAGATGTGTTTGGGATCGGTACCATCAAGGGTGGGTAAGGACTTCAGGACAGAAAAGAACAATTTTTGAGCGAAGGGGTCTGACGAACTTTCACTCACGTCCAGTGTTGACCGCGCCGCACCGTCGCCAGCCGGGAGCTCACCCGAACTGCGCATGAATTTAACGAGCTTGGTACGCATCGCTGCCACAGTGTCCCCATCTTCCACCTGGAGCTGGTTCTCCTACAGATATCGGATCAGTTCATCCCGGTGGAGGCGGTAGATCCAGGAAACAGTTGAGCCACTCATGATGTTCAGATGTTCATGAAACACAAGTACAGTAAGTCCTCGGTTTACGTCGGGGTTACGTTCCTGAAAACCGCGACATAAATAGAAACGACGCAAAATGAGCCATATTTCATGCCACGGGCCGACCACGGCCCAAGGTCGGCTGGAAGCGCTGGCATACAGACGTGACAACGGGCAATTTTATCAGCAAATTACAACCGACAGCGTGGGAAACAAGTCCAACTAGTACTTCTCAGCTTTATAGAATGGTTATTTAACCAGCTGCTTTATTACCTTTATTGATTGAAATATAAAAACAGATATATAGTCGTTTGGAAGACATCTTATGAAGAAAAAATCATAAATTGCAGTGAGCTGATACTGTAGGCCTACTACAAACGCATTTAATCACGATAAAGTTAACAACGGCACGTTTAAAACTCCGGCCAACTCAATGATATCATAGCAACTGAAGTGTAGAGCTGTAGCAAACCGTATGTATTCGTTACTGAGTAACGGGTGCGGCCTCTAGTAACGAGTAACGAAACGTTACACACGAATGCATTTCGTTACTCGCATTTTTCGTATGTTTTACGCATGCGCGCGCCTATTCGTTACAAAGAACGATGTTTGTTTTGACGTCGTACCGCCTGTGACAGTGAAGCCCGGTCTCCACCCCGCCAGTACCTTACCCCGCTGTGATACCGCACCCCTAGCCTAGCCTATGCAGGCTGACGCTGCCGCCCCCCCTCCTAGGCCGGCCGCGGTCAACGGCAGTCGACAACGGGTCATCAACTAGGACGGACGTGCCGTTCCCCGCGTTTCCCATCCGTTCAAAAACGTGCGTGTGTTCATTGTGTTCAGCCACCATATAGCCTAGGAGCTTAGTAGTGCACGCTGGGGCCGACGACCCACCACAACAACGGCTAGACGCTTAAGACTAGCCTGGCGCCCTCCCGGAGAACAAACACCTCAACAGAAACACCAGCAACTACTAGGCTCACCCCGGGTATCGAGTTCAAGACCCCGGGTGATGGCATTTGGCGCCCATGCGTGTGACAAAAATTAATAATTCCAGTGTTTTTCCGCGATCCGCCAACACCAAGGAAACCAGTGCGCGTAAAACGGCCATCTCGTGCGTGTGAAGGAATTGGGGTTAGACAGACAGGTGCGACCAGGACAGCGGACAAAGGGCTCCCCTCCCTTTCACTTCTGGACATTCCAAAGGAGCGAGACCGACCTCCCCCTTCCACCAGCCGGAGCTAACGCTCTTCTCTTTGTGCGACCTTCCGGGCAGCGGCCCACACCCCTCCCCACCGCACCGCGAGAACTCCGTTACAGCCAACCCTGCTTCTCCCACCAGCCGAAGTTATCGCTCTACTCTTTGTGCGGTCGTCCGGGCAGCGGCCTACCGCGCCACCCCTCCCTCCAGTGCGCGCGCACGATTCCGCACCCCGACTACACCAAACAGCACCGGACATTGTGTGTGAATTTATTTTATATTGGTAAAAATTGTTACGCGACCGAATCCTTCTAAATTATATTAGCTACACTAAATCAACTGACACCTACCAGTGACATCAACAACACAATTGCTCACCGGTAAAATGTTACCACACATTTCAACCACAGTCTGTGCAAACTGCTACCTACCTAAGGGCATGGACCTATTAACAGGGACACTACCGTGGCATAACACATGCCGATGCGCACCCGACACCTTAAAATTCCCGATCAAGCGGGAAACAGTAAAGTCCACATGGGAAATGCAATGGAATCCTGTGTGGCCAGGGAAGGACGAAGCGGGGCTACCACCAACTGCACCGCCTGCCCTAGTGACCACAGCACCAATCACGCACACCGCCACGGGAACCCACCACAGCCTTCCAGACAATAGCACTGGATGTGATGGGCCCATATCCACGAACACCGAGGGGGAACAAGTTCTTGCTTGTAGTAACTGACCTGTTCACCTGGTGGACGGAGGCCTATCCCTGTCGAAATGTGCGAGCCGCCACCATCACCAAGATCCTGGCACAAGAGTTCTTGCCGCGCTGGGGCTACCCGCAGTCAGCCCTCTCCAACAATGGCAGCCAGTTCTTGGGCCGACAGTGGAGGACCTGGTGCGACGACCACCAAATACAGCACCACACCACACCTGCATACCACCCGCGGGCAAACCCCACCGAACGCCGCAACCAGGAGCTGAAGGCACAGATGTGCATACGCCTCAACTCAGACCATGCGCAGTGGGACAGGCACATTTCAGATGCCCTGTTCTGCACGCGCCGTCGGGTGAATGCGGCAACTGGTAGAACACCCGCCGAGATGGTTCAGGGACACAATCTACCCCTGCCCGGTGAATGGGCCACGCATGGAATACCACACCCGACAGAAGGACCGGAAGAGCGAGACCGCCGCCGCACAGCCACACACGAAGAAGCACGCCAACGGCAAAAAGTCTACGCGATGGAAATAACACCAATGACGAACCACATGCCACCCACCGTACAAGCAGGAGACCAAGTGTTTGTGCGTGTCCATCCCCTGTCGGCCACACCACGTAATTACTGCGCAGGATTGGCCCCCCGCTGGGGAGGCCCCTACACAGTACAGAGACGCCTGGGCCAGACCACATACCTCGTGCGCCTAGGTGGACAGCGGGTGAAGAAGATTCATCGTGATGACCTGCGCCTTGCCAAACTTCCGGGAGACAGGCTCCCAGAATCGCCTGTAACACTGACTCCACCAGAACACCCAGCACCCAGGAGAGAACTGGACGATCCGACCACCCCTGAGGGTGAGGGGGACGAGGACCAGAACGGTGGGCAAGTCTCACGCCGACGGTTCAGACGCAAACAATTACCACGAGTAATTATCACTGATGTCTCGGCGGATGAAACGACATTCGATGCAGACGAGGCACCAAGTACACCACCGGTCGTGACCGAACCGTACGAGACTGAACCCGATGCACCTGTGTCACTGACCCGGGGTGCCTGGGGCCACCTGGCATCCCTGGAGGATGCCCACTTCACTGTCCATGTGATCGAGCCGAACGACGAGGCTAACGAACAGCCCCGCCGGCCATCCCAGCACCCGTGTCACCTGGATGATAATGGCCTCAATGAGCCAATGACCCCACAGCGACAAATGCATCGAAAAATGAGAACAAGGCTGTTCACAGGCGCAGACACCACACCTGATAGGAGCAGCGACCACGCGCTGTCACCACCAGCAATGGAACCAGAGGAGGACCGAACCAACCAGAACTCGAGTGGTCTGGCAGCACCCGGGATTCCAGAAAGTGAAGAGACCACGTCAGCTATCCAAACTGACCTCCGCCAACATGACAACCTGACCGGACGGCCCCAACGGGTCAGACGGCCACCGAGATACCTCGCAGACTATCACCTGGGAACAATCCGGGGCGCCCGGTATGCTGAAGAAGCCCCCGTGTTCACACAGCGGGATGACCTGTGAGCAGAGCGCGGGCCCTACCAGCTGCTGCCACTCCAAGTGCCTCCAGCCTGGACCTGCTGCCAATGCTAGGGGTGCAACCATGCTGCGGGGTACCGTTCGCAGGGAAAGACCGGGCTTCTCCAGGGGGGGGCGTTTGACGTCGTACCGCCTGTGACAGTGAAGCCCGGTCTCCACCCCGCCAGTACCTTACCCCGCTGCGAGACCGTACCTCTAGCCTAGCCTAAGCAGGCTGACGCTGCCCCCCCCTTCTTAGGCCAGCCGCGGTCAACGGCAGTCGACAACGGGACATCAACTAGGACGGACGTGCCGTTCCCCGCGTTTCCCCTTCGTTCAAAAACCGTCAAGTAATTACGTGCGTGTGTTCATTGTGTTCAGACACCATATAGCCTAGGAGCTTAGTAGTGCACGCTGGGGCCAACGACCCACCACAACAACGGCTAGACGCTTAAGACTAGCCTGGCGCCCTCCCGGAGAACAAACACCTCAACAGAAACACCAGCAACTACTAGGCTCACCCCGGGTATCGAGTTCAAGACCCCGGGTGATGGCAGTTTATTAAGAAAAGTATAATTTGGAAATTCGTCGTCCAAGTTTTTTACTGTTTATTAAAGGTATTGTTTGTGTAGACAAAGTTTGAGATTGGAACAGAAACAACGTAAGAAAGTATTTTTTACAAATTATAAATATGTATGTTTTTGTTTTTTATTATCGCGTATTTTCACGTTTTTTGTTCTTATCTTAAAAGAGATATTATAATAAAGCTGTTCTAATTGTTTCTTGGTTAACAAAAGCTGTTAATTATCAAATACTTTTAATTGTTTATATTCGATTTATTATTATCTACGCGACGTCATACTGTACGCGTACGAAATACGACTCGATTCGTTGCTGTTACATAACATAGCATGTTATGCGGTATCAGAAGTAACGAGTAACGATACGAAAGTAACGAGTACTAATTGTTATAGTAACGAATACATACGGGTACACTTATTTTAGTTACTTTTACACCTCTACTGAAGTGCCAAGGAGTTGGACGAAAAGGGGTAGGAGAAAATGCTGTGTCGTTGAGGGAAGTAGATAACACTTCTACGTGCGAGATACGTGGGTGGCCGAGCGGGCGGGCTGGTAGTACTGCATCACCGCGCGGAGAGCAGCGGAGAGCAGGAAGCGTCCCTCATGATGTATGATAAGATAAAGCGGTGAACGTGTAGCTTACGCTACATAGCATAAATTAACTACCGAAGGAAACAAATAATTATAAACGAATTATATACGGTTTTTTGGTTAAAATAAAGATTTACGGTCATTGTAAACGACGTTATTGTGAATCGGCGACAACTTAAATTGAAACATGAGTACTCAAACATTAGCGACGTTAATCCGAAACGACGTAAATCGGTACGACGTAAATAGAGGACTTACTGTACAAAGTGATTAACTGCCTAAGCAGAGTAGCGCAGAAATGAACCAGGTGGGGCAAGAGTCACCCACCTGACTGCCTCAGACGTCACAAGACACAATTAATACAAGAAAAAGGAGATAAATAATTAAATAAATAAATAGAGCAGAAATCCCTTTGTATAATGTGAAGAACATCATTAATTAGTACATTCGTTAATACTGAAAAATACTGAATACATTATTAATACTGAAATGGCACATTCCTATAAGAAAAGAGTGCTTTACATAACATTAAAACAATCAAGTATAACATATTGTAAAGTCAATAATAATTTAACACTAAAAAAAATAAAAGACAAATTATAATTACGAGTCGCCCCTGTGTACCTGGTAAGGCGTGGTAACAAACCAATAAAAACACGAGATGATGAATCAAAAAGGGCAGAAGGCCTGAATCATGCTGCCAAACAAGTGGCCAAGCATCAAAATTAATCAACACAGATTCGGCCGCAGGGCGAAAGGCGCAAAACAAATGGGTATGACGAGCAAATACGCCTTACCAGACACAGGGGCGACGAGAACCAGGACCGCTGCCGGCCGACGAACGAGTGAAGCGGCCTGCTTACTCACGGTAAACAAGTGGGCGCGACGAGGGGAAGAGAGGAGGGGGGAAGGGGAGGCAAGGAAGGTTTAGAAGGCCGGAAGAATCTGGAAGGTCGGAGGAGGAGGAGGAAGGAGGGAGGGGAAGGGGTGAGGAAGGTAAGGAGGGGAGGGCGAGTGAAGGGAGGGGAAGGTAGGGAGGAGGAATAAGAACGGACTAGAAGAATGTGGCCATTCTTCAATTTAATGTGTGTTTGTAGGTATGAAGTTGTTTACTCAAAATGTTTTGTGAGCAAATAATATTTTTTTCTCAAGTTCCGTGCTCAGTTTCACAAATGCATGTGTATGTTCTGAATCTAAAAGAGTATTAAATTATTTCAATTTTTCTATTTCCTTTCATAACTATAACATTTACCATGTCAAGTAGTGTCATACAGAAGTTTAACTGTGTGAGTAGACAATGTCTGTGTGCTGAGTGACTCGTGGGTCCACGATGTCGTGAATTGTTTGAGTATGTTGTTGCTAGTTCAGGCTCTCAGACATTATTGAGCTATGAGTCATGATTCTGGAAGTACCTCATGACCATATCTCTAATTGCCAAAGTCAATAGTGGTTGTACTTGGTCCTTTCTGTAGAGGTTAATCATACTTATTTCTAGGTTGCTAACATTTTTTTATTCCATACCCCTTCTCACATCACAGACCTGCCAAAACTCACGAGTTGTTTTGAACACCTGCATATCGATGGTGTTATGCAGTAAGGGCCCTATCAACAAAATGTAATTTATTCGGGAGAACAGAAAAACTTCCTCAAAAATCACAATTTCATGATAAAAATCTCAAAATATTTCATTATGAAATTTAATTTTATTGTATTTTTATAAGACATGACATATTCCACACACAATTACTAATGTCAAAAAAATAATAGAAACAGTCTATATAATGTCGATAAAGCCCTTACTGCTTGCAAGATTACCTTGAATAGTTGATAGTGACCAAAATATTTTTTACATGGCCCTTTCTGCACGAAAGGTTTTTTTAACTTTGTTAAAATTTTATGAATTACCCCACTGTATTTTCTAAAAAAATTAAGAACAATAACATTTAGAATATTGGAAATTTTAAGAACAGGCACTTAAATTTACATCAACAAACCTTTATCAATGAAACAATGTTCTTTTAATTAAATAGATTAAAAACATTCACATTTGCATAATTAAACTATCATCTGTTTTACAATATTGAATCACTCAAGAAACATACAATTATTATGAACATTTCAACTGAAAAAAATTTCAGGCTAATACACATAAGATACATTGACTTAACATCTTACAATACAAAAAAAAATTAATTAAAATTACTCATCAGAATCTTTCTCATCGGTCTCTGGTAGACAGTCTCTTACAGAAGCTTTCCATGGTATCTTCTGGTACTCATCCCAGCACCGCTGCGGTATAATTTTGCGTTCACACAATTGCCACAAATCCTTATATTTCTCAGCTGAAATTGGACGTCTGGCCTTGTGAAGTTGCTTTAGCTCACAGTCTTCTTCTTGTCGTGGTCTTCCTCTTCCTTTATGGGGGCCAATGGTCACAGTTTGAGATTCGCTGCCTTCTTAGAATGAATATTTGATGTCAACTGTTTCAAACGTCTTCATAAATTTCACTTGACGTATCTCCTGAAACTTTATCTTGTCTCCTGATGTATGTTCTTTCCTTTGTGTGGGGAAAAACTTCTTTTCAATTGGTTTCCAATCTTTGAAGTCTGAGTACTTCATGACATACACAGTGTATGGTCAATGTGATGTTCTAGCATTTTCTATCCATGTAGGCCATTCGGATGGAGTCCATACCACTTTGTGTTTTAGGCTGCGTTCTATTACACCGTGAACTGAATCTACAGGCATATATGTGTGTCCTGGGAGAAGATAATTTATTGTTATGCTTGTGAGTGTAGGTGCATTTTGCAAAGTATAAGCTATCATACTCAATATAACATGATTCTTGTTTTGCCCCGGACAACTGTCACAGTAGAGTGACAGTGTGTTCACACTTTTTTACAAGTCGACTTTGTTTATGTACATGTGGAGCATAGATGCTATTTCATTGCAACCTCGGTTGCCATCGCTTTCCCCCCACACATAGCAATAAACCTTTCTGGTATGGTTTTCATACACAGTAAAGTTGTATACAGAATACTTTATAATGTAATATAGCAACATGTCACCATGTGGTGTGTTTAACACTTTTTGCAAGTCAAAACTAGCACATAAAAATCCTTCAGTGCCACTTAATTTCTGATCGTTCGTAAAATGCACTTTTGTTGCCTCTTTTTCTTTAATGTGGTCTTCAAAATTTTCAGTAGAAATACCACCGTGTTCCAAACGTCCTTGTTCTTCTGCCAAACATACAACACATTTGTCCTTTTTCGGAATGTGTATTCCAATGTTGTAGAATTCCTTCCAAACATTCTTGAACACCCCAACTTTAGCAAAGGGGATAATTTTTTCCTGACAGTCTTTCTTATAAAGCCTATACACATTTTCTAGGCTCTTGTACTCAATGGGTATGTAGGTTTTTGTGGAAGAACTACGACAGTAGTGTGATGGCACTGCTGGCAATTTCTGGATGAATGTGTGTATGTCTTTTGTAATAGTAGTAGGTGTTTTGTTTGCAGGTTCTTTCTTGCCCCGTTCATCTGGTTTAGCTCTGCTTATGCCAGTCTTGTTTTCCCATGTATAGCGCACAGTTTTTGCAGAGATGTTCAATGTTTTCACGAAAAATTTCAAACAAACATTTATTCGTTTTCCCTTAGATGGGAAAGAATAACACCTTGTTTCCCTTTGCTTTGATTTGTCAGAAGTCCATCTCCTTTTATTTTGTACCTGAGCTGCACAAGACAGTATCCTATCCCTTTGCTTACTCCTGCCGCGAAGACTCCAATACTGTTGAAATAACTGTTGTCTCTCATCTTCGGTAAAGCTTTCTGAACATTTATTGGGACATTTTCCTTTAGAACAGGGATTGGGTTGCATGTTTTTTCCACTCACAAACAATCCTTTGTACTTCGCATAGGGCTCACCACTGTTTCGTTGCCTTTTTCGTCTCTCACGTCCCCTTTCTTCTTTACTTTGCCTTTTTCTGCCAATAGCTATTTCACTTTCCATGTCATTGTGATTACTAGCATTTCCATCAGAATCTGATGCGTTGTCTCCATTTTGTGCGCCTATAGAATCACTGATGTTGCCTTCGTTTTCTAATGTTCCATTCTCATTTGCAACCACAGTGTCACCCCGCTCACTACCAAACGTACACATTTCATCGACACGTTCGTTCAATACCAATTCACTATTACATACTTTTCCAGTGATATTGTCACTTGGCATGTTACTTGCAAAATAATTTTCGGCTGTGGCATTTGTATTTTCGGACACACTATAAACATTAGTATCATGGTATTCATATTTTCTGTCCGTTACTGTCACAAACCCATCAAATATTATCTCGGCATTATCTATATCGTTGCTGGTAAGTACCACTGAAGATTGTACCACATTAACGTCAACATTTCGGTTGTCTCTATTTAAAACAGAACCCTCACCTTCAAAAACACTATTGCTAATTGGCACATTTGCAAGACGTTTCTTAACCTCTAAACCAGGCTTGGAGGTATCATCACACACTGACTGTACAATATTACCTGTGTTACTTATCGAATTATTTTCATCTTCTTGATTTAACACAAGATTAACTAATAAGCGACCTCTACTAAAGTCGGACATTTCTGCAACAACACAATCTCATTTACAGCAAATGACAGCAAACAATATTATGTATACAAGCCATTCAAAGTCATAGAATAAGATAAAGAAATGGGCTGTGTTAAACAACTTCTACAGAACTAATATAAATAATGAATCTTTATTTATAAAACGGAATATACCTCCTAAACAAACTTTGACAGTGCCCTCAACAAAGGTGATAAGGCCTTTATTGCACGATAGACAAAATAAAACTGTGTTGATAGTGCCCTTTAAATTTTCCATATCTCTTACGTTATTGAGGCTACGATAACGCCCTTACTGTCAATCTATTCAGCTGGGAAAATCCTGAAAAACGATACCAAAATGTCAAAATCTAAAATTTGGTTGATAAGGCCCTTACTGCATAACACCATCGATATGATCAATGTTGTTTGCTAAAATTTTAGCGATTTTAGGTTAGGTTGGTTTCAAGGAAGGGTTACTTTATGTTATCTTGAGGTGTAGTATGATTTGTTGTAGTTTTTTGTGTTTAATTTATGGATTTCGTGTAAATGAGTAGATTCATTTTTCCTTTTATACATAGTTATCTGTATGATCTTTTAAATTATTTTGTTAGATATCGGAAATTAGAAAAATTTTTTCTGCTAGCTTCTTTTATGTACTTAAACTTTTGTGTGAAAATGTAGCTATATGGACTTTGAATATTTTTCAGCTTAATGCTTCTATGTACTTAAACAATTGTATGGAGAGGGGGTTATGTGGTCTTTGAATATTGTTCAGCTAAATGCTTCTCTGTTCTTAAACATTTGTGTAAGTTACGTATTACCAGGGCTTTGTATATTTTTTGACTACTTCTGTGTAACTTGTCCATTACAGTACATGTTAGTGATTTTTTTAGGTTAGTTTCGGGCAAGATAGTGCTAACTTGAAGATTAGTTTAATAGCTTTGTAGTTTGTAGTTTTGAGGTTATGTATGCAAACTTTTTCATGTAACAGCTAGCTACATTGTTTTCTCATTTATTTTGTTGTAGTTTTGTGTGTTCCATAAGTTGAACCAGACATCAGCCATGTAGAAATATCGTTTCTGCCTTACTACCTTTACTGCACCTTATAACTGCTACCCGCATGAACGTCAGTGTGCTGACAACCAGTAGCGTGACCTCCAGCAGTGACAGGATGTATTATCGCAGCGATAAGATGCAGCAGCATCTTAAAACATGTAATAGTGCTGTCCACATGACATCAAGCACCCGGTGTTACTTCTGCTACAAGATCTTCTTTGCCTATGCTAGTGATGCCAGAGGTCATGAGAATACTGCTTGCAGTCTCAATATTAGCAATGGGGTGCATTCATGTGAAAACTGTGCTTAAATATTTCGGTGTGGTTGGCAAGTTGAAAGCACATACCAAAGTGTGCAAGGGACCTGCTCCACCACCGACCAAGAAGCAGATATTGGTCACAGTAAATGCTGCAGTTACACCTAAGCCAAGCACCATCTGAACATAGATGGTTACCGGAGCAGGTCTGGTTCAATGTTCACAGCTTTATCATTGCCGAAGTATGATACTGTGGAAATTTGAATAGGTGGCATAAAATAACACCAGTTCTGCCAAGGACTTATGAATATACTTAGACTCATTCAAGGCTGATCTAATAAGCCAACTTGTAGAGGAGAATGGGGAGAATGGTGGTCCCTCCAAGTACAACATCGTGCTTGAGTGCGACAATTAAAGCCCGTGGATACGAATGAACACAATGGGCCTTTAAAACAAGGAAGGTTTCCCTCTTCGCAGTTCAAGTGTAGGATGCCTTTACCGAATCCATTTCTAAGATATGTAAAGAGCAAGAAGGCTGTGGTATATTTAAGTATGTAATATTGGCCTCCATGAGACGGTGGTCTACAGTTGAAAGAGGATGGTGATATAGCTTTATGAAGTGTAACTCTAGTTGGTGATTTGCTAAATAAAAATAAAACACGTGGCGACGAGGATGGGATGTTGTGCCGGAAAAAATATTCCGTTTATTCAGTGTTGTTAAAAGGGGTGGTTTCAAAGTGGAAAATTTATTTTGCAGTGAGGATTCGTGGGAATCGTACGCTCAGCGGCTGGAACAGTGTTTTATTGCCAATGGCGTCAGTGATAAAGAAGAGGACCAAGCGAAGCGGCGCGCAATTTTGATATTGTTATTAGGCAAAGAAACATACACAGTGTTACGGAATCTGTGCGAACCAAAGAAACTTCAGGACGTGAGTTACAGGGAACTTTTGAAGTTGTTGAGTGATCATTATCCTCCCAAGCCATCGGTCATAGCTGAACTGCACAATTTCCACAAGCATGTGCAACAAGATAGTGAAACGGTTTCTGACTTTGTGGTTGGTTTACGGAAATTAACCAGGTATTGTAATTTTGGGACGTTTTTAGACTCAGCCTTGTGTGACCAATTTGTGGTCGGGGTAAGAGGTAAACATATAACACATAGGTTATACTTGTAACCAGAAGACATCACGTTTAAGAATGCCGTAGCACTTGCAGCTGCGTATGAAGCAGCCATGGATAATGCATCTTTAGGTGTGGCAGATCTTAAGGTTAGTAAGGTACCTTGTTAGCCGCCTCCAGTAACCGAGGCCGTAAATGTAGTCAAGTTTAGGCCCAGGAAAGTAGATGAAAAAGGGTTAGGAACAGTGAAATGCTTTTGCTGTGGTAGGGCTAACCATGTGGTGAAAGACTGTAAATTTAAGAATTATAGTTACAACAAATGTAAACAGCTGGGTCATTTGCAGCGCATGTGTCCAAATCTAGCGATTTCAAAGAAGGGGGAGTCGAGAGCACACAACTTTGTGGTGCATGACGGTGCAGAGAACCAAGTTGGCCTCGTAGATCGGTGGGAAAGTGAGTTCACATCAGTGGGTTGTATATCAACTGGAACAAAACCAAAGCCATGGGTAATACCTGTTTTAGTCGGGGAAGTACAATTAGACATGGAAGTGGACAGCGGTGCTGCTATACCCGCCATATCGGAACATACCTACAAACAATTGTTCGCAATCTATCCCTTGAGGCCTACCAATGTCAGATTGAAGTCTTATACAAATGAGGTGATGAGTCCGTGTGATACGTTGAGGGTGCGAGTGAAAGTAAAGGGACAGTCTGAGACTGTAGAATAAGATATTTTAATAGTACAAAATTATGGTATTATGCTTTACATTTACCACGACTACGCTTGTATAATATCGAGATATCTGACAAGCAAAAGTGGGAGTGGTTTAACAGCTTGATAAGGCGATATCCATTGGTTTTTGATGAGGGCCTAGGAACATTTACTGGTGGGCAGGTCACCTTACGACTAAAGGGAAATGTCCCTCCTGTGTTTTTGCCTGCCAGGACCCTTGCGTTCGCACTAAAAAGCAAGATGGACAAGGAGCTAGACAGACTGTTAGGGCTGCACATTCTGCACCCTGTAGCATTCAGTAAATGGGCTACACCGGTTGTGCCAGTGGCAAAAAGTGATGGCAGTGTATGCATATGAGCTGATTTTAAAATAACTAAACCCTGGATTAGTAGCAGAGTATTACTCACTACCCAGGGTGGAACAGCCGTTTGCGAAGTTGAAGGGTGGTGAGGAATTTTCTACAGTATACTTGTCTCAAGCTCAATTGGGTACAGTATTCCAGCGTCTAGACAAATATGGTCTCAAGGTAAATACGAAGAAGTGTAAAATCCTCCAGCCTTCAGTAACATTTTTGGGTCAAACTATTGACAAAGAGGTGCTACACAGTTGCGGTGATAGGGTAAGTGTGTATAATACACACACCAAACACACAATTAACACACAGTACACATAAATGACGCACATTGGTCACTCAGTACACACACAGGACACACAATGAACAAACAATACACACCGGATACTCAATTGACACACAGTACACACACTGGACGCACAGTAATAAACATTCGTCACACAGTGTACACATACAGAACACGCAAAGAGCACACAATACACACGGGACACACAATTGACACAGTGCACACATAGGGCATGCAATGACCACACAGTTCACACTGGACTTGCAATGGTCCCGCAATGGACACACGCAGTGAACACACACAACACACACATACAAGAAACGAATTTACCTAAAAGGAAGAACATTTGGACGAAAATTCAATTTAGTGTAATACGATCTCCCTCAGTAGGATACGATCTCATTAGTAGCATACGATAATACAGATTTGACTACGAACATTTAACGAAAAAGACGTACATTTTCACAAACATTCAACTCAGTAGGATGCGATCGTCAATTTACGATAGGATATAATGTCTCCAACAGTCTATGGCTCCAACAACGTTTGGCTCCAAAAGTAATTGGCTCCGACAGCTTATGGCTCAAAAAATTACAAATACAACTTCTGCGAGCTTGTGAACTTTTTCTTTGTCGAGCAAGGATAGACTTCTAGAACAGTCCAGAATTATTTTGTTATTATTATTTTTTTATAATTTTAATTATTATATTTATATTTTTTTGTGATTTTGTAATATAAATGAAAACGAGCGTTAATTTTCTACGTGTCTCCTAATTATTCCTGCAAATATTTTTATGTTATGCTTCGTGTGCTCATTATTCGTGCTGAGACTACTGCTGATATTCCGCGAATGCTTATGGTAATTTTTGAGGAATCGATCTCAGCACTAACATTTTTTTAAATTTAATTCGTCACGCAATATTATTCAGAGTAATATTTAATTGGATAATATCTGTAACCAATTTATCACTAAACATATTTTTATAAGGTGGAATCTAAACAAAAACCATACATTACTTAGTCAAATAATATGCCTTGAGACAGCTGAGAAGCACTATCATGCAAGAAAAACTTCCTTCTCCTCGAAGTCTGACGAAGCCTTTCTTCTTTTACGTGCGTTAGTAAGCATCCCGTATCTCACATTAAAGAAATAAATAATTTTTACCTCAACACTACACATGGCGACATCTGTTGACAAAAATCAGGACTACTTAGACCATTTTCTTTTACATGAGATAAATTAACTTTTGCAGTTGAATTGAGTCAAATACAGCTAGAGTCATGTAGTCTCGTAGCCTCGTAAACCTGTAGTCATGTAGACTCGTAGCCTCACAGACTTGTAGCCTTGTATACTTGTAGGCTTGTAGAATTGTAGTCTGGTAGTCTTGAAGCCACGTAGTCTTGTAATTTTGTTGCCCCGTAGTCTTGTACCCTCGTAGCCTCATACACTTGTAGCCTAGTAGCCTTGTCGCCAGTTAAAGTTTTGAAGTCTTGCAGTGCTGTAGTCTCGTAGCTTCATAGCCACCCAGTCTTGTAGCCAAATAGCAGCTAGGCATAAGACAGATGGAACCAAAGACAACTGTAGCCAAATACTTTTGGACCCAAATACTGTTGGAGCTAAAAGAATTTTATGATCCAAATAATTTTGGAGCCAATGATTTATTGAGCCAAAAGACTGTTGGAGCCAATGACTGTTGGAAACAATAACTGTTGAAGCCAATGACTTTTGGAGCCAAAGATTGTTGGAGCCATAGACTGTTGGAGACATTATATCCTATGGTAAATTGGCTATCGCATCCTACTGAGTTGAATATTCATGAAAATGTACGTCCTTTTAGTTAAATGTTCGTAGTCAAAACTGAATTATCGTATTCAACTAAAGAGATCGTATGATACTGATGATATCGTATGACACAATTAAATTTTGGTACTAGTATACTTCCTTTTAGACAAATTCGTGTCATAGGTGTGTGTGTTGTGTGTGTCCATTGCGTGACCATTGCATGTACAATGTATAATGTGTGACCATTGTGTATCCAGTGTGTGTACTGTGTGTTCAATGTATGTAATGCGTGTGTACTGTGTGTCAATTGTGTGTCCAGTGTGTATTGTGGGTTCATTGCGTGATCTGTATGTGTACACTGTGTCTCCAAAGTATCCTTTATGAACTGTGTTGCCAATGTGTGACCAGTGTGTGAATTGTGTGTTCAGTGTATGTCCCGTGTGTGTATATTGCATGTCCTGTATGTATTCTGTGTACTGTGTGTCCTTTGCGTGTACTGTGTGTCCTTTGCGTGTACTGTGTGTCCTTTGCGTGTACTGTGTGTAGTGTGTATCCATTTTGTGTACTGTGTGTCTAATGTGTGTACTGTGTGTCCAATGAGTGTACTGTGTTGTATTGTAGTTTACTATATGTTCATTGTTGTGTACTGCGCGTTTATTCCATGTCCTGTGTGTGTACTGTGTGTCCAATGTAAGTACTGTGTGTCCAGTATGTGTACTGTGTGTCATTTGTGTTTCCGATGTGTTTGTTTGTTCATTGAGTGTCATGTGTATTACTATGTGTCCAATGTCTATCCTGTGTGTGTACTGTGTGTCCATTGAGTGTCCGGTGTGCGTTCTGTATGATGAGTGTGTGTACTTTGTGTTAAGTGTGTACGTGTGTACTGTGCATCGTGTGTTCTCTGTGTGTTCTTTTCATTTGTTGAATGATGTCGTTTCTTTAAATGTGCTTAGACAAATCTGTAATAGCTCTGAATATTTACTGGTTCATAACGTCTTGGTATTGATAAAAAATATTTGAGGAATTTTTGATCCTTTAGTAATCGTAAAACATGTTCTGTTTATCAAGTAGCTTGTAATTGATTTTATCGATACCTACTTTAGGTCTGACGTTTCGAAGACTTTGTCTTGACTGCATGAAATATGTTGTTTTAGCTATCGACGAAAAAGTCCTAGTGGTTCGGAAATGTCTGGTCCATACGTCTGACATAATGACCTGGTCTTGTAGTCCGAAGACACTCGGCCTATATATATAATATTAGAAGTGAACTGGTTATAATGTATTTCATGCATCAAAAAATGTAGAATGCCGTGATAGGCAGCGCGACAGCATATTTAATTCGGCGGCCTGGGATCATGTCTAGTATTGTTTTTTCGTAGAGTGAATTACTAATAAACTTAATGGGAACTAGAATATAAAAACAATATTTTAGCTTTGTTATCTTTATTACTGGCCGAGAGTCAATTCAAAGACGGAAATCTATCTCGTTATTCATATTACAATAAGTGATTTTTTGATGAACTTTGTAATAATTTTACGAATTTCTAGATCAATAAATACAAATTTCTAAGATGGCGGTCATATCCGCTTACATTAGGCTAGTAAGCTGCTTTTATAATTTTGAACATGATTTACTAAATAAGTATTTTTGTCTAAATATATATTATTGCATTGTTTAAGTATCGAACCATGGACTGATATCGATCGAATCAATCTTTATGTTAATGAGTGATTTTTTCGCTAAATTGTGGAATTTTTCCCGAATTTATAGCTAAATAATTACGAATTTACAAGATGATATCCTAATTACAAGATGGCGTGCAGCATAGTAATAATAAATAATTACTACACTCTGGCAGGTAAAAATTAAACTAACAAGTCGGTAGCGCACACTAACAGACGAAAACACGATGGCGGACGTGACGTCATACTAGTTGGCGATATATACTTAAACATTCATTAATGGTGGGAGATCAGTCTGTCGGTGGCTTATGTGGAGGAAGTATCTGTCTTTTTTTACCTTCACCGGGTTCTAACCGAGGACTGCGTGATGTAAGTGCGTGTTTTATTTAATTTTTTAATTTTTTTCCAAATTTTTCTACTAATTATTACAGATTTTCAATATGGTGGCCATGGCTTCATAATCCAAAATGACGGAGTGTATTTATTCTAAATTTTATTAATTAATAATTTTGATAAATTTTAGAGTTTTTCCCGAATTTCTAGCATGAAAATATTAATTTTCATGATGGCGTCCTTAACGAAAATTGTAACGTAATCAAATTTGGCGGCCGTAATAAAATGTGCAACGATGATGTCACACACATCCAAAATAGCAGAAGTAACGAAACATACAATCTAGAATCGATAATGGTGACCGTAACAATATGTGCAAAGGTGATGTCCTAATTCAAGGTGGCGGAAATTTTTATTAAAATTTTATTAATTTAGTTTTTTTTACTAATTTTAATTTTTTTTTCGAATTGCTAGCACAAAAATTACGAATTTTCAAGATGACGGTTGTAACGATAACTGTAACAGTCACGTCATAATTTAAGATGCCAACCATGGTATCCTAATTTACAAGGTCATTATGTCGACAGCTTAGAGCGGCTTGCTTATGTGGAATTTAAGCGATTTTGAGATATTTTCAAGCCATTGGTATATTTGAGGACTAAAACGGGAAATTTTTCCTCAAAACGGGAAATTTTCCCACAAAAGGGGAGATATTTTTTCGAAATAGTGAATGTTTTAAGAATTTTGTTAAATTTTTAGTCATTTTTGAGGAATTTTGAGTAATTTTGATACCAAACATGGCCGCCGTTACACCGCAATCCAAGATAGCGTCGACAATCCCAACCCACAGCCAGACGCCTGGGCCAGAAAATACTATTTATTCTCTACTACTGTGGTGGCTAGCCACATCTAGTTTTTGGCCAGGCACATCCAGTTGGTTTCAAGGTACGCCCAGCCAATGGCCAGACACGTCAGATAGGTTAGACAGACACGTCAGATAGGTTGGACATACACATCTAACAGGTCGGCCAAGCACAACTATTAAATTGGTGAGACATGTCCATTTGGTGGTCAGTCACCTACAGTCCGTACCTGGCCAAGAGGTCTAATTTTTCGATACTCGGCGAACATTTTAAACAGAAAATGTAAGATGTTAAACGTATAGACCACGCGTCTCCGAACCACGAGACCAATAATGATTTGCCCACAGACTTGACGATGCACAATCAATGTAAAGCAAGCACAATCGGAAGCACAATCAAAAAAGAAAGCCAAATATAAAGCACATTTGACACAAAGGAAGCCCATTTGGAAGCACATTCGAAAAAATTAAGCACATTTTCTGCATTTTTGTCAAATGTGCTTAATTTTTGTCGAGTTCGCTTCCAAATGTGCTTCCTTTTTTGACGAATGTGCTTCCATTTTTTGATGAATCTGCTTCCTTTTCTCAAATGTGCGTAATATTTGGCTTCCTTTTTTGATTGTGCTTCCGATTTTGCTTGCAGGAGAATTTCACAAGCTGGCAGAAGCTGTTTTGTATTTTTTTGTTTTATTTTGTTATTATTTTCATTATTATTATTTGTTTTTTTTTTCCTGTGATTTGCAGATATTGATTCAGAAAAAAACGTGCGTTAGTTTTCTTTCTCCCTGTGTTCCTGATTATTCCTGTCAGTATTTTCATGGAATTCTTCATGTGGTCCTTATTATTCCTGTAGACTTCTGCCGATGTTCTCCGAGTGCTTCTGGTTTATTTCTGAGAAATCGATCTCTCCACGAAGATTTTTTCTTAATGAAACACACAGGAAAATAAAACGGCACAAACAAGTTGACACACTTGTTAACCTTTCTCCGTAATATGCGCTGAAATATGTCCGCAGCCAATCAGCAAGATCTTCTGCTTCACTACTGTATCACTACACGAAATGAAGTTATTACAAACCAATAGCTTGCTAATGTTTCGTTTATTTTTTTTTTTGGTTAAAAGTTTTGGAAAATTTATTTATTTGAAACGCATGGTTTTTTTTTCAGTAAATCATTCCAAGTTTTAGAAATAAAAAAGGCTAAATTTAGTTACTGTTAAAAAATTACAAAAAAAAAATTAGCAGACACTCATGAAGGAAAAATTAATATGAATATTTTCGAAGAAATTTACTGTCTGCAAATGCAGTATCAAATTCTGTGCTATGCGCCTACTTTTTTTTCCACGAATGTAGTCCAAGCTTGACTATCTAACAAGTAATTGTAGGCCAGGGTGTCAGTCAGTCATCAGTCATCAGTTCTCCCAACGGACTAACAAATTATCATGAAAATTAAGCGCAATATTTTGTTACCAAATACGCCATATTGATTAAGGCTGTAATAATCCTACTTCCCGCTGCGAATGGGAAACGTGCTTCTCAATACAACCCATGCTGTTGAAATGCTTTGATTCTTGCGTTATGCAATCTTCATGGCAACTTGCGGCTTCAGCATGACGTCATCCGCTGGAATGATTTCCTTCTGCTTCGCTTGTATGTATCATGCCAAGTGTACAGACGTTTTTACAATGCGCGCCACCATTGCTGCATACGCCCTACCTACCAAGCAAAGATTTGAAAAGTATAACTTTGTAAGTATAGTGCTCTGCACAGTTCCTGCACTGTAAGGTATCACTGCGACCACGGACAATACCACAGGAAGGCGCAGTGCGGGTTCGCGCCGTAGATTTTTCGTGAAAACGTCTAAAGAAAATCATAACAAGTGTTTCGTATTAATATGTAATATTATCATTGTTTCCCGTATTTCCTTGGATCGGGAACCACACATAACTTAGAAACACACAACTTAGAACATTCATAACTTAGAAACCTCGAAAACATACACGTAACTTAGAAACACACAACTTATAAACTTCATGACATAGATAATCATAACTTAGAGCTATCACAACTTAGAATCTGCATAACTTAGAAACACGTAACTTAGAAACACGCAACGCAGAATCACACAACTTAGAAACGTCGTAACGTAGAAAGTCATAACTTAGAACAATCACAACTTAGAACTTATCATAGCTTAGAAACATGCAACGCAGAACCACACAACTTAGAAACGTCGTAATGTAGAAAGTCATAACTTAGAACTATCACAACTTAGAAACACACAACTTAGAACTGTCGTAAATTAGAAACACGTAACTTAGAAACACACAACGCTGAACCACATAACGTAGAACTATCATCACTTAGAAACACACAACTTAGAACAGGTTTAACGTAGAAGATTCTTTCTTGTGTGTTTCTAAGTTGTGACAGCATCCCCTTAGATCGACGCCTGTACATGATCTGTAGATGTATGGTCGGCCACTGGCCGCTGTATTTCCGAAGGGGCAGCTACATAATCGATTTGCGTAGTTTGTTAATTTCCTTTCCGACGCTTCCGTAGTCTCGCATTCGCTCGGCACTGGACCTTTTAGGCTTTTTGGATTCCTTGCAACGCAAGCTTTTCTACGCTTCATATCATCCCGGGCATTTTTACTAGTCTAATGAGACAACACCTTTAATTATTTTGTAGTTTTCAATTTCATACAGATTTTCACTTATATTCCGGCCAATATTTTTGTCTCACTTTGGATCACCCAAATCAATATCCTAGCTAAACGCTTTTCCCTGCTACACAAATTTATAGCTTTACACAAAATTAATTTGTAACAATACGCTCATGCGCCTACACTAGTACGATGACGTCACAGACTAAACAAATACTGCGCGACAAACACGTGCAGACATGATCCATCCCTTGTGGGCTCAACCATTGTTGACGCATTATTAGTCGCGTAGATATTATTAGCGATTCAAATATGACGGTATTTTGTCACACAAGAAAGTTCGACCGACTATCACTGTAGCGAACGCATCGACATTTCGTCGTACATAGGACAACTGTGAGGTCTGAGAGGTGACTTTAACGTTATATGGCGGAGAAATAAAGATAAAGAGGCAGTGCAAGTTCCTTTTCAAGAATCTGTTATTTTATTTATTTATTATCGTGTTTATTGGTGGCGACGTTTAGGCGATGTGC
Source organism: Bacillus rossius redtenbacheri (assembly GCF_032445375.1). Classification (NCBI taxonomy): domain Eukaryota; kingdom Metazoa; phylum Arthropoda; class Insecta; order Phasmatodea; family Bacillidae; genus Bacillus; species Bacillus rossius. The sequence continues at coordinate 233,427,911 of NC_086330.1, forward strand.
CCTTTATTACACTTAAACACATTTTCTGCTTTTATTATATACAATGGAATTTAAAAACTAGGTATAAAAACTAATAAATTATAAAATAGGTAATAACATAGGAAGCAGAATTAAGTTTGAACTAATTGTCCACAGTAAGAGGTAAACATTACAAAATTTAAACAAAAAGCTAATTTACAACCAAATAATAAATAAGCATAAGCATAGACGTGCTGGAAAGTAATAAACGCTTAAAAAATCCGGTATTGCTAAATAAAACAAGAATAAAAATCATTCTGAAACATGCGTTTAAACCATTTTCACTCTTCTAAAAATACAGTTTGAAACAAATTACGGAAACCAAATTATTCATTCGTCCTCAGCGTATAATAAAATGTTTTTCGTAAGCAGACCCTACTCGGATAACTTGACAAATTTTCAAATCACGTGGTGTATTTTTTGAAGTTTTTTACACCTTGTGAGGCCCGGGATGGCCACGATGATTTTTTTTAAATTTATAGTTATAACTATTATTCAAAAGCTATTTCTGACATTTGGATACAATATATCACATGAATTTGTTGTTATGTCATTAATATTTGTAACAGATATTCTCCAAGTATAATATAACAGGTATAAGAAGGCTGGCGGCTTCAGGATGACTTTTCGGGAGGGGCTATCGCACAAAGAAAGGTCGTAGTTGCAAAAAATGAAAGTGGTCAGATATTGGCCTTGGAATATTATTTACAAATTACAGGTTTCAAATACAGAACCTTAGTAGCTCCATGCAACTTTTTATGAAATAAAAGTTTTTCATATGAAATTAAATATTTAAGTAAACATAAATATACACTAATCAATAAAATTGGCCTCTGGAGGGGCTATCGCCCCCACCGCCCCACTTCTGGAGCCGCGCTTGATAAGAACTCGTCAAGGTGATAGGTAATATGTACGTACAATGGCGTGCCTTTTTACAGTCATTATATTACACTTAGTAAATGTCAGAAATAGCCCTTATAAACTGCAAGAAAATGAAAAAACTCAACCTGGTGTGAGTGACCGAGAGTCGTCCCGCGGGGCGCAGCTCCGGGAGAAACAACACGCGCCGTGTGGTATCTGCTCGACGTCTCCGATTGGCGTCTGTTCACGACACGCATTCCAGCATACGCTGAGATTAGGAGAGTGAACAGAGCTACAGCGCGTTTTTTTTTTCGTCAATAATTTTTAGACAAGAAACTCCCAATACAGATTCTTGAAAATACCCAAAGGTCCTGCATTACACCTTTATCTTATTTCTCTGTCTCTCGCGTTCCATAACTGCTCTGTGCACGACGAGAAGACTGCGCAGCCCAGAGGAGACACCCCGCTAGAATCACCAGCGAGCGTCGCACTTATCATCCCGCGTCACTAACACAGATACATCCCTGACTAGGCAAGCCCTTAAGGCGCCAGCCTCCTAGCTCGTGAACAGCGCTGCAGAGTGATTGAAATACACCTTTTTACAGAAAACTACGGAAAATTTTCGAAATTTGTTTTCGTACGAAAAGAACACACACTTCAGGAAATGACATAAATAGATTCTGAAAATTAATTGCACATCAAAAACACAATATTTTAAAACCCCTCGACATAGCCAAAAATGGGGTTCTCACGCTGCAGTATCTTACAAACTATTCACGGGATGTATGTGGCGCCCTCATAAGGTCGTGCACTGGACCTTGCTAAAAACTTTACACCAATAAACTCATAGGGTCGCCGCATTAAATTTCAAGAGACACGAGTAAAACCGCGGCATGTTTTGCACTTGTTGGTTGTCCATCATGTGGCGCGCTCAGGCCTTGCGTGCGCGAAGCAGGGTGAGGGGATACAGGGAGGCGCCTGGCCCCCTCCACCCGAGACAAAGGGCATGCATTGAGAAACCCGGTTGTTGGGGAATCACTGGACGTGACTAGATTATGTTCAGAGGTTTACCTTGAAAATTATGGAATGGAAGCTGTTGACGACAAACGAAGAAGAGGAAAGAAAACAAGATTGTGGTTACATGCAACTCGTAATAAACGTATATGTAAAAAAGGAAAAGTTGATATTTTGATGTCACGTATCAATTTTACATTATTACTACTATGATTTTTATTTAAAAATAGTATTATCATGACTACAATTATGTTAACAGGCGACCTCCGATAGCGTAGTCATTTACGGTTGGAGCAATAGGCCCTGGGTTCGAATCCGGTTAAGCGGAGCAGATGTTAAACTACGTTAAATTTTATTTAATAATGTAAGCCTCTTGCCAGTTTGCAATTGAGCGTAACACAGAAAGTTCAATAAACCCGAGTTACAATGAGTTATGTTTACTGTGTTACGTTTGATGGATTTACATGATTTGTTAACTATGTAAGAGTGGATACGAATAATACAATGGTCGATACAATTCACAATTCTGCTACGACAATAGTGCAAAAAGCCAAAATAAGAACTAAACAATCGCATAGTTGTGGCGGTAAAGGTTCATCGCAACGCGCAAAGAAATAAATAACTGAGACCAGTTTACAATACAAAATTCGTAGCTATTACATGCTATCTGCCAGTTAGAAGGTCGATGCTAATTTTTATTGTGAATCGATAAATAATTGCAACGCATTCTTTTACTCGTACATGTAAGTTCGTTATCGTTAGTAAGATATATCAGAGAAAAACTTTGCTTATGAATGAGAACTGCATTTATTCCATTTTGTAAATTAGCATTTAAATATTTATTACAGCAGCGCTTACTTGCAAAGGTTGTCGGTTGTCTCACTGAGTACATATTAATTATCTCCTACGCTAGACTGTGAAAACATAGTATGTACCATATTATGTTGCCTACAAATCTATATTGTGTAAGCAGCATTTTGGGATTTTATGATTAGTCAATTATAGAAAACGTTCTTTAAAAACTCTTTTTTTTTGCAATAAAAAATATATATATTGTTTTACAAATCATACATATGCTGTAGAAAATACGAATATTCCAAAGAACCTATAGCCCTAGAAGAGCTAGAAAAAACACTCGTAATAACGACACAACATCATGATTGTTTGATGACCCAGATATATCTTGGCTAGCAGCTAACCCAGACGACGGTCCGATTGGGGCGATGCAGTCAGTTGTCGAGGTAAAGTTCTCGTTTGTTGCATCACGCATTACTTCAGAAGAGGGTACAAAACAAAATATAATAAAATGCCGTCGTCTTAAAAATGGGGAACTACGCCTGAAAGAAGATGACAGGTTCATATATCAAGTTCAGGGCCATTTGCACATTGCTTAAAGACAAATGTGTTGTTTTGTAGTGTGGACTCCCTTAGGCATGGCTGTCCAAAAACAAGAAGAAAGTAAATCATCTTGGGAAGGGAAAATGTTAAAAAAGTTAAACGACTTGTGTATGGATTTATGCTCCCTGAACTTGTAGCTCCACAATATCTAAAATAATTGTCTGTGCGTGATACAAAAAAAACATAATGAAACAAATTTTTTCCACTCAAATTGTATTTTCTTGAAGTATAAAAGCTTATTTTCAAAATAGTGACATATCATCTGTTAAAAAAAATTGATTGTCGGTAAAGTTGTTTTACGGACGATAGTTTAACGTGTCAACGTCATAAAATTTATGAAATGATTGCATACTTTTATGAATAAAATTGAATAATTTTTATTGAATTATCACTATTTTGTATGGATACAAAGAAGGAGTGAAATGAAATCTACAATTTAATTGATACATTTACTTTATTTGCACTCATTAATTCAAATATGTTTATTACTTTAACGAAGAGATAATTTTAACTATAACTTTTATACATGTTTGCTATTTAACTTATTACAATCTGTGTTATTCTGTTAAGGATAGGACGATGATAGGAAAAGTAGGAAACGAATGGGAGTGTTTAGGTACGCGCGCACTAGGGCGTCGTGGCAAGGACGGACGGACGGTCGGTACGGACGGTACAGTGTCGCCCGAGCCACTGCAATGGAAAGTGACGAAGAACTTGTAGTTGTTAGTACAATATTAATGGAAGTGGAAGAGAAACGTAAACGGCGAAGAAAGCGTAAATTCTGGATCCATAACATAAACATTCATGATGGAACCTATTTCTTCCCAGCAGTTATCTCGCCTAGTAATGTTAAAATATTGTGCATGCCGCATGTTATATATCTCTTCATAATTTTCAACCAACATTATTAACTTTGAGACATCAATTTCGCACAATGTGTATAACAACTCAAACGGCGGTACCGGCCGTCCTTGTCCTGTCCTGCACGTGCGACTGCTAATTGCCGATGACTCATCGGGACGGACGGTCCAATTGCTACAGTGTACATGATGCAGTTACAACACCCACCTCAACTATTACCATGATTGTGATATGCGCTTAATACCACGTATAAATTGTATATTTTGGAAAATCGTGATTAGAATTCGAAGTAAATGTGAACAAATAAAAACACTTTTTTAAAATTTATTTAATTTTTTACAAAAGCCCTAATTAAAAGAGATTTCTAACCCCAACTCACACTAACCATAATAATACCATGTAATATAGTTCTACTCATCATTCTCGCTGACGACACTTCCATCTCACCCTCTATACTCACAAAAATATCTTCAGCCCATTCGGCTAACCGCTCACACAAGTCCGTACTCGACAACTCTGCAAACATTGTCAGCAGTCTCCCTACAGTGACGTTCACTTTCTCCTTCACCGTCACATCCATGTAGCTCCCCTCACCAGCGGACACCTCCTCTTCAATCCCGTAGCTCGACACCTCACGACTGCCACCGTCTCGGGATATTCCATCTGGTCGCTCGTCACCTCCATCTCGTCTTCAAGCTCCAACTTCTCCGTCATGCTCTCTTCCTCGTCATCTACAATCTCTTCATAGTGAGCCTGGCACATCTTACTAGCTACTTCTGTAGTCAGCTTCACCTCCACCAACTTTACATAACTATCCTAAGGGTGCAATGGTTCACCCGTCTCCACCTTTCTATCCATTCCATTACAGTCCTGTCCGTGCATCCCTAAGCATGCTCTCCTCTGACACATGTCCTTTGACTTCATCATAACTACCCCCTCTAACCTCACCCTGACCATTTCCTTTCCCTTTCCCTAATAGCTGAGTGATTTAGTCCTGTCTCCACACATCGGCAGCCTCCTAATACCATTTTAATTACTGTCCACAAGCATCCTTCCCTCGAAGCTAGAGAAGAGTTTCAGACAGTACAGGAATTAATAATTATATTCTTTATTTAATACTTTCATGTATTAACATAAAAGTTTTTGTGGAAATTTCTGGGGAAGAAATAGCGAATTTAACATTAATAATAAAAGTAGTGGAAAGTTCTAGAAAACAAAATGGCATGGCCGCGGGGGTCAAAGTTCAAGGTCATACAAGATGGCTGCCACGACTATCTAAATCCAACCCTGAATAAATCTACTAAATTATTATGTTTAGGGATTTACAGGTAAACTAGCACTCCGGCTATTTTTCAGGAAAAAAAGGAAAATATTTTCTCAAAAACTGAATTTTTTTCTTGAAATAGGGAAATTTTGGATTATAATTTCGAGGTTTTATTTTGCCACCGGAAATGACGTAATCCAAGATGGCCATCGCGAATCCTTGAATCCCGACCCTGGACCCGGTACACCAGGACGAACCATATTCACCCACTGCAAACTTTATCCATATATATGCTCAGATGTATAACACCCTGATTTGAAAGAGAATTTATTTACAACATGGCATATCTGTTGATGAAGTTAGAAAAAATTAGCGATACTCGCCTGGTAGCTAATACTTCAATACCCACATATTTAAATAAAAATTCTACTTTCTTCAAATGACGGGAAAACAATTACAAAATAAAGGATTGCAAAGTTTTGTTACCTTCCTTCTATACATTTATAGCTTCTTATTCTCGATAAAAAAAATTTACGTATTTGAATGAATTCGAGTCTGGCTACAAAATGCGTTAAGATATTCTAAATGTGATGTACTGTACTGTACTGTTATTTAACACTAACAAAAATAAACTTTTCAATCTTTGATGGTATTTGTAGCAGTGTTCATAAAATATCGAGAAAGGAATACACATCAGTTTAAAAATAAAAATAAATATTTAATCATAGATTGATTTGTTTGACTGATATTTATTTCCTTGGAGATAATCAAAATGCTTCATCACAATACGTTTCACGAAGTTTCCTTTGTTTAACCCTAAAAATTTGTAGAAATCAAATAATGTGATAAATAGATACCTTTACAGGTGGTAAAACAACCAGTTCCGTCAATACATGCGCTGTGCGGTATGCACAAACACTTAACATTTTAAAACACGTGGTCACTTACCCACTGCAGACCCAAGCGGGTGGAATAGTCTGCAACACGTGAACTGCACTTCGCCGGCTGCTGTCCGTGCCGAAAAGACTCGGTGCGCGAGACAACCCTCTTCGGTGTCTTAGCGGGCCGAGACGCCCATCTGTGACATCTGTGACATCTGTGACCACCTGTGACCTCCGTGCCCTCTGCCTGCTCCTCGGCTCGCGATCGTGACAAACATGGCGCTTGTTTTCCGGCTGGCCTCCACTTGCGAAATACGCGCTCCTTGTGAAGCCTTAATCCATTATTCATCATCCCCCCCCCCCCCAACCAGCCATTTCCGTTTGCACATGATGTAACCAAAGTCACTTTCAACTTGGGGTGTTCTACATCTGAGCATTTTAAATCTCAAAGTGCATTAAGGCCAGTATTCCAAGACACAAAAGTAAGGGTTTAGGTGTTTAATATGCTACACCTGTGCCCTTACCGTATTCCTAGTTCACAATATGACACGACCAGTCCTTTATTTTAAGGAAACGAATTTCAGTGTCCTTTCCAAATTCCGTGCATTCGCAGTGCTCACTTTTCCGTATATTTCATCCAGAGATAGAGGACCCGTGTCTGGCACCATTAACTCGTGTGTGTGTGTGTGTGCATATACACACAAACACACCTACACACACACACATATATATATGTGTGTGTGTATATATATATAGTTTATATATATAGTTTATTGAATATCGGGGGACATTCTAAACTTATTGGTGTGCCAAATGAATCTTTTTACTAGCAAAACTATCCTGAAATACTTTAACGGTCATAACAAGAAATAATCGCAACTCTAAAAGTACTTTAAAAAATTAGAATAATACCATTTAATTCGTGCGACAGTACTGCTATCACTAGGGTTTATGCCGTAACAATTGTATCGATGGTTGAGAATCGCATTCTAATGCGTTGGAACCAGTTTATAGCCTCACGCAGGGCACCGTTTATTGAAACTGTTTCCGATTTATTTCATTACAAGAATTCGGTTTGGACAATTTCTGAAACACGGCCCGGGAGTTAGGTTACGGTTGTATCCAAACGTCTTGAAATACTGCCCTAAAAAAAACTCCCAGTAATGAAGATCAAAAGTCTTATTAATGGCGGCAACAATGAAGTTAATATTGTGAAATCAGTAACAACAATTTTTATGCAGTAAAGTATTTTTTATTATTTGTTCTTATTATTTTTATGAACTAATACGTAAATAATGAATGCACACATATCACGATCAACACGTGAAACGTGTATATATCATTACTGAATACAGGCAGTTTTAAAATAACAAACAGTGTACGGTGACAGGTAACTGTAACTCGCTGGGCCGTATAGTTGATTAGGCCCGCGTGTCCCAGTTGCCAGGCTCTGATAGTCCGGCGCCTGTGCCGGAGATCCCGCGGCTGTGCTGCCGGCACAGGCTCCCAGAGGCCGCGCGTGTCACAGTTGCGAGGCTCTGATAGTCCGGCGCCTGTGCCGGAGATCCCGCGGCTGTGCTGCCAGCACAGGCTCCAGAGGCCGCGCGTGTCCCAGTTACGAGGCTCTGATAGTCCGGCGCCTGTGCCGGAGATCCCGCAGCTGTGCTACCGGCACAGGCTCCCAGAGGCCGCGCGTGTCCCAGTTGCGAGGCTCTGATAGTCCGGCGCCTGTGCCGGAGATACCGCGTCTGTTCTGCCGGCACAGGCTCCCAGAGGCCGCGCGTGTCACAGTTGCAAGGCTCTGATAGTCCGGCGCCTGTGCCGGAGATCCCGCGGCTGAGCTGCTGGCACAGGCTCCCAGAGGCCGCGCGTGTCCCAGTTGCGAGGCTCTGATAGTCCGGCGCCTGTGCCGGAGATACCGCGTCTGTGCTGCCGGCACAGGCTCCCAGAGGCCGAGCGTGTCACAGTTGCGAGGCTCTGATAGTCCGGCGCCTGTGCTGGAGATCCCGCGGCTGTGCTGCCGGCACAGGCTCCCAGAGGCCGAGCGTGTCACAGTTGCGAGGCTCTGATAGTCCGGCGCCTGTGCTGGAGATCCCGCGGCTGTGCTGCCGGCACAGGCTCCCAGAGGCCGCGCGCGTCCCAGTTGCGACGCTCTGATAGTCCGGCGCCTGTGCCGGAGATACCGCGTCTGTGCTGCCGGCACAGGCTCCCAGAGGCCGCGCGTGTCACAGTTGCGAGGCTCTGATAGTCCGGCGCCTGTGCCGGAGATCCCGCGGCTGTGCTGTCGGCACAGGCTCCCAGAGGCCGCGCGTGTCCCAGTTGCGAGGCTCTGATAGTCCGGCGCCTGTGCTGGAGATCCCGCGGCTGTGCTGTCGGCACAGGCTCCCAGAGGCCGCGCGTGTCCCAGTTGCGAGGCTCTGATAGTCCGGCGCCTGTGCCGGAGATCCCGCGGCTGTGCTGTCGGCACAGGCTCCCAGAGGCCGCGCGTGTCCCAGTTGCGAGGCTCTGATAGTCCGGCGCCTGTGCTGGAGATCCCGCGGCTGTGCTGCCGGCACAGGCTCCCAGAGGCCGAGCGTGTCACAGTTGCGAGGCTCTGATAGTCCGGCGCCTGTGCCGGAGATCCCGCGGCTGTGCTGTCGGCACAGGCTCCCAGAGGCCGCGCGTGTCCCAGTTGCGAGGCTCTGATAGTCCGGCGCCTGTTCTGGAGATCCCGCGGCTGTGCTGCCGGCACAGGCTCCCAGAGGCCGAGCGTGTCACAGTTGCGAGGCTCTGATAGTCCGGCGCCTGTGCCGGAGATCCCGCGGCTGTGCTGTCGGCACAGGCTCCCAGAGGCCGCGCGTGTCCCAGTTGCGAGGCTCTGAAGGTCCGGCGCCTGTGCTGGAGATCCCGCGGCTGTGCTGCCGGCACAGGCTCCCAGAGGCCGCGCGTGTCACAGTTGCGAGGCTCTGATAGTCCGGCGCCTGTGCCGGAGATCCCGCGGCTGTGCTGCCGGCACAGGCTCCCAGAGGCCGCGCGTGTCCCAGTTGCGAGGCTCTGATAGTCCGGCGCCTGTGCTGGAGATCCCGCGGCTGTGCTGTCAGCACAGGCTCCCAGAGGCCGCGCGTGTCCCAGTTGCGAGGCTCTGATAGTCTGGCGCCTGTGCCGGAGATCCCGCAGCTGTGCTGCCGGCACAGGCTCCCAGAGGCCGCGCGTGTCACAGTTGCTAGGCTCTGATAGTCCGGCGCCTGTGCCGGAGATCCCGCAGCTGTGCTGCCGGCACAGGCTCCCAGAGGCCGCGCGTGTCACAGTTGTGAGGCTCTGATAGTCCGGCGCCTGTGCTGGAGATCCCGCGGCTGTGCTGTCGGCACAGGCTCCCAGAGGCCGCGCGTGTCACAGTTGCTAGGCTCTGATAGTCCGGCGCCTGTGCCGGAGATCCCGCAGCTGTGCTGCCGGCACAGGCTCCCAGAGGCCGCGCGTGTCACAGTTGCTAGGCTCTGATAGTCCGGCGCCTGTGCTGGAGATCCCGCGGCTGTGCTGTCGGCACAGGCTCCCAGAGGCCGCGCGTGTCACAGTTGCGAGGCTCTGATAGTCCGGCGCCTGTGCCGGAGATCCCGCAGCTGTGCTGCCGGCACAGGCTCCCAGAGGCCGCGCGTGTCACAGTTGCTAGGCTCTGATAGTCCGGCGCCTGTGCTGGAGATCCCGCGGCTGTGCTGTCAGCACAGGCTCCCAGAGGCCGCGCGTGTCACAGTTGCTAGGCTCTGATAGTCCGGCGCCTGTGCCGGAGATCCCGCAGCTGTGCTGCCGGCACAGGCTCCCAGAGGCCGCGCGTGTCACAGTTGCTAGGCTCTGATAGTCCGGCGCCTGTGCTGGAGATCCCGCGGCTGTGCTGTCAGCACAGGCTCCCAGAGGCCGCGCGTGTCACAGTTGCTAGGCTCTGATAGTCCGGCGCCTGTGCCGGAGATCCCGCAGCTGTGCTGCCGGCACAGGCTCCCAGAGGCCGCGCGTGTCACAGTTGCTAGGCTCTGATAGTCCGGCGCCTGTGCTGGAGATCCTGCGGCTGTGCTGCCGGCACAGGCTCCCAGAGGCCGCGCGTGTCACAGTTGCTAGGCTCTGATAGTCCGGCGACAGTGCCGGAGATACCGCGGCTGTGCTGCCAGCACAGGCTCCCAGAGGCCGCGCGTGTCACAGTTGCGAGGCTCTGATAGTCCGGCGCCTGTGCCGGAGATACTGCGGCTGTGCTGCCAGCACAGGCTCTCAGAGGCCGCGCGTGTCCCAGTTGCGAGGCTCTGATAGTCCGGCGCCTGTGCTGGAGATCCCGCGGCTGTGCTGTCAGCACAGGCTCCCAGAGGCCGCGCGTGTCCCAGTTGCGAGGCTCTGATAGTCCGGCGCCTGTGCTGGAGATCCCGCGGCTGTGCTGCCGGCACAGGCTCCCAGAGGCCGCGCGTGTCCCAGTTGCGAGGCTCTGATAGTCCGGCGCCTGTGCCGGAGATACTGCGGCTGTGCTGCCAGCACAGGCTCCCAGAGGCCGCGCGTGTCCCAGTTGCGAGGCTCTGATAGTCCGGCGCCTGTGCTGGAGATCCCGCGGCTGTGCTGTCAGCACAGGCTCTCAGAGGCCGCGCGTGTCCCAGTTGCGAGGCTCTGATAGTCCGGCGCCTGTGCCGGAGATCCTGCGGCTGTGCTGTCAGCACAGGCTCTCAGAGGCCGCGCGTGTCCCAGTTGCGAGGCTCTGATAGTCCGGCGCCTGTGCCGGAGATCCCGTGGCTGTGCTGCCAGCACAGGCCCCCTGAGGTCGCGCGTGTCCCAGTTGCGAGGCTCTGATAGTCCGGCGCCTGTGCCGGAGATCCTGCGGCTGTGCTGCCGGCACAGGCTCCCAGAGGCCGCGCGCAGCAGCCCAGTTTTATTCTTCCCATTCATGTTGGGCTTTAATTTCTTAAGCTAAATTTTTGTTTTTATAGTTTATGTTCCAGTGTTTTTGTTTAAATATCTTTTATCAATGGATGTAGCAATCTTAACCGCTTTACCTATAATAACAGAATATTCACAAACGGAACAGTCGTCCAAAAAAAATTGAGTTAGCCTTAAAGTACCTACTCACCAGTGATGCGTAACATTTAAACTCGGTAGCGTGCAAATTCGTGTTTTTTTTTATGTTGCAAAGTAAACTAATATTACGAAACTCTGACACCAAATTTAACGTAGAGTGCTTTTAAACCATTTCTGAGCGTGATTTATAAATGATAAGTATTCAATTTAGAGAATTATGAAAATTGTTCATTTTAGAGAATAATGAAAAAATGTAGGTATGTACTACATGTAATTTACTATTTGTTTGGGTGTGCCAGAGTAAACTTTATGATAGTGAAACTATCCTGGAGTACATTTTCTGAACTAGAATAACCATAACAAATTATAATAGTAACTTAAAAAATGCATATATTTTATTGGCCAGGGAAACTGTGTTGAAACGAACACGGTTCAAAAATATTTAATTTTTTTTTCTCTAAAGTATTACTTAAATGGCCCTTCCTTTGAAGTATTTTTCAAACTATAATCACAGTCAAACATATATCTGATTCGGACTTAATTTTTTACAATGATTTATATTTAAAACTGCCCATCTTGTTCGAATTCATTAAACGGATAATACTATAACATTTCTGCACGAAAATCTTAACCTGAATCATTATAAAACACATAATACTAGTACCTATTTGTGTATGAATTTATTTTTACTGAAACAACTTAAATCAGTCTGTAAATACTTCCAATAAACAAACATTATCCCTATTGAGCTAAATCAAAATTATTATATTATATAATATGGTAATTTTATTTAAAAAGATTTCTTCTTTCGACGAGATTTGAACCATGGACGCCATGCTAACGAAGCGCTCACCTTATCCCCATGCTACTTACCAAGACTGTTAGGAAACAATGAGGAAAATATTTATTATAATCAAAGCCAGTTAATTTTATGTCATTTAAAACTTGGTATTACTTTTAACTACTATTATTTTGATTTAACAAATATATTCCAGGGTAGTTTCACTATCATAAATTTTCATTTGGCTTACCAATACGTTTTCAATGTAGGTACCCTAATGTTTACCTAAGTGACGATATACGGGTTTATGTATGCTACACGTGCGTCCGCCTTCTTTTAGAGGTTTCTGAGACTTCTGCGCAGACGCAGCACCGTTGTCTTGCATTTCCGTTATATTTTCACTAAATGCCGTATACCGAGAACTAAGATGTTTACACATCAAAAAATACTAACCAGACAGTTATTCCCATTCATATTCTATTTGGCTTTAGTTTCAGTTATCCCTGTGCAAAGATGTAAACGACTGCAGGAAAGTTTATAAAATATTTCAGAATAACATGCATATATTGCATCAGAGAATACACATCTGCAAATATGTTTTATTATTTTTTAAATGAAACTTCTTTACAGATTGTAAGGTAAGTCGAGGCGACGACGTCGCCAGAGCGTAACGAAAAATGTGTAATTCGCATAACCTTACGAACGAATAACGATTAGGGACAAAGTGGTGTAACTGCATTTGCTTTTTGACGCCATGTTTGTTCCACTTGAACTTCTATGGCGCACCAAGCGATTGGGTGTGACGAAGCCTTGTGGCTGCGGATACGTCAAATGCACATTACACACATTATTCTGAAGCCTCTGAACACTTCTAGAAACGTAATTTTGTGTTCATACAGAAGAACTTCGATTATGCGTGACCGATTAACCGGGCATTCGGTTAACCGGGATCTCGAGTACAAATTAATTTTTTTTGAAAGGATCAAGCCCGCGAAGTGTAATTCATTAAAAAAGGGACAAGAAAGGAGTAAAACTAAAAACTACGTATTAACAGTAGAACAAAACAAAGAAACTAACTATATAACTGGCCGTGAAAATAAATACTAGTCCTGGTTAGGCTGGATTACAAATACGGTATAACTGCCCTTCCTTTCTAGAATCGCTTCCTGACATTCGTGTCAGTAATAATTGTACATTTGTTTTGTACAAATTACTCACGAAATTTTGCTGTATTGTATAACCTAAATACATTACATACATCCGTGATATTCGCTTATTTGTGCTGACTTACCCCCCCCCCCCCCCCCCAATTCTCTTGGTAAATCAAGGTACTAATGTATAAATATAATTTGAAAATAATTAATTTACTAATTTACCTGCAATTGTATACTAAAGCCCTACAAATCGCAAATCTATATGTGTATAATATTTTAGAATTTAAATTACTTGTCAGACACTGAGATGGCAGCAGCAGAAGCAGTTGCGCTGTCTGCAGTGCCATTAGCGAGCTGACGTATGAATACAACCAGGTTGTGGAGTTTCACTTCTAACACACCAGTATTTTTTTTTGGTCGTGAGTAGTATATATTGGCCGGTCCCACGCCTGGCTTCTGGCTGAGGTGCCAGGTGACGACCGCTATCTTAGATTGTGACGTCAGGACGGCCATCGTAGATATCCTATACCTTAACCTTGATGTTGACCTTCAATATTTGCAAAAAATACCCTAATTATGCCAAAATTTGCTGAAAATACGCTAAAATCCGCCAACATTTCCAGTTTTTAGAAAAAAATTACTCCAAAAAATAAAAATTAAATATAAAAAATTTCTCTATTTTGAAAGCGGAAAACCCCCGTTATAAAGGAAAATTTTACGTTTTAGTCCTCAAAAATGCCAATGACTAAAAATTCCTAAAAGCTAGTTAACAGTCCTAAAAGCAAGCCACCATAAGCCACTTTGGTCATTACCTTGAAAATTAGGATTCCATGGCCGCCATAATGAATTATGACGTAACCATTGTAAATTATCGTTACGCCCACAATCTGGCAAATTTATATTTTTTGTTCTAGAAAATCGGGGAAATTTTAAAATTTTAAATAATTCGATTATTAAAAAATTTAAATAAAACAATCTGCCGTCTTAGATTATGTCATCACGACTACCTTATTGAAAATCTGTAATTATTATCAGTTTTAATGGAAGAAAATGTTTAATTTACTAAAAAAATTGGTTTTCTGTAAAGTCGGTTTACGGACGATAGTTTAACGTGACAACGTCATAACAAAACATTGATGAAATGATTGATCCAGAATAAAATGAAATATCATATTCGGCCTGAGACTGAGCCGTAATAGGTTTTTGCAACCAAACCATTTAGGCATTTAAAATATTATATTCTTTGAGGAAAAAATTTGTTTTTAATTTTTCTATCTTTTGTATGATAAAATCTACCTCTGCATACTTTTATGAATAAAATTGAATAATTTTAATTGAATTATCACTATTTTGTATGGATACAAAGAAGGAGTGAAATGAAATTTACAATTTAATTGATAAATTTACTTGTATTTGCATTCATTAATTGAAATATATTTATTACTTTTGCAGTGTCACGCGCACCGTATTTATTTTGACAAGTACAAAAATGAAAGTAGTGCAGCGGCCGGGATTCGATCCGTCAGCCTATCGATTGGCAGTCAGCGATGCTAATCTCACGGCCACGAGGACATATTGGAAACAATTGTTTCAGATGTTATATATATATTTATTAAATTTTTTTTTGTGTTGTGGAAGTTTTAAAAACGTATGTAGTCCGCCATGTTTATATCTTAAATTGGTAGGCGGGAAATTAATAACCGTACCTATTGCGCTGAAAATCGGTGGACGATCGTTATATTACATAATATTAATAATTCAAATGACGAAATATGATTGAAAAGTCAAATCAATGGTTGTTCCAATCGAATGGAAGAGAGATGCCACGCATCCGTACAATGAGCATAACAGGACACATCCGTAGTGGGACATCCGTAGTGGGACAATGTGCGTTACGGGACACTTTTTCGTGCGTGCAGCCGGCGTTCATCGATTTATTAGACGTTGTCACATCAAAAAATAATTAATCAAATTTTAATAAAATTTTAATAAAAACCTCACATCATGGAGTCCTCGTTTCGAACCCGAAGATGTAAAAAAAAAATGACGACTGATCCTTCATCCATGGAAGAAACCGACAGACTAACCTTCCATCCCTAATACCTAGTATGATGTCATGATCGCCATTTTGTTTTCGTCTGCTGGAGACAGCACCAGGATATCTGTACTTTACCTTCGCAGTCATAAGCGTGTCGTAAATTAAGTTCATCCATTGGAAAAAGTAATTATGATGTTCGCGTTGTCTCGTAGGAGATGTTTTGGAATACTGCTCTACATCTGACACAGGTAAATGCAGTCTACTTTGGCGTGTCTGCCTATCGAAAAGTATTCTGGTATTATTCCTTGCTTCTCGCACATTACATCGTCAAAAACAAACACAGAATTTGCTTTTATTTTGCTTAAGATACCACATCTGCATTATCGTTAAATGGAAAGTACTCCAGGCCATCAACCGATCGTAGAACCGTAGCTATACGCTGGTACTTTGTTTGCTGAAACGATTTTGAATAGAAGTACACATTTCCGAACATAAGGCCGTTTAATTATTCCAGCAAACTTAGTAGAACGCACGTTTTACCGCTCTTGGATAGACCCGCAATTATGCATCGTTCGGTAGAAGGCAACAGTAAGACGCGCCGCGATTCACTTGCACTAAATACGTCGTATTGCGTAATGCGCATTGGCAGACTCACTTCTTGCTTCACGACATGTATTGTACTGGTGAAATTGTATAAAAGCAAATACAATTATACTTATGGCTCAGTTGTGGGTAATGACGCGAAGAGGTAAAAACAAAAAAACACATCAGTGCAGGACTTGTGAACTAACATTTAAACAATCTGTCTTTCGAACTACACATTCCCGGCTACAGATTCTGTGGTCCGGGAACAAAACTAGCTAAACGACTAGCTCACGGTGACGTGGGCAATAATTCTCTTGACTAAAAGTGTAAGCAGCACAATATTTCCTATTCCTTCATCTAGGATCTGGAATCAAGGCACTCAGCTCACAATAAATTGGCGCAGGAAGCCGAAGATATAAGTAAATCACCAGCTGCGGGACTAGGAGAAAAAATCGCGACGTGGGGCACACCCAAAATCATGAAGGCCAAGACGAAATTATGAATGGGTGCTCGTCGAGCCAGCTCCAACAAGCCAAAGACTAATTCACGCAAAACCAAACGCAAGACTGGTGCAGGCGTGCACAAAGCCAAGCAAAAAATTCAGACATTCGACAATAATATTATTTTGGGTGCTCTCGGTGGCCTCATCGGTGTAACGACCGGTATAGTGCGGGCAGTCAACACTTCGAAGAATGAGCGCAAGCAGTTAAAGGAAGCACAACGACACAATGCCAGCATGGAAGCCATTGCCATGGGAAAAATAAATTGTACAGGAATCTACCTACAACCTCACAAATTAGGCCAAGGCAAGAAAACGAAACGACCGCTCACCCATTTAGATTTATTCAAGTATGCTCGATAACTAAAAGTACCAAATTTCTGAGGCTTGTTTATGCGAGACACATTACCTAGCAGGCCAAAGACTCGTGAGTGTGCCATTATTAATTTAGATGTGACTGCGGGTCGTGGCACGCACTGGGTAAGGTACATAAAGTCTGGAAAAATGGGTGAGTACTACGAAAGTTTTGGAAATCTAAGACATACGCGAGAACTTAGACGGTACCTCGGCTGGACTACTACATTGTTCTACAATTACGAAACCAAAAGTTGAATAAGCAATTTACGTATTGTCACTTGTGCCTTCGCTTATAAAATTAAATAATTTGTAGCTAAAAACAAATGCTTTGCTTATAAAATAACAGTTCAGATCTGAAAACAAATCAGTCATGTCGATAACACGTTGACAGTTAACGCCTCAGAGATACAGGCTATCCATTTCCCATTTCCTGGATTTAGACGGTGAATAGTGTATCGAACTCATAGATTTTCAAACGTTTAATGCCATACCGAATATCGACAAAGAAAACTGCAAGATCTGTTTCCTGAAAAGTGACGAGACCACTCAATAAATACAGTTACATGTAGGCTCTCACGAAATTGACAGCATTGCAAATTACATCAGAAAAATGTTACTACAGGATGTAGACTTCGTGGAAATCCAAACACTGAAAAAATAATTCTAACATCCAGTGAAAATGTCGAATTTACGAAACCTGGGACCATAGGTACAAAGCTCGGATTCGAACCAAAGGTGTGTGATGCAGGAAGTACGTTCGAATCTACGCGTGCAGTGAACATATTGCCTGTGAATGTCATAAGAATAAACTGTAATTTGGCAATTGGAATGTATCTCACTGGAACGCGAGTTTTCGCTAATGGTCCCGCCAGGATATAAACTGGTTAAAGTACAGCAAAGTATCATTTATGTTCCAGTCATAGTGAAGTGCGCACACGAAGTCGTCGTCAGAATCGTTCACCAGCAAGGCGCTTGGTGAATTTTCAAGACGAATAAATTACATTATGTCTGCACTTGAAGCGTGGTCATAACGTTTATGACACCGAACAGTTATAAAATAAGTCGCATTGGCGTTAATAAGTTCAGTTGTGTACCAGACAGCATAACGTTTCTTCTTCTTATTGGACAAGTGTCGAATAAATATGGAAGACAAAATCCTCAAATGGAAGATCCGGTCATTTTTGATGATAGCATTACGAAAATGTAATTGCTCGAGTACCAGCCTTTCCTGCTCGGGCCGTACGCGCTACCTTCAGAAGTACATATTGATGTAGAGCACCAGGATATCTGTACATTATCTTCTACGTATAATAGGCACGCTGACCCTAAACAGATGTCACGCATCCGACTACGACGACAATATCTTACAACGATATCACCTAATCGAGCGCATTACATACGTACTCAATGGCGTCGAGTTAGACCAGATGAGAGATGTAGGCATAACATCTGCTATGAAAAATTACCTTTCGCTCACGTCAAACGATTTGTCTGCTGCAATGATGGCCGGTTGGGCTTTCGAGGATTGATATAAGCTCCCTGTTTATGCCGAAGGAAAGTTCGAAGTTTGTGTTTCTCTGTCCATGCTTCTTGGATTCGCTGAGGACTACAAGCATATAATCATTAATTCGAAACAAGAGCTCGTACTGCTTCTAGCCAAAACGAACATTAATGCAATTGTCGCTTCTACAGGAAACCCACAGAATGTCTCACTAACACTAGAGTCTATCGAGTGGATGCTGCTTCACATCCAAGTAAGTACGTTTGAACGTATCAAGAAGCTGAAGAACGAAGAAAAAGGCAAGAACATTGATGCTGTATTCCGATCCTGGAGCATGGAATTTTTACCTTCCCTTCCTCATAGTCAGAATATCAATTGGATAGTAAAGTCCAGCTTCGCTACGGAAAAACGAAAATACCTCATCGTCGGGCTTAAGACTGGAAGACAGCTCAATACAGGAATGGGCCGCTCCATATTCGATAACTGTCAAATACGTAATGTAAATTATTTTTAAACAGCAAAAGCTATCCATATTTTTATTTGAACATGGACTTTGAAAACAGAAGATTTATTCTCGCATATCAAATGTATGCTAAGTTTCAGCAAGCATACTATGGTCGCGGACAGTCATCGATACTGAATTCCGACAGTTTTAAGAACAAGGCTTCGTTAATGGTGTTTAACGTTTCCAAACAGAATGATCTAATAAATTCAAACATATCGAATGTAGGATCGAGATATAGACTAGTGGAAATATTCCACCAAAAACCAATGCTTTTTGTCTGATAGTTCACGATAGGCTTGCATTGTACAATTGCCGAGATAAGCTTGTGAAAATTCTGTCATAAATACTGTTTCGTTCGCGATATTAATATAGTTACGACAGAGCATTGCTAGCGACAAGATGTACTGCAACCTGCATGGTTTTCAGAACCATAATGGAATCGTGCTCAAGGAGATGGTGTTACCTAAGAGGAGGATGGCAGGAAACGAACTCGCACATTTCAACCTCCGTATCCCTGGAAATTATTGGACGAAAAAAGTAAACGTTTGGTTGAATGGCTATGCAAATATGTCCATGTCCTGGAGTGGGACGAAAATAAAATTCCATACCACCAAGTAAAAAACCCTCTAGACGATTTGCTACTGCAGAATTCGCATTGCATCATAACATAAAAGTAAATATTGTTGCATCGATAAAGTATCGAACAAAGGACAGAAATCGATCGAATCAATCAGTATATTAATTGCAGATTTTTAAAATGAATTTTAGAATTTTTCCCCATTTTATAGCTAAATAATTACGAATTTCCATGATATACAAATTTCAAGATGGCGGGCATCATAGTAATATTAAATTATTATTGCGCTCTAGTGGATATAATTTAAACTAACATGGTATCAGTGCACTCTAGCAGACAAAAACAAGATGTTGGCCTCCAACAGATGAAAACCAGAGGGCAGATTGATGACAAACTATCTGGCTATATATATATATATATATATATATATATATATATATATACCTTGGCATTAGTGGTGGGAGGTCAGTCTGCCGGAAGCTTCTGTGGAGGCAGGATCGGTCACCAATTATTTTATTTTTTGCCCTCACTGGGTTCGAACCAAGGACTCCGAGATCTATGGCGTGAGTTATTTAAATAATATTTTATTAAAATTTGCTGAATTAATTTTTTATATATGTTAAAATTTCCCCCCCCAATTTTTGGATAATAATTATGGATTTTCAAGATCGTGGCCATAACCAAAATTGCAACGGTGACATGATTAAAAATTGCGAAAATTTCCAGGAACCAAAATGGCATATCCAAAATGGTGGAATCCTAGATGGTGGATCCAAGATGGCCACGGGGATCATGGTTTAGCTCAAAAGTCAACGTCATCCAATATGGCACCATGATATCACAATCCAAGATGGCGGTCGTCACCACAGCACCACAGCTTGGAGCCTGGGCCAGGAAATAAATTCATTTACTACTAAAAAAATGTTATTTCTTGTAATCTGATTGCTAACTAAGACTGAGTTCTCGTAGTTTCCTATCGTATCCTAGCTGTCGTATCCCACTGATCGTATCCCTCTGATGAGACCGTATCCTTCTGATGAGATTGTATGCCTCTGATGAGATCGTATCATTCTGATGAGATCGTATCATTCTGATGAGATCGTATCATTCTGATGAGATTGTATCCCTCTGATGAGATTGTATCCCTCTGATGAGATCGTATCCTTATGATGAGATCACATCTTTTTGATGAGATCATGTCCCTGAGATGAGATCATATATTTCTGATATAATCGTGTGACGAGATCGTATCATTGTGATGAGATCGTATCATTGTGATGAAATCGTATCCCTGTGATGAGATCGCAACCCTGTAATGAGATTGTATCCAAACAAGTTGAATTTTAGTACAAATGGGTATCCTTATCGTTTAATTTTATTTCTTTTTTTAATTTTCTTCCTTTTGTTGAATGTCCTTCCGTTTTGACGAATGTGCTTTATTTTTAATGACGAATGAGCATCGATAAGTCTTGTTTTCAGGACATGAGTGGCCTTGTGGTTCGGAGACGAATGTTTTATACGCCTGACATTGTACATGTCTTGTCCTTGTGGTCCGAAGACACTTGGTCTCTACGCCTAACATTGTAGAAGAAATGGTTGAGAAGTATTTCATGTATCGATAAATTAGACTTCTATGGTAGGCACAGCGAAAACATATTTATTCGATGGACAGTTATCTTTTATAAATTCGTTTTCGTAGAGAGAATGATTAGTAAATTTTACGTAAGTTAATTGAAACCATAATTTTAAAAAAAATTAAGCTTCAGTTACATCTTATAACTGGCCAAGAATCAAACCAAGGATGGAAATCTATCCAATAAATTATTATTTTGTGGAGTATTTTTTCTCTCTCGATTTTTTAGGTTAATTATTTTGAATTTTCAAAGTGGAGGCTAATATGTCATCATAGGCTTACTGTAGACTGGAAGACGAGGAACCTTAGCTGCTTTTAGAATTTTCTTCTACATTTTACTGGATAAATAATTTTTACATAAAAATAATAATTTTTGCATAAATCAAATATTGAACCAAGGACAGGAACTGATCCACTGAATCATTATATTGATTGCAGATTTTTTTAAGTGTATTTTGGAATTTTCCTGGAATTTATAGCTAAATAATACAGATTTTCTAAATGATGGCCAAATGTCAACAAATAATTTCTGCACTCTAGTGGGTAAAAATTAAAATAACATGGTGGTAGCGCCCTCTAGCAGACGAAAACATTATCTCGGACCCAAGTTGGCGGCTAGCAGCAGTCAAAATCAAGATGGCGGAGATGACGTCATACTAGTTGTCAATATATATTCTTTGGCTTTAGTGGTGGGAGGTAATTCTGCCTTTGGCTTACGTGGAGGAAGGATCCGTCACCTTTTTTTTTTACTCTCGCTCATTTCGAATCGAGTTCTCCAAGATATCATTGTATTATATTTTTACAGTTTCATTAAAATTGTATTTAAATAATTTTTCATCAAATTAAATTTTTTTTCCGATTTTTTTAAAAAATAATTATTAATATTTAATATGACTGACATTTTGTTATAATTTGAAAAAGTTGGGACATTTCATTTAATCGTATTATATAAATTATTTCATAATTTATATTTTTTTCCTGTTTATAGTTTACAAATTAGGGAATTTTAAGGTGGTAAATGTTTTAAAAAATGTTTTTTATAAGAACTTGATCATTTATTTTTTTATAAATTAAAAAAAATTTCCCAATTTTTTAGCATAAAAAGTACGGACTTTTAAAATGGCGTCAGTAACGAAAATTACGTTTATCACAATTTAAAATGGTAGGCATGATATTCTATTGGCTGAGGTCATGACTTCGGCGGCTTATGGCGGGTTGTAGATGAGAACTTTAAGCCACTGTGAGAACTTTTCAAGCCTCTAGCATTTTTATGGACTTAAACGAGGAATTTTTCCTCAAAACGGGCATTTTTCCCTCGAAATAGGGAAATTTATGTTTTCCCGATTTTTTTGAAATATTTTGACGTAACTTTTACTTAAAAACTGGAAATTTTGGTGAAGTTAGGCAAATTTGGAGTAATTTTAGGCATTATTGGAAAATTTTGAAGCCAAGGTCTAAGGTCAAGGTCAAAGTTCAAGGTCATCCAAGATGATTGCCGTGATGTCACAATCCATTATGGTGTCGTCTCCTCGGCTCCTGGGCTGGGACCTACTATGATATACTACTACTGAATATTTTTTATTGTGTAACGAATATAATTGTGGGTTAAATTTATGTGTTTTAAATAAAATTATTAATGCACAAATAGCATAACAAATCAAAAATTCCATCCAGCACTGCGATGCATTGTATAATTAAAAAAAATTAAAATTTTGAGATGGCTCAGACCAAAAATTAACTTTGTTAGTGTGACATGATTGAAAACATATTTGAGGTTATTTGTTAAAATTGATTTGATGGAGAAAATTGGAAGCCCTTTTTCATCAAACACTACCCCTCCAACTCTGATGTCATATGTAGTTGGAAACAAATATTTGATAATTTTACAGGGCCTTTAGCAATAATCACTATGTCTATCGCAGCGCGATTACGACGTTGCCTAAATGGGCGTCAGAATTGGATTTTCGAAAGATGATTATTTTGGTGCCTTGGTAAAAATATACTTAAATTTTTAATTTTTAATTTTTTTTATTTTGTGTTTACTAAAGTTTTGTATCAAATCTTAGAAAATAGATCACTATTAATCGCATATCTCTTAAAGTTGTTGATTTTAAAAAAAGTGAACAAGTCCTTCAGTTCTCGCCAGTGATGTGTAAACATCTAATCTCGGTAACGAGTCAATTATATGTTCTTATTTATGTTGACCATGTCGCAAATAAACTTATAATACGAAATTTTTGTACAGGTATTTGATTTTGCTTAAACGACTGAAATCTTTCTGTAAATAGGCCTAATTACATACTTTAAACAAACGTTGATTTTATTGTTTTTATTCAACTTTATATTATATTATAATGTTATCCAAAAAAATATTCAGTTGACGGGATTTCAACCAAGACCCTTGAGATTAATAAATGCGCTTTACCACTGTACTAATGAGCCCGTTGACATATTATAAGGTATAGTATGAATTTTAAAATTATGGATTAAATTTTACTAAAATTATTTTAGTTTACCAAATATATTTCGAGTTAGTTTCATTAGGCACACCAAAACGTTTTATATGTACCCTAATGTTTACGTGAGTGACTATATACGAGTTTATGTTGTTACAAGTACGTTCGCCATTTTTGTTTTACATTTCCGTTATCGACTTCGGTTCCATTTTTACGAAATTACTTCTATAAAAAGGTACATACCTAGGGTTAAGATGTTTACATGTTTACACGTCAAATATGGTAAATTTTGTACGCTGACGTACGTGTGGTGAGAAGCATTTGATATTTAACTGGTTATTAATGGTTTTTCACGTGGAAAAAATGACAATGTTCACAAATGCGCAATATTTTGTAGTCACATCGCGTCCTTTAAGCTATTGTGTTTCCAGCAGGAGGGACATTGTATGCGACATGCATACATCGAGGCTAATCGCAGTAGCAATAAAGGAGTTTAGGTGACTATATGTGTGCAGAGTGGTGTGAAGAGGCAGGGTTGCAAACCCGCGCTACACTGCGACCTTATAGCAGAGAAGGAGGAGGAGGAGGAGGAGGAGGAGGAGGAGGAGGAGGAGGAGGAGGGAGTGACTAAGCGCAGTAAGAGCAGCCTGGAGAAGTCTGAGGCCGTGGCCCAGACAGCTAGCTACACTCTGCGCTGATAAGCACATCGCCCGTGTCAACTCTCGCCGCGTAGTCATTGGACTTCGTCACCACTGTGTAGCAGGTTCGCTAGGGTTCCCTCCTCACCACGTGGGCACGCTATTTCAGTGCCACCAGTGGAAAAACAATTAAGTTTGATAATATTGTTTGGAACAATATACGTTATAAGTAGTATAGTTTGGTATGCCCGGGCGCAGGCGTCAGGCGCTGGAGCTGTATGTACAGGGTTTTTTGTGTGGTGCCGACCGAGCTCTGACGTCACGTCCGTCTCTGACGTCACGGCGGTCTTCTTGGATGACCTTGACCTTGGCGGCCATCTTGGATCCGCCATCTTGGATCTGCCATGTTTAAATCGAGCGCCCCACTCACTTTTGATGAAATTTTCGTCATGGCCGCCATATTTTTTTCTGTTCTACTGGAGGCCTCCATCTTGGATACCGTCGACTTTGTTTCTGTTGCTTGTACCTAGAGAGCGCCAGCATCGCTCATGATTTTTTTTTCTGTTCCGCTGGAGGCCGCCATCTTGGATACCGCCGACTTTGTTTCTGCTGTTTGTTCCTAGAGAGTGCCAGCATCCATCTATCGCATGCCATAAGGTCGATGTTCCATTACCTACCAAAGCTATTATGGTCCTTATCGACATATTAAATTTAATTTTTTATGCAAAATACATTGGAAGTGCTGTGATTCGAACCATTGCCACTCTGATCTTTAGGTTGAAAAACATACACCTTTAACCGCACGACCATCGAGACAGTTACTAGACTTAGAATTAAATAACGTTTATATAAAAATAACATGCATATACGGACTTTTATTTTTTTTTAATTTGAAGTAATAATAGTATCACCTGTTTGATACAGAACCGCCATCTTGTATTAGGATGTAACTGTTGCCATTATCGTTACGGCTGCCATCTTGAAAAACCGTTATTTTAATTCTAGAAATTCCAAAAAAAAATCCAAAAAAAATATTTTAAAATTTGCCTACTTTAAAAGTTTAGTTACAAAACGAATTCGGTCCTCGTTTCGATTTCTGGCGAGAGTACACCAGTAATTTATTAATATATTTAACACTTCTCAATAAAAAGTAATAAAAACATTTTACACCACACCCGACATTTTGAATTATGTCACCACTGTATCGATTATCGTTACGGACGCCATCTTGAAAATCTTTATTTATTATCCGATTTTAATGAAAAATGTTCAAAATTAATCAATAATAACTTATTAGAATACTGATTGGTTAGATCGATTACCACCAACGAACTAGAAATACATAGACAGCTGGTACATATGCTTTCAGCGCCATTTGCTGCTGTCGACGGCAATCTCTGGAACTACTCTTCGAGTGAGTGAGACAGAAACATGTTTTGACAGAAGAGGGGGCAAGATCGTATCCATTGTTTATTGTTCCTTATGGACAAATGAAACTACTAGTTCGTTTTTCAAGTCTAATTATTCGTAACAAGTAAGGTCACCATACAAAATGTGTAATATAAAAGCAGCACAATATAAATAACACAGTGAGATTCAATCAACCACTGTGCCTAGTTGGAATTTCCGTAAATAAAAGTTTGTTATGGTCTTGTATTGACAATTTTATCCCCGCGATTTCGCTTATCTTGGCTCACGTAAAGTATTTGTAAATTTACCGTTTTAAAATGATTTACGTAACAATTGAATTAAGCAACTTTTTAAGTTAAATAGGCCTAAGTTATATAATAGTTCAGTTGCCGAAACACTGCGTTTATAGTTGAAAGGCCTTTTACATGACAAGGTACGGTATAGTCTACTAGGATGCAATTAAAGAATAGTGAATTGAAAAAACACAGCTGTGCTTGTTTCCTTAAAACTGAAAGTGATCGTAGGTGTGTGTGGTGAACTATAGTATGCTCACAGAATTATCCTGCCCCAACATTTGTCTAGCTAAGCACGTGGAAGTAAGGTCCCTTAGCTACTTGCAGCATGCATAGCTTCTTTCTGTTCCAGTATCGTATGTAGCAAATAATAAACGCTACATATCTAAAATACATTATGTACACCTCGGCTAGAACATACAATTTAGTAGAACCCTGTGGCAGGCAAGGTAAACATACCTTTAAAAAAACCCTAAGTGGCTGTATTTTTTACGACGAAAGAGTTAAGTTCATTTTCTTTCACAGTTAATAATGGCCTAATCACCACGAAGGCTATCTGTGTTGTGATGAGTTTGAAAGTACATATTTGTGATGTTACCTCGTGCATTAATAGATAACAAGTTTGTTTATTTTTAGGCTTTTATAACAGCAACTTTTTTCCATTTCACAAGTTTTATCAGGCAAGGGGTGAGAAAGAGGACAAATAGAGAGAGAGGAAAACCACTATTACAGAAAGAACAATAAAGGAGTGTAATCAGTTGGGGAAGGATGTGGTTAAGGTGACTGAAGCAAGGGAGTTTCAGAAAATGTTGAAGGGGCTGAGGGATTGAGATGTTGGTAGAGGCAGTACTTGCTACAGGGCTGCAGGCCAATTACAAGAGAAATTCAAATTCATTTCAAATACATAACACCAAGGTATTCTGGGATGGATTCCTAGTGGTTTCACCTCAGACTACCATTATGTCGAAATTGTTTCAAACAATGCATTCTCTTGCTAATCCATAACACTCTGTACTCATTTCATTCTACACAAATGCTTGTATAGTACCTTACACATAGCCTATTTTTAAATGAAGTGCCTAGGTAGCTACACAGAGATTGGCATTAATTCAGGTTATATATTGAGATCAAAAAATTGAACATGACTAGCTGACATCAAGTAATCAAAGAATGCTTGCTAAGCCTTAATTTTAAATCATCATGATCATATGAAAAAGTGAATGTTATCAGATAGCTTCCTGCACACGTATTTTTTTTTAAAATTTTTTGTTATTAGGGCTTTCTTGAGCCTGACTCAGTTTTTATAATCAAAATACCCTTTGATTTGTTTTGAGAGTTATGTTTTAACATGTTGTTTGGGAGTGTGAGCATAAGACACCTGTATCACAGTTAAGTGCAATTTTTAAGTTAATATTAACTTAAGTAACAATTTTTTCAAGTTTAAATTACTTAATAATAAATATTACAAAGTAATTGTTGTACCAGTAATTATTACAGAGAAATAAATTGTAACCAATAATAATGACAATTGTAAATAACTTAGAATATTCCTTGACATATCAAAAGTTTTTGATATTGCTGAGCACAAATTATTTTAAAAACTGTAGGACATGGGCCTAGATATAAAAGGTATTTGCAAACAAATTACTGTTATCATATATGACAAACAGGAAGCAGATTTATCTATTTATTTTCGCTTTGTGAATCCCTCTATGTGTCTTTCAGACAATAGGGATATGAAACATGCCAATGATACATAGATATACATGGTGTAATAATTAATTCATATTACAAATACATATATACATGATGAGAAATCTATGTACATACACTTTGACAAATATATTTAAACTTAGGAAATAAGCTACTTCCCTTTTAAAAGTACTGAGTTGCAAAGCTATTTACATTACAAACATGATGTGATCTGCATAATGTAGCTAAAACAACCAATTAATAAATATACACACACAAGTGATCACACACCATTGCATACACATGCCCTCCTTTAAACTTTGTTTACATACATACAGAAAAAAACTGAGTGTATAAATTGTATGTTTACCTTTTTAATTAAAGTTTAAATATTCATGGCTGGTATAAAAGTGTGAGCTTAGAGTAAAGCCAATATTTATATATGCAAGTTCCCAGCTTTTCATATGATTTTCAGAGATAGTTGAAATAATAACAAAACAAATTCTATATATATGTACACATACACACACACATTGCATATCACTCACAAAAATACTCAGGAGTCCTGCAAGGTCGTTGGACCTCTTCTGCTCCTGATATACATTAAAGACAGAACTAATGCAGCCAAATGCAAAGTTACATTGATATATCGTTGACAGATTCTGCTATAATAAGGCGTGAAGTCAAATAACTTAATAAACAATATTCCAGATGCACGTAAAACTCTGTTCGTACAATTGTAGGCAACACACGAATTCGGCATATCGACGCTTCGTAGCCTCTTGATCTTGGCTGTTACAACAAAACTGCTAACAAATATCTTCAAGATAAAGCTTGGAGGAGATAAACATATCGCTTGGACCACAATAAACCACAAATTCACGTTCGTTTCATAAAATTACAGTCACTTCGCCATGCTTTCCTTGCTTTGGGATGGAGGTTACCGCTTTGTTTTGCCCCCTCAACTGTCAAAGTCCATCATAACCAACATCATAACATTGAGTTTAAATTGGAATCAAATATGGCGTCCTATTAGCAGTCTATGTATTTCTAGGTCGTTGATTACCACCCTTGGATAAACTGTTAAGAGCAAAAAATAAAAAATGACAGATCCTTCCTCCATGGAAGCTACCTACAGACTGACCTCCCTCCACCAGTACCAAGGTATATATCGTCAACTGGTATGACGTAATGTCCGCCATCTTGTCTTCGTCTGCTGGAGGCCACCATCATGTTTTCGTCTGCTAGAATGTGCTGATGCCATGTAAGTGTAATTTTCTGTTCACCATACCTTTGACCTCGATGGTTGGCATTGAACTTTGACTTTAAACTTTGATCTTGACCTTGAACTTTGGCCTTAAAATTTTAATTTGACCCTCAACTTTGATCTTTACCTTGAAATTTGACCTTGACCTTGACGACCATCATAGATCCGACATTTTGTGTTCAGTACATGCTATCAAGAGCTACCACCTGCTAGAGGACATTGCCACTATCTTGTTTTCGTCTGCTGGAGGACACCATCTTGTGTGTGTACTCGTCTTATAGAGTGCATTACCATCATGCTAGTTTTATTCTAACTCGCTAGAGTGCAGTAATAATTTATTATTACTGAGGTGCCCACCATCTCGAATTATGGGCACCGTCATAGAATCGTGTATTTGTTCACTCATAAATTTGGAAAAAATTCTAATATTAATCGTAAAAATCACTCATTAATTAACTGATTGAATCGTTGCTTAGACAATGCACAAAATGAAGTTATTTAATTTAAAATACCACAAATGTGACAGGTTCGAGAAATAAAAACAGCAATTTCTTTTACAAACGTAATAGGTATTACTTAATTTATATTCTGCTATAGTATCATCCTGCGAAGGTTAGCAATCTTATAAACATTTAGGTCTACATTGGCGTGAAATGACTAATTCTTAGCTCCAATCGGTTTATAATAGTCAGAGACCAGCCAGAACATTTACTGACATAGTCCTCCTCTTCTTGACAGTTTTTCTGAACACCATGTTTAACAGTCTGCTTCACGCCGTCAGAACTGTAAATTAGTGCAGCCGATGTCTTTAATGCACACTTATTCACTTTGTCATCGAACAGATATGACTTTCCATTTATAGAGTCCAACCACACGTTATATTTTAAAGGAACGTTTGTTGCTACAACATCAGTAAGCTGATTTATAATATTCTGCATGATACCGCCAAGGAAAATAAAAATGTCTTTGGCTCCAAATGCTGAATCAGCTCCAACAGCTCCAAAGCTCCAAAATGTCCAATGGAATTCAAATTGTTTACCTTGTTTTATATAAAGGTAATAATGTTTTGTCTGCCCAGACATATTTTCAGCCGTAGTGTTGAGTACATTGTTAGTTTTCTCCGAAATGTACTGGTTTTCTCGAGGATCGTTCAGGGCGGTGTGGACCACACTTCCGACTGGAATATGCAGTGTGAATCTTGTTAGCAGTGAGTTGTGCGGTGTTGCGGGTTGCTCAGGATTGCCTCACAGGGGCAGCTGTCTGGAAAGTTGGAGTCCCGCCGCGCTCCTGGTGGCCAACTGAGCAATTACTGGTGGAATGCAGAGAGAGCGTGTGTGGTTTCTCGATAATACAGCTATTACGTGAAGCTGCTCTCCTTATTTGGAATTCACACTGTGCTACGCCACGAAGTTTTCTGAAAGTTACCCCCAGCTTTTTTAAACAGTTCTTTCTACAAAAACGCTATATCATGGTGGCAAAGAAACAGTTATTAGACTTTTTTTGTGTCATAATTATGATTTTAATACATTTAAACTTAATATTAATTCATAACTTTATACAATATTTATAAGTTTACTAGCTAATGCCTGGCATGCGTTTCAATGCGTCTTTCATGCGATACATTTTAGTCATTTCATCGATACGGAATTGTACTAACAGAATTTTTTTTAAATTATTTTGAAATAAAACACAGAATTTTAGCAAAATAATGAATATGTTGGACGTTCCGTATCGATTTTGACCTACATATCAACGGCGAACTGATGAAACAATCTGCAACATTCCAATAAGTGTTTGTCCTCGACTAGACGAATCATCAAATGGTAGGCATAAAACTTCATTGTCCGGTACTGGCCCTGGCTTCTGGCTGTGGTGCCTGGTGCTGGTCCACCATCTTGGATTGTAACATCACGGCAGCCGTCTTAAATTACCTTGACCTTTGACCTTGAAAGTGATCTTAACCTTAAAAATTTGTCCAAATTTGCCCAAAATCCGCCAAAATCCGCCCAAAAATCTAGTTTTTTTAAAACAATTCCACTAAAAAAATCTCCAAAAAGTTGAAAAATAAAAACTGTTTACATTTGTAGGGAAAAATTCCCTTTTTGAAAAAAAAAAGTCCCTGTTTGAAGTCTTCAAACATTCGAAATTTGAAAAACCTCAAAAGACTTTCGTCTTAGAAAGAACCAAAAGTCCATAAAGTTGTTTAAATTCCCCGATGGGAAACCGCCCTTAGCCGCTAGGTTATTGATTTTGACCTTGACTATAAACTTGAAATCTTTAATTTTCGACCAAAAAATTACAAAATATATTTTTTAAAAAAACATTGCTTATTTAAATTTTTGAGTTACTTAATAGATGTTGGTTGATCAGTGTAAATCTCTTAACGAACTGTCTCATAAATTAATAAAAACTCTAGTAAGCTATATATAACACAAGAAATCGTTTTTATCGGCAAAAAATAGTATGTTAAAGAAATAACTAAACAGGAAACATTTACATACATATTATTTATATTTGCATACGTGCAGTGAATATTATTTTGCAGTGACAAATTAATATTTTATTAACATGGCTAGATCTAAAAAACGTTTTTAGAAAATTTAAAAAATTTTTACTACCTATACTTTTTAGAAGTAAGGTTTGTAAATTCTCCTTCATGAGCACTATACAACACAGTGCATTAAATTGCATTACAAGTCACATAAAAAATTTTAAAATAGGTGGAAGTAAAATAAAAATACCACAAACAAATGATCATACGTACTATTTTATCATCTTTATAATTTCCAAATAATGAGGCCCCAGCATCTTTGAGTTAAGTTGGTGTATAAAACTCTTGCGAAAAACTTTTCTTATTCTAGAGCTGTTTGAAAAGTTTATTTACATGTGCAAAAACTTTTAATGTAAAAAAGCCACATCATTATCCTATCATAGTAGGTGACATTTTTGACAAGTCGTACAACGAAATTTGAGACTTTGTCATATGTATTATGTGAAGCATTAAGAATTTGTGAAGCAATAAACAAAACTATCACATATTCATGTAGTGCAAGACTAGCTAATCATGTATTAATATTTTTTGTTTATTTTACAGTAAAAATATTCAGCTGCCAAAGACTTAAGCCGTCTCAACAAATGTTATTTAAAGCCACCTTAAGTGAAACAGACTGTGGCTAAATGAGGCCGAGTAATTTTGAGCTAAATTGTAATCGTGCAAGTTCCCATGTACCACAGCTGTATTTACCTTACATTATATGTATATTCACAATCAATTTCAATATCACTTAACAACTTAAAACACAAAACAAAAAGAAAACAGAGTACAAAATCAATTTCAGAGAATTATTTCATTCAAAATATCAGCATATGAAACTCTTCCATGGCGTATTAAATTTTTGTAACTTTTATTTCCGTACATTCTTAACGATACGAAACATGCACAATACCATCTAATGACATTTATCAAAACTATTATTTTTTGTCCCTAGTTATACGTTACGTATGCGTTTTAAACGTTAAGTGAAATAATTTCTTTATTAAGAACTATTTTTTAAAACATTAACTTATGTAAAATATTTCATTGTCGAGCTTTAGCAAACGAAATACACGTGTGCAATCACTGACACATATAGAGGGAGGTTTATAAATCAATGACTCGTTCGAAAATGTACGTGTTAGTTTCAGCATCTGTGAAATATGTAAAAATATGATCGTGTAAAACACAGAGAAATAATCAACTGTCAAATGTCAGGACTGAGATTATGTCAAAAACGTTTGTTGAAAGTTTTCAAACTAGCAATAATGAAGGAATAGCCAAGTCAAAATGTGCTGAAATTTCGCTCGTACTCGAATTAAATCCGATGTTTTTGTTACACTTTACACGTATTTAGTAGTGTCCAGGGAAAATAAAAATCAAAGGTCCTGATGAATATGAAGTGAGCTAGAGTCAGAAACTAGAAAGAATGATCATAAAAAAGGCATTTTTTTAAAAGAAATATAATTTAAATGATTAACCCTAAAATATAACTTTTTAATAAAAAATGAAAGAGCATTAAAAATCCTTTAAAACGTTTCTTTTCAATTTTTTTATATCTCCAATATTGTTTGAGATAGTTTCACTTAAAAGTGAGAATTTTTTATATATTTTATCTGAAACCTTTTTCCTCATAGCAAGACATGTTTAAGCTAGAGTTCATGATGACCCCAGAATTCAACATTTTTGCATATCAGGGTTACTTCTCAAAGAAAAGAACTGATAGCATTTAGTCAGACATACCACAGAACAGACTTAAATGCGTAACATGAAAATTGTTGGGAGTCTCACACGAGGACGAGGATTAACTGATAATTTCTTGAGCGAGTGGACCTTGGGGATGACTGCAACTGCATCTGATCATCATTGAAGAGATTTGCGGTATTCATTTAATATCTGTGAACAACTTTATTTCTTACAATCTCGTAGAAATAGGGATGCCACAGATTATTATAAGATTTCTGCTTAGCTTGAAAATCACCCACCATTTCCTGGACTGCAGCAGATCATGTCTATAGCAACTGGACTAGTAGGGGATGCCACAGTTACCTTTTTCAATGCTATAGTAATTGGCAAGTAATCAACAAAGAGTAATGCTGGAAAAATTCTAATCAAGCATTGTCACGAAAAGATCAAGCTCTCCCTCTGTCGAATATTAGCTACACTATTACTTTCAATTGTAATAGCTCATTTATTGATAATTTGTTACTTTTACAGAGGATAACGATACGTAAAGAAAAATAGGATGACTTGATAATGTATATGCAGTATGAGTTGGCTCCATTTCATTTAGCTCTCTTTGACGAAACTGGGATACGCAAAACCAAGAAAACAGCCCTGTGCATGTTTGAAGTGACAAGGGAGAATTTGGACTAGAGAACGCTGACTTTGGCTTCTTACTACACAGTCTTATAGCCGACAAGTGGTATTGATTCATTCATTTGCACAAAATATGTCAATTACATTATCATTTCCTATTTATCGTGACTGTTGATGTGACATTCCGGGCAGACCACAGAACAATTGTAACATAAAATCATAAAAATCGGATTGAATTTGAGTATATAATATACTTTGACTGGGCTAGAAGTATATAACACCTCGTGTTTGAATGAGTACCTACTTTTTAGAATCTTAATATAAGTAAGTGTCTTCCATTTTAATTTTTTTTCTGGATACATTATAAAATATTTTGGAATTTGAAGAAAAATTGTTCATCACTTGGGTAATAAAGGTATAATTTAATGCATTTTTAAACAGTTTAATCTATTTTAAGAAAAGTACTGAGGTGGTTGTGTGGACTAATATTTACCATGTCTTTGTTTTTATTTTTGTATAAAACAAAAGTTCGAAGTTATGTTTTTCTTACACTAATCCACTTACAAAGTATGTTCTCTGTTTGATAAATAAACGCAAAATTTTTCACATGACGTTTTTTGACAGCGATCATTAAGCTACTAACATCTTAATGCTGTAAAGTAATAAACAAAACAATAACTAATGCAGATGCAGT
This sequence comes from Bacillus rossius redtenbacheri, assembly GCF_032445375.1. Taxonomy (NCBI): domain Eukaryota; kingdom Metazoa; phylum Arthropoda; class Insecta; order Phasmatodea; family Bacillidae; genus Bacillus; species Bacillus rossius. The sequence goes on from NC_086330.1 coordinate 233,462,162, forward strand.
CTATCTACTCATAAATAACTTATTTTACATGCTTTATATTAGCTTCACCTGTATGTTTGTTTGTCTGTCCGTCTGTAACTCTTTCGACTAAGAGTGAGTGGCTTATCACTGTAAAATGTCCCACTAATTTCATTACGTTCGTTAGCCGAGCGGTCTAAGGCGCGCGACTTCTGTGACGTCAGCTTTCGGATTTAGCGATCGTGGGTTTTACTCCCGGCCACGCCGAAAGAAAAAAAAATGTTTTTTTTTTTTTTTTTTCCCGGTAAATTCTAAGATTATATCCATACATCTAACTGTAAATGATTCGGAGAGACTTTACCATTTCTTTGTGACGTTGCAACTCCAAATAGTTATCTCAGATGGTAATAGGTAGTGTCGGTAACTCATTTCCCTATGATAATTATACATAAATATAGTTTAAAAAACTAAAAAAACATGCTTTTAAAGAATATCAAACTAAAAAGTTAAAAATAAATATAGTTTAAAAAACTAAAGAAACATGCTTTTAAAGACTATCAAACTAAAAAGTTAAAAATAATTTTAAAATTTAATTTATGACAATAGTATATAAGCAATACTAGTATAAATGAGAAAAAAGCATGGGGCGCTTAATATACAAAAAATATGGCACAAAGCGCCTCAAGCTTTTTTCTCATTTATACTAGTATTGCTTATATACTATTGTCATAAATTAAATTTTAAAATTATTTTTAACTTTTTAGTTTGATAATCTTTTAAAGCATGTTTCTTTAGTTTTTTAAACTATATTTTTGTTTAGTTATTTCTTAAGCACATTTGGCAATCGACCTTAATTTTTTTTTGAAACGTTTGCCAAACAAATTAATATTATGTGAAACAGACGACTTGGGTAATACTTGGCTAAAACTTTGCCTTTATTAAAATTTACATCGAAAATTAACTAGCGTTCACTCGGTTTTAGTCAAAATGATGAAACTGAAAATAGGTGGTTGTTGTAATCTAATTAGTTTTTTAAAGTAATTAAAAGTGGATATTTTAAACATAAAAGAAATACTTTACTAATTCATATTAAATAATTAGTACTTTCCTCACATACTCGCGTCAACTTTTTTTTACAGAGCATCGAATTGATAAATAATGTAAAACACAATTGGCAAGTTATAATTCACAACTTCCCTGTCCTTGTCTTTAACTGGAAAACGGATCATTGATGTGCCTCGTGAACTGATCCTCGTATTCTGACAACCCGTGAACGTACATTTCTTACCCTTCAGAATGATTGACATTATAAAATTATCAATGCGAAACAAAGTTAAAATAAGTAGGTATTTAACTTTTAAATTAAATCACATTTTAAACTCAACACTGACTGTAGGCCTAATACAAAGTCTTAGGAGCTAATTTTCACGTTACTAGGGTACACAATCCCTCCATACAGTGATCCCAGTGACCCCAATGACTGTCTTCTCCTGGGGTTTCGTGGCTCTCAAAGGCAGTGGTAAGGAATACTTATCGTCAAGGTCGCCAAACGGTGCTGATACCAGCTTCCCGTGTATGGGAGGGTGAAGCGTGGTGGCATGACTGACTTGTTAACATAGTACGCCCTAAGACCACTATGGGCGTGTGCTGTCGATACCCAGCGATTGAAGCGATCGCGGCGACGGAGGTTCCTACTACAACAATTCTTCTGCGAAACCGGCCAGAAAATGTAACCTGGGCTCGCGAGTTCTATACATTATATATATTCAATGGCCGAACGCCAACCGAGCTGAGGCAACAGCACGCCCCGACCACGTGACAGCCGGGTGCAACGAGACGCAGCAAGCACAGCGCGACCTACTCCCGGGCAGCTACCGCCTGAGCACACTATCCAGACGCGAAAAATTAAACAAAAACCACCGAAATCTTAACTAGAGAAAAAAACAACCGCAAAAAAAACGCGCTGTGACAAAATATTTAGAGATAATTTGGTAGCCCAAATTTACAAATTAAATGTACAATGAATAAAATTGCGTGACGCATTAAGTAAAATTTTTGTTTTGCAGAGATTGATTTCTCAGAAATAGCCAGAAGCACTTGAAGATCATCAGGAGAGGTCTCCACAGGAAGAATAAGGAGTACATAAAGAAAACCTTCAAAATTTTGCCAGAAATAATCAGGATCACACGGAGGAAAATAACGCACGTTTTGAATGTACCAAAAATATTATAACCACTGATTAAACACTAAAATATTTAATGCAGAGTTTTTTTTTTTCAAACATTTACTTGCCTACAAACCTTGTATTGACAATTACGAACACAAAGAAAAATAACAACCATATCGGTCGACCAGTTACCAAGTGATGATCTTTCATAAATGCGGCGTGTTTTTTATATATTCATATGTTTATAGCGAGTCTTACTTATTTAATATATTTTAGGAAGTAATCGGTTAAAAACTGTACATTTTGTCTAGTGTTTGTTCACAAAAATAGGAGGGCATATTACGCAGTGGTTTTATTCCGTGATAATGCCCCGAGTTGTAGGCTACAGGATATTTTACAATAAAAGTTTGCATACATAAGCAGGATACGTAGAGGAAGCAAAAAACTTCAACGAACACAGTTTCGGAAATGCTTCTGCTTTATTTCTAGAGCCGTTTGCCGTATACAAGAAGGTATCAATGATCCCTGTTGTGTGTAATGGCGAATCGGGCAATATACAAAGTAAACCTATCTGTGTATGGTGTGTTGTAACCGTGCACACAATCGTGTAGAGTACAAAACGTACATTTGACGTTAATTGCAGTTTCACTCCGAGCTAGGCTTTCACAGGATTATGCCTGTATTATTTAACCGCGAAGGCAGTTTTCCCAAGATGTTATCGTATTTTTAGGAAAAAATATATTATGTTGTACTTGATTGAATAATTTATTAATTTTAAGTCTCGTACAGTTTTACATACATAAACACTTCTAGCATTAACGCCGAGATTAATAAAAATAAGTATTTGAAAATATATGTAAACATATTTATTTAAGGAAGCTTTGGTCATAAGTGTACATGTACGAAGTTATTATTAGCCTTCTTCTTTTGTTTGCTGCGTGGGCCTTTCCACACGCAACAGAAGGAAATGTGCGCTGAAGTTCTCGGAACTTTCACCCCTATTCTGCATGTCATCCGCCGTACGGAAAGGCAGCGAGGGCTGCCTAACCTCCCAGAAAGATTCCACAAGAGCAGCTCCAATCACGAGCAAGGCTGGGCAGTGGTGGGGGGCATCATGTGATAAGTCAGCTGACCTACCTCCCCGCCGCCGTACTCACAAGAAGGGGGAGTATAAACTGAGTATCTAACTATTCTAGATGGTTATGGAGGGGCGGGCAACTGGTATAAATAGGTCTGCCCTAGCCGTCATGGCTAAAACGTTGCCATGGCTGGCCAATCCCCTCCTAGCACATAATGCATGCTTCCTCTCCTGCATGGTTCATAACCTGCATGCTTAGAGCGTATAGGCTTCCGCCTGAGACGCACTTTGAGTCTTCCCTGCTCAGACCCCTCCCAAATACACTTAGTTATTAGTTAGGTTAGGAAAAAAAACTTGGGAAGCTGGACTCGAACTTTTCAGCAGTCAGTTCGGACTTAGTGCAATCGCAGTTACGGAGATCAACAGACTTAGCCCCACGAAGAAGGTATCGGACAACATACTCGCTAGTGCAACTCGGCGAGCGAGTTGCTGCTGGCTGGAAGATTTCACTTTTTATTCTACAAACATTCAAAAGAAACTCTTTTTTTTTACTTTATTCGGAGCCATTTTATGATGGTTTAAATTATCAGTTTGATGATCATTGACTCAACAGTCGACGTAAATACTCCGAAGACATTTGCCTTAGAAAGAACCAAAATTCCCCAAAAGAGTCTTAAATTTTCCGATGACAAGTCGCCCCAAAGCCTCTGGCGGCCATCTAGTATGACATTGACCTTGAACATGAAATTTCAATTCTTTTATTTTTGTCCAAAATAAAACGCAAAATATTAGAAAATATAAATAATAATTTTGCTCCCTTCAAATATTTACTCACTTAATCAAATTCGTTCCTTGGTTTGATGCCCGGTGAGAGTTAAAATGTAATTTGTTTATAATATATTATAAAAAAATTCTGAATAAAAATTTAAAAAAATATTAAAAAAATTGCTTATGTCACACCCGCCATATATAATTGTGTCTTACCGTTGCAGTGATCTTTATAACCACAATCTTGAAAATCAGTCATTTTTATGCTAAAAATTTTAAAAAAAAAATTAAAATTCATAAAAAATTAATTAATTAAATTGTAATAATAAATATTTCCATTATCTTGAATTAAGACATCACCGTTGCACATTACCTTACAGTCGTCATCTTTGACTCTTAGGAACATTGCACATTTCGTAATGTCCGCCAGCTTGGTAGTGTTATAGTTGCACGTTTCGATACGGCCGCTATTTTTATTTCTAGATCGTTGCCATTTTCTTTAAGTCCGTCATCTTGAATATCCATTTTTTGTATATTTCGAAATCGGGAAAAAATTTATTTATAAAAAAATTAAAAAAAAACTCCGCCATCTTGAATTATGACGTCACGACAACCATATTGAAATCAGAAATCATTTAACTAGAGAATCTGGAAAATAAAATAAAATTTATGAAAAATCAATTATTCAAAACTTAATACAATTTTCATAAAACACAACCTTACATCATGGAGTCCTTGGTTCGAACCTTATGAGGGCGAAATAAAAAAATATGACAGATCCTTCTCCTTGGTAGCCACCGACAGACTGACCTTCCACCACTAATGCCAAGTAAATATATCGAAAGCTAGTACGACGATACGTCCGCCATCTTGTTTTCGTCTGCTGGAGGTCACCATCTTGTTTTCATCTGCTAGGAGTGCGCTACAATCATATTAGTTTGATTTTCACCAGCTAGAGTGAAGTGATTGTTTATTATTGCTGTGGTACCCGCCATCTTGAAATGTGGATCCTCTCTTGGAAATTCGTAATTATTGACCTATAAATTTGAAAAAAAAAAACAAAAACCATAAAAAAAATATACAATTAATATACTGATTGATTTGATAGCTTCCTGTCCTTGAATCGAGACTTAATCGATGCAAAATATATTTTATATAAAAATATACTTACTCAATAAATCCTAATTATAATCCTAAATGCGGCTTAAGTTCCTTAAATATTTGCCTCAAGTAAGCCGATATGACCGCCATCTTGGAAATTAGTAAATGTTAACCTATAATTTCCAAAAACCATAACAAATTTAATCAGTGATTCACTGATAATATCGATTGATTCCTGTTTTAGTTCGATTTTTGGTTAATGTAATAATATGTATTTTAATTAAAATTACTAAAAAAATCAAAGATTAAAAAAACAACACTTTTTTACAAATACAATATATTGCGTGTTTTATATTACCTATACTAAAGGAACAAATTCTTAAGTTAGCAATCTTATAAACATTTTGTTCTGCATTGGCTCGAACTTAATAATTCTCAGCTCCAATCGGTTTACTGAAGACAGAGACCAGCCAGATCCTTTGCCTACATAGTCGTTTTCTTCCCGACAGAGTTTCTCGATACTGTCTTTAACAGCCTGCTAAACATCGTTGGAATTGTATCTTGAATGCACACTTCTTCAGTTTATCATCGAACGGATATGGTTTGCATACATACACTATTAATCTATCACTATCACTACTGTTCTATTACTACACTATAATTTCACCTATGAGCTAACCCAAACTTCTACTCAAAACGTATACTTACTTTACTACACTCAAAACTAACTACTGTTCCTCTCGCCACTTTTAATATCAAAAATCCAATATATGTTTGTTTTTTTAATTTTGTAATTTTTTTAATTCACTATTAATTATTCATTAATCAATTAGTTGGGTCATTCCACTTCTGACATCAAGTGTTACGAGTGGGGACAATCAAGTTGGTAATGATAGCCGATATAATTTTATACAGTTTTATTTACTACTAATATTTGCATTGCTAATTAAATTACCATACTTAAAGTCTGTTCACAAATCTCTAAATATATGTCAAGTTCACAGTTCACTCCCCTCACTAGAGCTAAGCTAAACAATGGTACGCCCCTGTAATGAAAAAAATAAAGAAATAAAACACCAAAATTAATTTGGATTAATTTTGATTGATTTTATAGATGATCCGCAATCTTTAAATGCACAATTTTTAAAATTATTTAATTATGAAGTTAGTAATTCGGAAAAAATTATAAAAATCATCGAAAATTATCTTATTAAAATAATTATTGATTTGATTGATTTCAGTTCTTGGTTTGATCCTGCTCGATGAAAAAATTGTTATTTTAAAGTAAAAAAAATTATTTCTAAAAAAAATGTGGTGACAAAATCCAAAAATTGGTATAAATTCCTCATCTATCAGCCTCCAATTGATTCGATTGATTCTTTTCCTTGGTTCGATATTTGCTTGATACAAAACGAAAAGGTATTTTCATGTAAAAAAACTATTTAAAAAATGTTGAGATCCTAAAAATGGCTTCAATTCCTCATCCACCGGCCGCCCGCCATCTTGTTGAACGTCTTGGCCATATTCTTGGAAATTCGTAACTATTTAGCTAGAAATTCGGAAAAATCTAAAAATGCTAAAAAAAAATCAAAAATTAATTTACTATTGGATGCAAAACAATATAAATGCAGGTAAAAAAATAGGGATTTAAATTTTTAATTAAAGTGTCAGGATGGAGGAAAAAGCATCAAAATAAAATTAAAATATTACTTAATTTTTTGCAAGTACAAACAAGGAGATTTTAGTGTTTCTCGATTTCTAAAGGCTTCTTAGAAGGCGAAGCGAGACCTGTACATGACTTTACATCTGTGTTCAGGGAATGTGCACATGACAGTTGATTAACCAGGCACGTCCAATCAATGGCCACACATGTCCAGTCGGTGACTAGCCACATCCAGTTGCTTGTCTAGGAAGTCAGATAGGTTGGACAGATTCCACTTGGCAAATTCTGGCTTGTAAAAAAACTTTATTCTTTCTCAATAAAGGAGAAGTTCACAAGCTGCCAGAAGCTGAATTTGTAATTTTTTATTCAATTTTTGTTTTTATTTTTTAATATTTATATTTTAATTATTTTATTTCTTGTTATTTTCTGTTGTAAAGGAAAATATGCGTTAGTTTTTTCCATGTGCTCCTGATTATACAAGCCAATATTTTAATGGTATTCTTCATGTGCTTCTTATTATTCCTTTCGAGACTTCTGGCTATAATCTGCGAGTTCTTATAGTTATTTTTGAAAAATCGATCGCTGCAAGAATTTTTTTTTCTTCTTAATGAGTAAAGAAATTTTATTTTAAGTTACATTTAAATTGTGAATTTCCGCTACCAAGTTCTCACTAAAAATATTTTTTATCAGGTGGAATTAAAACAAATAACATACATTACTCAGTCAGATAATACGCCTTATGACAGCTGAGAAACACTATCATGCAAGACGAATTTTATTCTCCTTGATGTCTAGCGAAGCCTTCCTTCTTTTGAGATCGTTAGTGAGCATCCTGAATTCCACGTAAAAGAAATAAATAATTTTTACCTCAACACAACACGTGGCGACATCTGTTGGCAAGAATCGGGGCTGCTTACAAGAAGGTCTTTTGCATGAGATAAATTAACTCTCGCAGCTGAATGGAGTCAGAGACAGTTAGAGCCAAGTAGTCTCATAGCCTCGTAGACTTGTAGCCTCGTAGACTTATAGCCTAGTTGTCTCGTAGTCTTGTAGCCTAATATAGTGCGTTCTGTTAGTCTTTTGATAGTTCATATTGGGATACCAACATGAAATTTTTACAGGACTATCTTGGGCATAGTCTTATTTAAAAACAATCGAGACACAACTCGCGTGTCCCCCCAGAGGGGAAAGAGGGGTGAAAATGTCAATGAAAAAAGAGTTTTCTTATGATTGATCAAAAACAGTACATTTTATCAAAAAATATGTCAAGTAAAAAATATGCATCATAAAATTTTAATTAAGAAAGGTTTCTAAAGTTTTTTTCATTTAACGAGTCGTTATGCAACAAAATTGAACTTTAAAATGCTAAGAACATTAAAATACTACAAAAAGTACGATACTGTAAATAATGTTGCTCATAAATAAAAGGTATGGCACTGAAAGTGAGGAAAAATGTTTTTAGATCTTTGTTACTAGTTATAACATTAAAAACAAATTAAAATGCATTATTTATTTCCAATAATAACTGTGAATCAATATTAATATGTTCAGAATATGGAGATTAATGATCAACTGAAATATATGTAGCAATTCATTGAAAGCAAATTTACACTAATTAGTTTTCATAAATGTTAAGAGTTAATAAAATATATTTTAATTCCTTTCCCTACCTACTTCACTTTTGTAATAGGTAGGCCTACTTACTTGGGGATGAATAAGTTATAAAACTTGTGTCATTCATATATGAGGTATTGGCACATAGTTCACAGATCATCTGATCCTACTTGCAATTAATTACTCATTTAGCAAATATTTTGTTTACATTTATGTTTGATCAGAGCATGGAGTCAGAGTTCTATTTTAAATCGCGGATCTTCCACTTCATAAAAGCTGGTTTAAGTTGCACATTGTCCGTCGCACACTTGCAGTTCCTTGAGCACATGGTTTTGCAGTGGCAACAAATCAACTGAGAACATTCTTTTGAAACTTCTGGAATAGTTTTCCAAATTGGTTCATATCCCGAAGAGGAATTCCTTTTCCATCCAAAAAATGTAATTTCTGGAACTTTCAATTGAAGGCACTGATTCCAAATTACCGCCTGCAGCATCGCACGCTTCACATGTAGCCGTAAAGCGTCTTCTGTCGGTGGGATATTCTCGATCGATCGGTTTTTTTTTTGTGAACAAAATCCTGCGGCATTCATTTACACTTTTTGTGGTGATAGTCGTGTCGTACAGAAGAATGATGAACCATGCGATCATGTTGAAATCTTATTCTTGAATTTCTATAGAGCTTGACAAGCGATTGAAGACTGGTGTAATATCTGGCACTCTTTTCCAAATATTCCAGGCCCTCTGTTTTCCAATCCCATAAAAAGCCGAGACCGTGTCGCACACTGTGAGTACGTGAAAGAATGGTAAAGCTGCTCTGATATCATTTGGAATATTTTCTAAGAACACACTTAATGCGAAATATTTGTTGTTTTTACCACTGCCAAATTCAAACCAAAGGTTTTGCAAACCCATTGATTTTAACTCCGACAAGGCAGCTGCTGCAATAACTACCACATCCGAATCCACTGTAACAAGAACAACATTATTATGGCCAGCCTCAACACAGTTTTTCACATGTAATAGAAGTCTACTGTCAGCCTCCTCATGATTGCATGGTGCAACACCTTCACTGTTGAATGTTACGTTGCCAGAGCTCGTAACTTGATCTTCGTCACTGCATACTAGAAGTTTTTGACCTATTTCACATGTTGTTATCGCTGTAGCAAGAAGATGAAACAGTTGTTTTTTGTTATCATCAAGAAGAAATTTGTTGAATGTCGTCGGAAAAGGTGTACTGGGCTTCACAATAACTATTTGTCCACTACCTCGTTTTGATCTTGTATCGGATTTAAGGCTGCCCTCTATGTATCGATCAAAGATTATGTCAAGTCTTTCTACATGCTGGAGGCGATCTTTCACAGCTGTAAGGAAAACCTTGTGCGTGAAGTCGAGGAAAGTCTTTGATGAAGAAGGATGGAGCCAATGCACAAAGGTGGCACCATCTACAATACTAGCAGTACAATATGCCAAGCATTCGTTACATCCTTCATTTAAATCAGATGTGATGCAATTCATAATGTCGGATTTCTTGGATGGTTTACGAAGATTTCCAAACTCGCTGATTGATGGTGGGTACAAGTGGTTTTCATGAGCAAATAGCATACCTATATCAGCCCCTCGTATTTAACTGGCTACATATAACTTACAAAACACATTTGCATCTTTTCGTAAAGCCTTCAATTGAAGACGTTTTTTGGAATTGACTGTCCCACTTTTAACTTTAAACAGAACCAAAGTCGACCTTTTTATGACTTCATGCACAGACACATTACCTTCGACAATTCTTTCCTTTACATATTCTTCATACGAAGTTCCTCCCTTCTTCTTGGCTTCGCGTACTGACTTTTCAGCATCTTTTGAGCACCTAATTTTACTCACTGCTGTTGAGAGCGCATTTTCTTCAAAAGGATTCCCATGCTTTTCAAATGAGGTAACAAAACTGCTAACATCTTTCCTGAATTTTTTATTCATTGCCGTGGTGTCTTCTCTATGTTTACCCTCTAACTCATTACAATCTGTATCAAGTGAGAATAGCTCTTCAAACTGTTTCAAAATGTGAATCACGTCTGGCCCTGCAACCATCCATTTTAGAAGTGCAGATGGAGATTCCAACACTTGGGCTGCACCAGCCACTCCCTTGATTTCTTTATTATTCTGTTCATGTAGGTGATCATCTGCAGTTGCAGAAAACTTATGGTTTGATTTTTGACTTACAAACTTTCCTTTAACGAATTCAGCATAAATGTTTCGATGAGAGCTTTCTAGCTCATTCAAAGTTTTTACAAAAACTGGAAGCCATCTTGCATAATTTATATGGTCTAGAGCAAACATCCATGGGCACACCTTTACGAGAATGCTTCTATAGTTTAGGATGTTTGCTTCACGCACACTTTGTACAAATGCAAGCAATAGAATCTCAAGTTCCAATGTTGTTGACCAGTAAAGAAATTGAGCAGATTCTTCTTCACATTTTTCACACCACTCTTCAAAGCTATCACTTACTTTCTCCTCTGACAGTAAGTACGTGTTGTGGGCTTTAATCCTCAAAATATGTAATGAAGCCACTGTAACTTGGTGAGCATGTCGTGTTCGTTTTACATGAGAACATGTTAGAAATGATTCAGCTCTACCAGCAGTTACCACACCTGAATAAACTAAGATGTCTGTCCATCCCGATCCTAGTAGCCATGACCCAATCATGCTCAGTAATGCCATTTCTATGTGCAGTCCCCCCATAATCACTACAATTTTATCTTCTCCAAACAATCCTGTAACTTTCCACTGCAACAATTTAGCAATGGCTAATTGGTTGATCTCCTGTAAGTACAGGGACTTTGTCATTGAGATTTTAAGTCTTGAAATATGGAAAATATCAGACGCATGCAGTGTGCTGCAACTGGTGGAGACTGTGCATATTCTCTTAAAAGAGGGAGCATAACTTGATTACGTTTTGGCTGTTATGGATTGACTAACATTTCTGATGTAAACGATGGCCATGATACTATATTATTTTCAGAAGCAGGTTCTTCTTGATCAGTGATAGCTTCAATTTTTTTCAGCCATAAGTTTACAATTCTGGAACATCATTCACATTCCTCATTTGACCATGCTAAAGTATTTATTGTCACATCACAGTACTTTGTGCTAACTGCCAAAGGATCAACAGTAGTATACCAAGAAGGTAATTGATTTTCAACTTTATCTTTCCATTGTGAATCTTCAATATGCATGTTTCTTTTTTGTGGTAGCACAGCATCAGGATGTTGTATTATGGTAATGCCCGTGCCATGAAACGACGATTCTGCTGTAGTTGATGATGGATTATGATACACATTATCTATCACAGTTGTGGTGAATACACTCGGATGCAATGATGCTGGAATCACCTTGCCCGTGGAAGACTATGACTCACAAACAACATTTGTCATGGTGGACAACACTTTTTGCACTCGGTTGTACGATACACTCAATCCAAGAGAGTTCAACTCATCAACAATTTTCTTATTTCTAGTTTCTGAAAAAATCTTCAATCCAACATATCGAGGTAAAGGTGTTTCACTTTCAACTACATGTCTTGTGCCTCTGTCTTTTTTGCCTCTTGTATTTCACCGAATTTAACTTAACGAGTTGAGCTAGAGATAAGAGAGGCTTAATCTCTGCTCTAGTCGAGTGCTCAGATACTCCTTTGCCTTCAATTATCATCTTCAAAAGTAAAACCAGAGATTTTCTGGTACACTTTTCTGGAACAAACTCATCTGAAAAAGTTCCTTGAAACTTTGGAAAATCCCTATATAAATCTTTGCGAATTATGTTTGCAGCATGTGCCAAGCATAGTCCATCACTCATACTGTTGTAGGAAGCACTATCAAGAACAGCATCTCCAACTGAAGTCTCAAAGTGCAAAATGATTTATTTTCCTGATTTATTTGCTGTGAGACGAAATTAGTTATTTTAGTCTAGTCCTGTTGACATGATAGCCTTCTATTCCAAGCTGTGCCATCTCTTCTTCCATAAGTTTTGTGATGGTGGCCAACTTTATCACTGGTGATGCGTTACTGTTTAATTGTAATTCTTCAATGTATTGAACAATATGAGCTAGGGCAGAACCATATACCAAACCACACTCGTCTTCCTCTCTCCCTTCCTTTCTTCCTTCGTTGTGTTCCTTTGCACGAGCACGATTTCTGAAGCTTGCATAACATTTTTTGTGATATTTTGCCTCTAAAGCAACAAAGTCTGGGGATGTAAATTTCTTCAAAACTTTATCGTCTCCAAGTTCCAGTGCCAAAAACCTTACTGTTTGTCCGATGTCCAGTGTTTGTGCTGATACGAGTGTTTCTTTCTCACTTCCTTCGCCATCACAAAACAAACAGCTGCTACGTATATTCACAGAGTTTGTTTCTGACCTCTTCACTCGTTTCGAAATAGACTCACTGGAATCTTGATTGGATTCTTTTTTGCATTTTACTCTATTAAGCTTTTGTTTATCAAACTTGTTTCTGCAAACCTTATGAAATTTGGCGCCATGTGAAATAAATGTTTCGGCTATACCACTTCCTTCATCAAATTGGGAGAAAAGAACCCACTTCGGTAGAGCGCCGAGAGTCCTGAATCCCTCCAGATCTTCAGCTGACGACATTAGTCCATTTTCTGATGCATTCACTAGTTTTTGATCACTGACCTCTTGACATATGATGCATCTATCCCATTCAACAGCAGGAGGTATGGACGTTAAGTCCTCTACCAAACTATGTTTCCGTTTGTATGTCATCATGTTCCAGTTCAGTTTTCAAACAAACCTGTGGACAAACATAAGTATACTATTTAATGTTCACACTCTCACACATAATCAATAAAAACACAAAGTAGCACAGTAACGTATATTTCACATATTTTTTCCCCTTCTGCACAGGAAAACATTATTTTATTATTTCAACAGCAAAGAAGATAAGTTACCCAGCAGTAAAAACAATATATTTTGTATGCCATCCCCTCCCCCCCCCCCCCCCAAGGCTGCTCTGGGGGCAACTATGAGTTGTGTCTCGATGTTTTTTACACAAAGGCATGTTAAAGACAACCTGTGCCAAATTTCATGTTGGTATCCAAATATGAACTATCCTTCACAAATGGAAGACTAACAGAATGCACTAATAGTCTTGTAGCCTAGTAGCCTAGTAATCTTGTAGCCTCAAAGCTAGTTGAATCCTTGTAGTCTGTAGTTTCGCAACTTCGTAACCTCCTAGTCTCCAAATAGCAGCTAAGCCTAAGACAGCTGGAGCCTAAGACAGCTGGAGCCAAAGACAGCTGTAGCCAAATACTTTTGGATAAAAATACATTTTAGAGCCAAATACTATTTGAGCCAATAATTTTTGAAGCCAATGACTGTTGGAGCCAAAACTGTTGGAGACAAAAATTGTTTGATCCAATGACTGTTGGAGCCAATGAATTTTGGATCCAAAAGATTGCTGGAGCCAATGACTGTTTGAGGCATTAATTCATATCGTTAAATTGGCGATTTCATCCCACTGAGTTGAATGTTCGTGAAAATGTATGTACTTTTCGTTAAATGTGCGTAGTCAAGCCTGTATTAACGTATCTTACTGATGAGAACGTATCTCACAAATTTCAATTTTTCGTAATAATGTGCTCTCTTTTAGTCAAATGTATGTCCTCTGTGTGTGGATCTGTTTGTGAATGTTGTGTGTTCATTGAATGTGATGTGTGTGTCCATTGCGTGTCCTTTGCATGTCCTGTTGTATACTGTGTGTCCGTTGCGTGTAGGCCTACTGTGTGTCCATTGCGTGACAATTGCATGTCCAGTGTGTTTAATTGTGTTAAATTGCGTGCTCATTGCTTGTATTGCGTGTACATTTTGTGTCCAGTGTATGTAATTGTGTGTACATTGCGTGTCCCGTGTTTAATTGTGTGTACATTGCGTGTCCCGTGTTTAATTGTGTGTACATGTTGTATCCTCTCTGTGTATTGTGTGTCCATTGCGTGTATTACGTACCAACTTCTTTCGTCGAATTTGCTTCCAAATGTGCTACCTTTTTTTGGTGTGCTTTTTTTTAATGTTGTTTCGACACGTGTATTATAGTAAATTGTTCTTATTATTTTGACTAGCATATTATTTTACTGGTTGCAGGTAGGCCTATAGAAGCGATTCCCCAGACGGCAGGACTTTCACTTTTTTACTGGCTGTTGTGGTGTAAGAATCACCTAGTTTGTCTCATATGGTGCATAAGTCGCGTAATTACCTGTTCTTGTAAACTCTATGGCATCTTTACCGTCTTTAACTTTGAACTCGATGAAAATTGTACCGTCGTCTACCGGAACCCTGACGTCAGCGTCGATGAGGGTGGCGCAGATCCCGTAGGCAACATCTTCGACAACACTAGAGGAGACTTCATGAGTCGTGCTACCACCAGCAGAAGAGATCTTAATGACTACAATGCTGGCTGCAGTGGAAACCATGATGAACTACTTGTCGCCCTCGATGGAGACTTCAATTGCTGGTGATTCTACAACTGCGATCAAACATGGATAATGTTACCGTGACAAGATATTCTCGAACAACAGTAATGCTTGACGACACAAGAAGAGAGAATGTGCTAAGAACCTACCTCGCAAAACTTTCAGTTGTAAACATTGTCGCAAGCAATTTGCAAGAAATTATCAGTTGAAAAGACACTTGAAGACATGTAAATGTCCTGCTGCACGGCATAAAATAAACGTTTCTCTGCTACAACGATGCATCAATGTGCATAAGAGTACACCGGGAATTGGTACAACTGCAGCAACATCAGTATTCAGTTCTGGACAGAATGGTTCTTCTTCATCAAATATACATCATTGCAGCTAATGTGATATATCGTTCGCATTTTCCCATGCTGCACGAAGACATAAAAAGAGAAAATGTGTAAATAATACTTATCGTACAAGTTTCGCTGCAATAAATGCCATGTTTGGTTTACACGTATTGACAGTTTGCGACAGCATGTGAAAAAATGTAAAGGTGAAATCCGTGTGCCTACAGATGAATTACCTGCAGAAGTTTCGACTCCTCGCTTCATATTGGAGACTATTATGCGTACAAGCACAAAAACATATTTTCAGAAACCGCATGTGATGAGGTCTGGACATGAATTTAAGCCTAAGACTGTGCTCAGTGCATTACGA
Source organism: Bacillus rossius redtenbacheri (assembly GCF_032445375.1). Lineage (NCBI taxonomy): Eukaryota > Metazoa > Arthropoda > Insecta > Phasmatodea > Bacillidae > Bacillus > Bacillus rossius. The sequence goes on from NC_086330.1 coordinate 233,477,689, forward strand.
TTAAATTATAACGACTTCCACTTGGCCAAATCTGCTTTTCGTGGACCCTTGAAAAACTACTATTATCTATATATGTTTAGTTAGTCCAAATACATATGTACTTTTCTTGAAGATATCATCAGGCAAAACATTATCAGTCAGCTTACTGATGAAGTAGCTACGCACGGACCTTTAAAATGTAACTTGTAGTGGGACTGTGTATATAGCAAACCATATCCGTTCGATGACAAACTGAAGAAGTGTGCATTCAAGATAGTATACTCCCATTTACAATTCCGACGATGTTTAGCAGTCTGTTAAACACAGTATCCAGAAACTCTGTCGGGAAGAAAACGACTATGTAGGCAAAGGATCTGGCTGGTCTCTGTCTTCAGTAAACCGATTGGAGCTAATAATAATTAAGTTCAAGCCAATGCATAACTAAATGTTCATAAGATTACTAACTTAAGAATTTGTTCTTTTAGTATAATATAAATTATGCAATATATTGTATTTGTAAAAAAGTGTTTTTTTTTCGAACATTTAATTTTTGTAGTAATTTTAATTAAAATACCTATTATTGCATTGACCAAGTATCGAACCAAGAACAGGAATCAATCGATTCTATCAGTGAATCACAGATTATTTTTTTTTATGATTTTTGGAAATGTTTTTTGGAATTTATAGGTCAATGATTACTCATTTCCAAGATGGCGGTCATTTCGGCTTACTAGAGGCAAGTATTTAAGGAACTTAGCCGCATTAAGGATTATAATTAGGATTTATTGAGTAAGTATATTTTTATATAAAATATATTTTGCATCGATTAAGTATCGATTCCAGGACAGGAAGCTATCGAAACGATCAGTGTATTAATTGTAGATATCTTTAATCTTTTTTTTTCTTTCCGAATTTATAGGTCAATAATTACGAATTTCCAAGATAGGATCCAAATTTCAAGATGGTGGGCACCACAGCAATAATAAATAATTACTACACTCTAACATGATTGTAGCGCACTCCTAGCAGATGAAAACAAGATGGCTACCTCCAGCAGACGAAAACAAGATGGCGGACGTGTCGTCATACTAGCTTTCGATATATTTACTTGGCATTAGTGGTGGCATTAGTAGTGGCTACCATGGAGGAAGGATCTGTCGTTTTTTTTTATTTTGCCCTCATAAGGTTCGAACCAAGGACTCCATTTTATTAAAATTCGATTAAATGATTTTTTTATAAATCTTAATTTTTGTTACAGATTTTTTAGTTAAAGGATTTCTGATATCAAGATGGTTGTCGTGACGTCATAATTCAAGATGGCGGAGTGTTTTTACTCAAAATGTTTTTATAAATTTTAAAAATTTTCCCGATTTCGTAGCATACAAAAATGGATATTCAAGATGGCGGACTTAAAGAAAATTGCAACGATCTAGAAATCATGATGGCGGCCGTATCAAAACGTGCAACGATAACCTCATACACTACCAAGCTCACGGGCATAACGAAATGTGGAATGTTTATAGAATAGAAGATGACGACCGTAAGGTAATGAGCAATGGTGATTTCTTAATTCATGGTAATAAAATTTTTTGTTAAATTTTTTTAAATTTAATTATTTATGAATTTAATTTTTTTATTTTATAAAATAAAAATTACTGATTTTCAAAATTGTGGTTGTAACGATAATTGCAACCGTAAGACATAATTAATTCCTTATGGAATTTTTAAAATTTCTATTCAATTTGTTTAAATTTGTTATAAACAAATTACATTTTAACTCTAACCGGGTATCGAGCCAAGGTACGAATTCGATTAAGTTACTAACAATTTGAAGTAAGAAAATTTTTTAAAAATATTTATATATAGTTTTTGTGTGATTTTTGGACAAAAATTAAAGAATTGGAATTTAATGTTCAAGGTCAAGGACATACTAGGTGGCTGCCAGAGGCTTTCGGACGACTTGTCTTCGGGGAATTTCAGTCTCTTTTGGGAAATTTTGGTTCCTTCTAAGGCAAATGTCTTCCGAGTATTTATTAATTTGGAATTTTTGTGGAATAAAACGTGAAATTTCCCCTTTAAATGGGAATTTCCACCTCGAAAAAGGGAAATTTCTAGGAATTTTGAGTCGTTTTGTGTCATATTTGATGAATTTTGAGTCCAAGATGGTCACCGTGACGACAAAATCCAAGATGGCGTCGACAATCCACAATCCACAGCCTGCAGCCTTGGGCCAGTAAATACTTTTATATACTACTGAAGCCTCGTAGACTAGTAGCCTCGTAGTCCCATAGCTCATAGTCCCTTAGCCTCGTAGTCTTGTTGTCCTGTAGCCTTGTAGTCTCATAGCCTCGTAGTCTTGTATTCATTTGGCCTGGTAGTGTTTTAGTCCTGTAAATTGTAGTCATATAGTATTGTAGACTCGTAGGTTGTAGCTTCGTAGCCTTGTAGCCTCGTAGCTTTTAGACTTGTAGCTTCGTATTTCTGTAGCCTCGTATTCTCGTAGCCTAGTAGCCTAGTAGCCTCTTAGTCTTTTAGAAATGTAGCATCATAGTCTCGTAGCCTTGTAGACTTTTAGGCTCATAGTCTTGTAGTCCTATAGCATCGTAGTCTCGTACCTTTCTAGTCTTGTAGTCATTTTGCCTCCTAGACTTGAAGTCTTTTAGTTCTGCAGACTCGTAGTCTGTAGCCTTGTAGCCTCGTAGATGTGTAGCTTCGTAGTCTCATAGCCTTGTATCTTCGTAACTGTGTAGCTTCTTAGACAAGTAACTTCGTATAATTGTAACCAGATGCCGTTGAAGTAGTTGGAGCCAAAGACAATTGAATCCAAATACAGTTAGAGCAGCTGGAGTCTACTGAATATAGGCGATATTATCCTAATAAGTTAATTGTTCGTGTAACTGTACACCATTTCAATTAAAGGCACGTTGTCACGTCATTAGTATCGTATCCTATTGGTAAGAATGTATACCTCTAATGAGATGCTATCCTTCTGATAAAATCGTATCCCTGTGGTGAGATCTTTTTTTACCCAGTTGAATTTTCGTCCAAATGTCCATCCTTTTCGATAAAAGTGATTTTTTGACGAATGTGCATCGACAAGACTGTTGTCAGTTCATGATTGGTCTCATGGTTCAGAGATGCCTGGTCTATAAGCCTGTCAATTGAACATGACCTATTTGAAATTATCGCACGCGTTCGACCAAAAATACCGCTTGGTTCGGAGACGCTTGGCCTACACATCTGACATTGTACATGACTTGTCTAAAAGGTATATCAAGTATCGAAATATTATACATCTTAGCTACTGACTGAATGTGCCTGACCATCAAATGGGCATTCATGTCCAACCTATCTGACGTGCCTGGCCACAGATTGATGGTATCTAGCCAAAATCAGGAACAGAATCAATCGAATCAATTGGAGGCTGGTAGATGAGGAATTTATACCAATGTTTGGATTTTTTCACATTTTAATAAATAATTTATTTTACCTGAAATAACAATTTTTTCATCGAACAAGGATCGAACCAAGAACTGAAATAAATTATTTAATTAATTATTTTAGTAAGATAATTTTTTGATGATTTTTATAATTTTTTCCAAATTTCTAGCTTTATAATTAAAGATTTTTAATAATTGTGCATTTCAAGATTGTGGATATGGCGTCATCAAAAATGGGCGCCGAGGTCCTGATCATAAACCACGAGCGGCGGAAACGCCCGAACATGGTCGATTCCTCACGATTGGCATACTAACAAGCCATCAAGCCATCAAGCCGTAGTCCCATAAGAATAACATTGTCTCAGAAGTCTCTATTATACACTACTTACATAAATACTAATTTTCACAGCGATCGGTTGAACGGTGTAGAAGTTAATGCACAGCAGCGCCATCTAGTGGCGAGTTATAGCAAAATGAACTGCATAAGAATCCTCCGTAAAAAAAACCACTCAGAGGTGCTAACTTTCATGGTGATAAGTCAAACGGTGTCGGAGTTTATTAACGTCATATATATATATATATATATATATATATATACCAACATCCATTTTTATATAAAAATATAGATAGTTTATTGCGCGGATACAAAAATATTTAATGTTTATTCGCAGATAAGACGCCCGAAGATAGTTTCGTTTCGTATGATACAATGGTCATTTGCCTAAAAAAAAATAGTTCATAACTGCAGTACACGGCATTTCCCGGGCTAAAAACAGGGTGGTAGTTCTATATGACAGTGTGGTGGATATAGGGAAATGATACCAATTACCGTTTGTATGTCTATGACCTACGATTTTCTGTTTACCCATGGCGATCGGTTGAATGGTTTAGAAGTTGATGCGCTCCACCGCCATCTAGTGAAGAGTTATAACAAAATGGATATCGCGAAAATATTCTCCGTATTCAAATATCTATGTATACCAATTTTCATGGCGAACAGTGGAACGGTGTTGGAATTTATCGACGCCATACACACATACATACCAACACACATATTTATATATATATATTAAAACATTAGAAAAAAATGATACAATAATGAATATTGACCCGTTCAGAAGTAAATGCAGTGATGTATTATCAGACTGTATTGTTAATAGTTGAGAATAGCTTGTAACAAACTAACAAAAGATGTTCAGCAATGTTTCCGCCTACTTCCACATTTGGCCACAAGCTCATGTTTCCCACGCGTCGCTCTGAGTGGCTGCACACACATCTTTGATTTCAGCAGCGGCAGGCGCGAAACAAGCAAGTAGTTCCCCGCGTGCTGTGCAGAGTTGTGGTCCATTGTAGCCCATGCTTATTAGACTGTTCACTGTAGAGAATTTTAGATTTCTTGTATCACCCGTAAATATTGGGAACAGGATACGTATTTATTTGACATATGTATTTTGTTGTAAAGAAAAGTTGCTTTGAGTGGTGGTACTTCTTGTTTATCATTTTGTAGCATATTCATTTCAGCAGTTGGTTGTAAACGAGTAATTTTACTGGGAAAAGAAACACACAATGTTGTTGATTACACGTCATGGAAAGATACCGTGTAAACCGAAGAGAACTGCAGTGTGTGTTACTTTAATAGTGTGACGAGCAACATTCAGTGGCACAGCATCAAATTATGAAACGTTGACATCTCCATTATGTTTAATTTATTGTTAACCAATGTATGTACTTTATTTCTGAAACGTGAACGTCTAATACTTATTTCACTTAATTTTTTGCTAGTATTGTAAAAAAATTTTAACTTAATTTTAAAAGGTTTTTTTTTTCTATAGTTTTGTTTAAATATATATAGCAACAGGCTATAAACTAAAGTGTTAATAACAGTTGGTATCCAAAGATATAACCTCAAACAAACACGGAAGATATTTAAAGTCTGGTACTGTATATTGTGTGCAAAATTCAATAAATATCTCATGAGTTACGATTCTTGTAATAAAATATATCTGGTTTATCTCGGTAAAAGCCTCTTTCAAACCAAACCAAACTTGAGGAGGACTTTCGACGAGTCTGCAATCCACTAGTTCCTGTTGGAAACGGTGCACCGAAAGCGCACCGAGTGTGCTGCTTCGTCCACACTACACAAGTGCGCTCGTGCAAGTGTGCTTCAATGCAAGCGGCGCTGAGTGGAAGTGGTGTACACAGTGTTGCTCTTTTTCACTTTGGGCAGGCTTCCTAATTCACTGATGAAACTGCAAATGATGCGGCTTCTTTTATTCTTTGATGTCTACATTAATGAAGTCACTGCGGAAAAGTTCACATGTCGAAATTAGACGCCCGCGTCAATCGATCAGTTGGCTGATATCAGCAGTAGCTACATGGCGAGTGATGTGTAAAAACGGTAGCTGATGAAGCAAATGGAAGCTGTTGAGAAACTAGGTACTTTCTGCATTTGCGAGATTTCCAGGTTAAGTGAAATTGGCTTTCTTGCTCTTTTTTTATGAATTCGAAAAGCTTCCAAAACTTTAATTTAAGTACATACATACCCACTCTTCTCTTTTTGATGTGTAAAACCTTAGCTCTCGGTATGCGGCTTTTGGTTGGTGTTATTTCGTAACTGAGTCAGAAGTAAAGGAACTGAAATGTGTAACAGACGTTGCTGCTATCTATGGCGGATGGTGCGATCTTCATAGTATTAACTGTTTATGAATTTTAACAAGATTGGCAGTATTTTATAAAATTCCTTGTTGAAAATAACGTCTAAGGCCGGGGTCTAGTATTTTTTCAAGTCTTTTTCGCTTATATCGGAGCGTTTCATTATATAGTCTAATATTTCGGTATGCAAATGGAATGATTCGATGGTCGACATAGATGCCCAGCAGCGCATTCTAGCGGAGGGTTTGGAAACTACGTGTGATTCGGGGTTCATAAATGTAGTTGAAAACACAATTTGTGTATATTTATCACGCATTTCATTGTTATAAAGAATTCTACGTTAAATTTCATGTCTGAGTTTCGTATTATAACGCCCCCAAGCTAACAATGTATCCCGTGAGGGGAAGTGTCGTGACACCTCCTCCAGTCCCCTCCCTGAGTAACACACTACAGGCGGGAGCGGTACACTCAGTGAAAACTGTTGTGGACCTACGTCAATAACACAGCCACTATATTAGCTGATTTCACGTTTCGTTCCACCTATTTCCTACATATTCAAGTGAAATACGTTTGTTATAACATACACATCCGCAGAATTAGAATATAGGTACCTTCAGGTTACATGCAAACAGCAACTGGTCCACAAACATAACAAGTAGATAATTGCTGTTTGTTGAACATATAAATACAAATGGAATGGCATCTGGCCTACCATTTACATCTAACGCACTCATAGCACAACAAAGATGTTTAATTAATACACTTGTACTTACAACTGCCTAGTTCAGACACTCGAAGCCTGAAAGTGCACCATCCGAGGATCTTCAACCACTGTCATCACTGGAACTGTCAGTATCTTCACAAACATCGCTTCCACTTTCACTGTCACCGTTTAGACGTATTATAAATTTTTCCATTTCCTCTTCAATGCAGTGGTCGTTTTTCCAGTACTCCTCTTCTTCTCGTTTAACATGTGACACAGCTGCCGTCCAGTCGTTTTCACAAATGCTGTTAATGGCTTCTTCTGTCAACATTTGTATATGGTCGGCTTTTTGTGAAACTTTTTGTCCGACACACGAGATTTCACAATGTTCCAGATATATTCAATTGCATTTAAATTACAATGATACGGTGGCAACCTGACTACTTCGTGACCATGTCTTTCAAGGATGTCGTCCACACGATATTTCGGAGACGGGCGTTGGCACTTGACGATGTTAAGTAATTCTGACTTTGTCATGTCTTCTTCATAAGCAATGTTGTTGCTATTCAGCCACTCTTGAATTTGCGCCTTGCGCGATGCCACAGTCGGGGCTTTATTAATCTGCACTGAATGGTAGGATGCATTATCCATTACAACAATGCAATGTGTGGGAAGATTAGGTATAAGCCGTTCAAGTACCCACTTGGAAAAGTTATCATAATTCATCTCATCGTGATAATCTCCGCTTTTACATTTGGATTTGAAGATTAAGAATGCGCCAGGAACAAAACCCGAAACCGAACCAGCGTGCACAATAATCCATCTGTGTGCTGCTCTGTCATTCTTAAGTACACCCTGCGTATCTGGATCTTGCCAGCATTTGCTCACAGTGTATGCTGCATGTATCCATGTTTCATCAACATATACAACTGGTAATTTATTCTCACCTAAACTGTCATTTTCCCTCATTCGTCGCAAATACCTTCCCCTCCAAGCGACAATATCTGTCCTTTCCATCAATACTAGTCTCTTGTCTTTGCATTTCTTAAATCGGAAGCCAATCTGTTTTAATATTTTCCGAAACGTTTCTCTACTTCCAGCAAAATCGATTTCTTTCCTCAATACATACAGTAATTTCTTCAATGTTGGCACTTCCTTTCGATAGGCATAAAAGTTTTGAACTGTACGTCGAACAACACACAAATCAAAATCATCCAGAACAATTTTTTTACGGCTTGTCTTCCGTTGTTTGCCCGGTGTACATACTCGTGTATCTGTTAGTTTTGCTATGCTCATTTCCTTACGTATTTTGCATATTGTTCCCACAGATTTTCCAGTCGCAGCTGCAGCTCATTTTGTAGCATTTTCGATGGGATGTGCGTGTTTTCCAGCAAGCTTCTCTGCATCAAAATATGAAATAACATTTCCTATAATTTCACGTGCTTGACTATGAATAGTCGGACGCGTTATCCTAGATGATGCCATTATTGTATAACGTTATTAATGCATATATTCCACTCGATAGTTGATAACGCAAGCAGCAACCTTACATTCCAATTCGCGAACTCACACGTTAACCACGCCGGATGAACTGACGTGTTCACTTGTCACGCATCGCTGACTGTACTTGGCGATAGCCGGCTCGTCACCTGCTGCTCGTCACCGATTGGCCAGTTCAGCTACCTACTCTGTCTCTCTCGCGCGCGACCGCATTCTTTCGAGATACATTGTTATCTTGGCCGAGTTATATAAGTGTATTTGCAGCACGAGAATACATGAATTTCCTCGTTACCGAGGTTATATGTATACACAACACTGTTGAGTACCGAAAGAATTACTCACGTGTTTTCTCTTTTCTTCACAGAATCCCAAATGTAAATGTAAGCTTAAAGACCTCGAGCACAAAGCGCAACAACAGCTAGCACATCATCCTATTACGCCCTCACTCAGAACTGCTGTCCCCACGAAACTTCTCTTCTACATTTGTAGTAGCGACACTCCAGCAGTGCGCTCTGGGAGAGCACTCACTGAGCCAGCTTCTAGAGTTGAAACTAGCACTAGCACCGTGTAACTCGCACTTTATTATCAACCATGTGATTGCTAAAGACCTAGCTTCGTCTAACTAAGCTCCCGTTTTAAGTCGACATCGGTCAGCTAAGGTGTGACTTTATTTGATAGTCATAGGTATCACAAGCTTACGTGGCATTTTAAGAAATGGTTCAGTATTTGATTTCGTGTGACTGAAGTTAAAACATTTAAGATAACATATTTATTACGTGACTGTAGTATTAATTTAATATACTGCGACTAGAGTTTGTACATTGCCAAGTAATGCAAGTATTAAACATCTTACTGTGGGAATTTTTTGAAATAGTTTTGTGTTGTGCGTATAGTTGTACAATAAACTCCTTTAAAAAATCGTTATTTCACCATATGATTTTACTGTGGATATTTACGTAACTAAATGGTTAAATGTTTCCAAAATTAGCAAATACGTGATCGCCTGAAATTTGTGCGTTGCCATGGGCTGGGTCAATGGCATGCAGATAGAATCACAACAGATTGTGACGCCATGCCTTGTTCGAAACGGCGTACACTTTCAACGCCTGCTCTCGTTCCATTCAACTTCACGCAATAGCAAACAAGTATTTAGGACAGGGCTGTCCAATTACAATCAAGCCTAGGGCCGTATGTGAAACAGATTTTGGGTTAAAGGGCCACACATATAATACATGTTGTTTAATTTTGGTTGATGAAAATTTATATAAATGACAACGATGATAATTTAGGTTTTACTCTCTGGTTGTGTATTAAATAAAATAAAAGTGGCAATAAAATTTTTTTTGTTTTTAAAAATATATACAAAAATTTAAAAATAAAATGTTCTCTGAAAAACATTTCTTATCTACAAGTCAAATCGCAGGAATACCAACACAGCTAAAGTAGGAAACAAAAATATATTCCATGTGACAAGTGAGGTCGAACAGAATCATGTACCAGAGTAGGAATGTACACACCTATTTCTGTCGTAGCTAGCCGCAATAGATGCAGCAAAGAAGAATCTGTGAGAGAACTCCTGTAGCTATTCTTGATGAACTTCATGGCTGAGAAAACACTTTCGCACAAGTATATGCTCACAAACATTGATGTAATTTTACGTCCAAAATCACACAAGTGGGGAAATCGTTGGCTAGAAATAAGTTTGAAGAATGCAGCTCCCTTTTCTGTTTTCGTTTGAAGAAATGCATCAACTAGCAGGTCACACCGCTCAAGTTGTAAGTCTGCTGGTTGTTCTTATACTGCTACTCCACGTGGATTGTTATAAAAAAGCACAATACTGCTCTTAATTTTTTCGAAGTCTTGAAATCTTGTTTTAAACTCTGCCATGATGTTCTAAATATTTACACAGAACTCACAGACATCCAGTGCTTCATCATTTTCAAGTTCCTCTGTTAGTTGCCTGCAACATGAAAAGTGTGTCAAATAATTTTTCTCCAAAGCTGTTGAAAAAAGATTCAACTTATTGCGAAATCCATTTATGTGGCTTACTAAATCTGACACCATATGATCCTTGCCTTGAAGTTTCAAGTTGAGTTCATTCAGTTAACCAGTAATATCTGTCAAGAACGCCAGTTGCCGAATAAAATTGGAGTTTCGAAGCTCATTTTCCAGTTCTGTAGTGTCCGATGAAACAAAATGATGAAGAAATTCAGGAATTTCTTTACTCAGCCCAAAAAAAACTCAAGGCTTTTTCCCGCACTCAAACACCTTACTTGATTGTAAAGAAGAAAGTCCCCATGCCCTGATTCCATCTCCTCTAAGAACAGTTTGAACTGGCGATGTGCAAGTGCTCTGTTTCCATCCCGTATCATGTTAATCACCTTTAGCACTGTTTTTCATAACTTCATTTTGTTTCACTTATTTCCCACACAATTCTTCCTGGTGTATGATGCAATGAAAAACGGGACAATTTACACCACTTTCTCTTAGAAGTCCTACCAAGCCATTCCTTTTTCCTACCATTGCTGGTGCACCCTCTGTCATAATCACTGAACATTTGCCAAAACCACCGATTTTATCAACCGACTTTTCTACTGCTTCATAAATGTCACTCCCTGTTGTTGTTCCATGAAGAGAACAAATATCCAACAGTTCTTCTTTGTAGAAAAATCTTCCCCAGTAACACGAACAAAAATGAGAAGCTGGCTGACATCATTTGATCTGTGCTTTCATCAAGACACAGTGAAAAATGTGAGTTACTTTGTATTATATAAGACAAAGTTAATGCTACCTGTTCCCCCATTTCTGTAATCCTCCTTTGCACAGTTTTGTGTGAAAGGGGCACTGATTTTAATTTTTCTGTCATATTGGCATCCTTAAATGCCTTCGTAATTTCTACAGAACACCTCTTAACAATATTACCATCAGAGAAAAGTTTTTAGCCTTAGCAAGCTCAAGGGAAACTGCATATGATGCATGCAAAGCTAAGGTTTGTGTCTTCGCTACTTTATCAAACATACCTGTCTGTTTGAGTTTCTTTTTGAGATCTTGAATAAACGCAATTCGAGACTGTCCTTCATATTTCTTACATTTTTCTTCATGCATCTGTTGTGGGTAGGATCTACCCCCAACTGTACTTTGTCATTAGTATTAATTTTTATTTTCAATTTAGCACTTTGTATGTATATTTTTGTATGTTTCTCTGATTATGGATAGCCTGAAGGTGGACTTGTTTAGAGAAAGAGTGAGATCGTTGTGAGAGTCGGGGAGGTTTCCCCTATCGACGAATTGTGGGGGAGAATAGGAGAAAACATACTCTTGGCAACAGCGCCGAAGTAGCGGTGGAGAAGAAGTTTCCCGCCCTCGTCGGTCTAACCTGATTGGGAGTTGATTACCTCATAAGAGGGGTAGTCAGTTCCTCCCTCCTGGACGGAGGGGAACGTTTTTTTCCTAACCTAAGTTAAAACTAAGTGTGTAAGGGAGGGGTCTAGGTAGGGAAGACTCTAAGTGCGTCTCAGGGCAAGCCCTATACGCTCTAAACATGCGGGTTTTTAACCATGCAGAAAAGGTCACGTGCATTGTGTGCTAGGAGGGGATTGGCCAGCAATGGCAGACGTTTTCGCCATGACTAACTCCCCTCACTCTTAATTCTAGACTAAAACTAGATAAGTTGGGCCCAGGTAAAACCTCCATAGACAGAGGGAAAACCCTGGGCACATACATGCGGGATGCAAAGGTCATGCATTATTACAAGCAGGTGGATTACAGGAATAGAAGGATGGTCCTGGAAGAAGAGTGGGGCGTGGTAGAAGTTCTACTATGCAAGGGGTGGGGCACTTGGACTTTTAGTCCGCATTCGTTTGGTCAGGTCTGGTCTTTTGGGGGCGGCTTATGCCGTTTCCCGTCGTGCTGCCAGTTAGCACTCATTGTGGCTGTGTAATATGATCGTGTAAGTGGGGCGGTCGCGAACTGTGGCGTCGGACTAGACTCCAGAGAGGTGACAGAGCTTCAGGTCGACCTGTCGCCAGTAAAAGGCTGTCGGCCAGTTAGAGAAATTGCCACCATCTGTCATTGAAAAGTCCTAGCTGCAGTACTACGCTGTGTGAGCTGCGGTCGCGAGCAGGGCATCGAGCCAGACTCCAGAATGGTGACATAGCTTCAGGTCGACCTGTTGCCAGCAAAAGGCAGTCGGTCAGTTAGAGAAATTGCCACCTTCTGTCATTGAAAGACTCTTGCCTACCATCTACGCTGTTAATCTTCGAAGGATAATTTATTTAATCAATTAGGGCCCCGCTGGGCCGAAGCACGACTATTTGAATCGCCTGATATTTTGTGTTGTGCAGTGTGTAGTGGGATGATGTGTGCTTATATATAATTGGGGCCTAATATTAACTTAATGTACGTGAGCTGCCAGCTGGAGTCAAACTACGCTTCGCGACTGCCTTCCCCTGAGGAGGGAAGAGAGGAGAAATGTTTTGCCCCTACATCGGCGACTCGCCCCTCCGCGGCGCGAGAGGGGAAATCGTTGCGCCGATCTTGATGCGGTTAATGATTGGTCGATGAGGAGAGGTTGGAGGGGGAAACAAGCCCAGCCCGAGAGGGGTGGGTCCCCTCTCCTCTAGCGCTCGCTACTTCGTGCTGGGATGTTCTGGTCGTTTCCAGCACCTGGGAGCCCCCTTTCTGGCTAGTATAAATAGGGGAAAGTGTTGCAGCCAAAACTAGAAGTCGTCTGACTATCGGAAGAACGTCACCCTGCCGCCTCCCCGCCTGCCCAGCCGATCAAGACTGCCATGCTGCCTGAACGCCCACTGGGAACTCACGAAGAAGATCGCCACTCTGGGTGAGTGCGAATCGGACCTAAGTGATACATAGGACCAACACAGCTAATTTTGAAAGCAGCACTGCCAACACGGCAGAAATACCGAGAATCTGATCTGGCCAGACTCTTCGCAGTGAAGATCGCGGTAATTGATAGTAGGGGGAAAGAAGTAGTTCTGGACTTCTCCCCTTTTTGAGTCAGCTGTCTTGCGGAAGCTTGCGTGTGGAGCTGGCAGGTCGAGGGGCAGCAAAAGGCAGCGGGAATATTAACAATTTGGCCATAACCCTGGACGTAACTGTGTGTTCCCGACAGAGACTTGTTTTCAATATTCACTCTTGTGTTCACCGAACTTCGATTCCTGTTACAAGGCCGGGAGCAGATCTTTAGTGCACATTGACGCCGACTACTGGACCGGCTCGCTCAGCTTCTCCCAGGCTGTCACGCAAGGACAAAATAGCGCCCGGAATTGGAGGACTTCCAGTCACCTGCGGCTTCGTTGGCAGATCATTCCCTGTGAGGGGCGCTGTGGGCTGACGTCAGAGGGCGAGAAAAACAGCGACGGGGGTCGTCAAAGCAAGAAGCCGGTGATGAATTTCCTTTAATTTATATTTGACAAAGAGAGTTGGGTCAAATCCCTGTAGGACCATCGAGGCTCTTGCAAAACATTGGGTTGTCTTTACCTTGAGTCATGAAGGTTCTATGATAATGTTTAAAGTTAGCTTTTGTCAAGGGATTTGACTTTTGGGTTGCGAGATTCCTTAGTTTATATGACACTTGCATTTGTGAATTCATGCAGTTTAGATGTTTTGAAAGGATAAGTAATGTGAAATATTTTGCCAATAGGGTTCGGATTAATTTTTTGTCGGCGAACCTTAGTTACTGGACTTGTCGGCATAATAAACTGTATTGTGATTTAGGTTTAGACGATAAATGCAAGCCTGGCAAAATTTCCCTTTAGTTGTTAAATATTAACGTTGTATTGTACCTTCATTTATGCTGTTGGTGTTGTTTATATATATATATATGTTTAGAGATGAATGGGGTATAACTCTTCCCAGTGATACCTATGAAGATGTTGTTGGAACACATGAACGGTTACTGTGTCTATTTTTGTATACTGTGTGTCTTGAATAAAATAGGTCTCTTGCACAACACGATACATGTGTCGCTCTAGTTCTAACCCTCTTTCCTATTACCCCTCTCCTGGGAGTGGTAATACATCGTAGAGTAATGTATTTTCACATTGTATTCCTTCGGTACTGACACTATTTGCATGCACACCAAACACTGCAGTTTTCCATTGTTGTTTGCAATGAAGTAATTATTTTCCCACTTTTTCTGATACATTCTGTTTTCTGTTTCCTGTTTCAATCTTTCGTTTTACCGCTAGGTTACTCATTTTAGAATCTCGGTAAAGAAAAAATACAGTAACCGAACCGCACACGAACTCAAGAACTGAATATCAACTGCTGTTAACGCGAGCACTACACGACTACGATGTTGTCTTACTGCCAGTCAAAGGCAGCGCGGCGCAGCATGGCGCTGTGCAGAAGGAGCTTATGTTACGATATGCAGCCCGCAGGCGCCAAAATTGCAGCGCCACACATGCCTGGAAGTTGTGTGGGATAGAGCACCGAGAGTTCCATTGCAGCACCACATGTGGTTGGAAAATTATGTGAGATAGAGCTCAGTACATTCCGAGTCGATTTTCTGGTAAGTTTATTAATATTAATTTTTATAGTTTTTGACATGCGGGCCGCACAAATAACATTCGCGGGCCGCCTATTGGACAGCCCTGCTGTAGGGTATATTACAAACCAGCATCGCTCAGCACGGCCCGTCTGAAGGATCTTCCATCAAACAAATATTATTATGTAAGCTGTCTTTTATTAGCAGTCTTGATGTGCACATATATAGTATAAGTTATCACTGTTATCAGCTAACACTGTTCGGAATCCATATTATTCTAACATATATATTTAAACGATATAATTTATATTTTTGTGATCTATTTTTCATGTTTATTTTTATCATAAATGTATTTTTTTTTTGTTTTTTTCTTAATTTTATTTTTTTTGTAAATACTTTACACTCTTTTAAGGGAATTATGTTTCGTTTCCTTACCACATGCCTCATGTTGTATCTATTGGTTATTGTACGGATTAATACGACATTAAAATATTTTTGTAAGAAGTTAAATATTATTTCATGTGTCAGGTCCTCGGATTAGTTTAAAAAATAATAGCCGGCCCTTGAAAAAAGCGAGGATGGCCATTACTGATATAGGATGGCCACAGCTAGGACGGTCCTGCTGTGTGCGTCGTGGTGGCACGCAGTCAAAAAGTGCGCAACCCCTTCCTGCACGGAGCAGCGCGCCGTTTGTCATCCCGATAACAAGAACTGTCCGTCCACGTGTGGGCTGTGGCGCCGGTCGTGACCTGACACACTTTGCGCCCGTGCGGGTCCGCGCGACGGGAGTGCCAACTAGTGGTTTGACAGCACATCTAGAAGAATGCATCGTGGCAGGAAGCACATTTGGGTATCTACAGCCCAAAGATGCTGTAACGCAAGGAAAGTAATCTGTCCCTGCAACATTTGGTTTAGAATGTTATATTCAGATACTGTTACCTTGTAAACCTATTACAGAACTGATCTGTTGTTTCTTTCTCGCCTAAACACTTGCGATAAATCCGTAGTTTTTTGTTATTGCATTTCAGCATTATCTTATTTTATGTTGGTTTTTAGCACTTTTGTTCTAAAACGATTTGGAATTTGGAATTTTTTTTTAAATATCTTATGGTTTTTTGCAGCTCTATATGTTTGTAAATAGAGACATATTGTAATTAGTTCATCACCCTGCCGTGAAAACGTGAAAACTACGGGACCGATGAAAAAAAAAAAACGTTAAGGCAGTCATGGGGACTGTCAACAGAAGTGAAAACTTAACATTTGTTTTTAAATGTGTAATATGACATAATTTATGCGTCAAATTTACGTAAGAAAATGATTTTGGTATTAAATCACTAACATATCAGTGACGCGAACCCATAAGTTTTGCCCCTAACAATAATAACTTTAAAATTAGAAGAAATTAAGTTTTATCATTGAAAAAAAATTAACTTAAATCCACCAATAATAACATTACTTCTCATAAATCAATAACCTGACATTTGAAGAAATTCACTATGTAAATAAATAAAAAAAACATAACCTGCAAACGCGGTTAATTTAATTTCACTTACTGCTACTACAGCATGTCGGTGACGCGAACTTACAAGATTTTACCCATCAAAAAAGAGTCCAACACTCACATAATACAGTCGAGTATGTACAATGTATTAATTTATATATGCTTATACATGTACACTACAGGGGCGTAGCCAGGGGGGGTTAGGGGTTCAACCCCCCCCCCCCCCCTTAGCACCAAATCTTTAATTAATTTCTTATTCATCACTCAAACAAATATCATATTAAAATTAATAAAAAATTTACCATTAAAATATTTAAATTTAAGTACCGAAAACTGCTAAAATAGCACTATTTTACACCTTAAAATCCAAATTTTTCCGGGGGAGGAACCCCCGACCCCCCGCTTTAATACGGGGGGGGGGCCATGCTTCTTAACGCCCCCCATACATAAATCCTGGTTACGCTACTGTGTACACAGGCCGCTGCGCGTCGCCAGTCTGGCA
This sequence comes from Bacillus rossius redtenbacheri, assembly GCF_032445375.1. Taxonomy (NCBI): domain Eukaryota; kingdom Metazoa; phylum Arthropoda; class Insecta; order Phasmatodea; family Bacillidae; genus Bacillus; species Bacillus rossius. The sequence continues at coordinate 233,494,474 of NC_086330.1, forward strand.
TGTCGGTGACGCAAACCCATACTTTTAATCCCTACCAAAAATCGCTCAATGTGGCTAAAGAAGTTTTCACTTCAAAAAATGTACCGTTATAAATCTACATTACTCCAAATAAAAAATGCTGTGTTTTATTAAAAAATACTTTAAAACTTTCAATACTGCATATTTAAGTACAAACGTAAACAAATAAACCGAATCATATGCATATCATGAATACATACATAAAAAAATACAGTATTACTTAATAAAAGTAATATACGAAAGTACTTAAATAGATTGAGTGTATATTTAGTACATTTTTGCTCCTTTTATTTTGCATAATAATACAGCTTTTTTTGTTTAATTTTATAAAGAGAGAGAGTTTGTTTGTTTGCAACAAGTAAACTATCAAAACTGAGTTCAGATAGACATAAGGTCTGTTAAGTAAATAAAATGATGATGTTTCCTGAATAGGTAGTACTCCTTGCAAGCAAAAGCGCGGGGGAACTACCAAGTCGGCTCGGCTGATGAACCCGCTAGACAAGTCACAACAAGCACGTGCCGCAGGCGCCGTCACGTGACTCGACTCGTGCGGGACACGTGCCTTCTGAATATCGCATCTTATCTTTATATATATCTCGCGAGTGTACGTGGTTTTTAGATCTTCATCCTGTCTTTTTATCTTTGCCATCATATCGACACAAAATTGATTAAATAAATTCTTGTAATTTGATACTACTGTTTTTTATAGTGATTCCTAATAGATAAATAACTCTTATGAAAAATTTTATCAACGCGTACCTTAGCTAGTGATGACATGAACCTTAATTTCTGTGCATGGCTTCAACATCAACGTTTGATACTCCAATACAACTGTCGACATCAGTTCATGTAAATTATATGGCACATGCTTTATGCACATGAATGGTTCTATAACAGATAAAAATTTGGTTAAATTATTAAATATATCTATAGGTTTGTATGCAATATTTTTTTTTTTAAATACGCAAGTAACAAAATATTTAACTCCCATCACTCATCACATTAAGACTAGGAAATACCAAGTGAAGTATGAGGTTTCAAATATTAAATATATGCCACCTGTGCCCGCCACGAAACACGTTTTTGGTAAATAAGACATGCAAAGCTGGAGTGCTTTATGTTGACAGAAAAATAACATTAATAATCAACGAAAATTGGGCTTATTGCTACGGCGCTACTATCCCCACATCACTCCTTCGCCCAGTATACGGCTTTATGCTACACCTTTAGACACCACGACACCTTTCCTTGATGTGAACATTTTATGGCTTTAATGAAGTGCTGTCTTCGGGTAGTAAGTATTCATTCATTGTATCAATAAAAATGAGATTTTCCCATAACCACAGAAACCTGATTTTTTCGGGGTTTTGGAAAAACCTAACTTTGTATTGATTTTTTTTAAGACGAAGTCTACATACCAATGGGTATTCAAAAAAAAAACACGAAATAATAGAAGCTAAATGATTTTGGATACCATACCCTTCATCCGTTACGAAATATTCGTCAAAGTCAATAAAAATTTTAACTCAAATACATAAATTTCAATTTTAATTCATAAAGGTGGATAGTAGGCTTGTCAGAGATTTAAACTACCAACGGGTAAAAAAAAATTATTTTAAAAAGTGGTCAGAACTCAGGCCTCCCACGAGTGATGTCCGCCTTCCATTCCCGGCGGAGAAATCGCCAGGAATGTTTCTACTGTGCGAAACGTGGTGGACGTTTCCGTGAGATGGCGAGTTTTCCCAAGGCACTGCGATGTCTGGGACTGCGATATCGTCTTGACCCACAAACATCTACCTGGATAAATTTTGTGCTCAGAAGCATCTGGTGTTAACATCAGAGAAGTAAATGTTTCAGGAGAAAAAAATTACCTGTATGTTCTAAAAGACCACCCTGTACCAATACTTTATTGGTGCAGAGTTGAAACCTGGATACAATCGCCGTCAATCGATACATCCAGGCCGCATTTAATTAACGCGGAAGCTTCATTACTATCACTTAGCGGAACTTATTCCGCTGTCATCACAAGCATATAACTTTATTAACTGTCGGCTAAGCGCCTACTGAGCATCACAAAACTATTATCATCTCGTAGAACTCCTTATCTCTCCCATGGCTGAGCTTCAACCCACCTTCACTGTGATCTTAAGGCTTCGAATCACCTATTTCATTATATAATTGCATTTTTAGGTCTTTAGTTTTATTTAAGCAAAGATGCTACGAAAGTTTCACTTCATAAGCATCAGGGCGCACGCAAGGAGGGAGTTGGGGGATACGTCCTTCCCCCCTCCCCCATGAAATCATCATACCCGCCAATAAGAGGAATCAGTTTTTAAGCATAATGTGGGAAAAGTGGTTCTATCTGGTCCGAATTCCCCCCCCCCCCCTCGCCTCTTTCAGATACCAAGAAATTTAGTAAGCGTACGCTCCTGATAAGCATTACACAAGAGATGTATATTATTACAAATAGTTTAAGGCAATTTATCGTTAGAAAAAGTTTTTTTTGACCAATTGCGTTCTGATCACTCTCTATAACGTTTTTTTTTTTGCCGCTGGGAAATGCAAAAAAACTTAACTTATGATCTCCGTATTGAAAAGAAAAGATTTTTGTCGTTGCCTTGCAACGGACCGAAATCTATAACTCGACTTTTGCTAGCAAGTGCTGCACCTGTACTCTCACAATATCTTTGTTATACAGAGCCTCGCGCTTCGCTCTCAGTACAGAGTAAATAGCACGCGCTGTTGCAGCAGTGGTACCGCCCGGAGACATGTTGCTGCGCTGCACTAGTGTTATTCCATGCATGAGTCCGCCTTATTTACGTTAAAATTTTATTATTTGTGTGCTAATTAATTATCCTGACTTTGAGTTTTATAATTTTATATTTTGGTCTTTCTGAAACGAAAAAATAGTGTAGTGACACTCTTTACGGAGCAGTGAGCCAGTCATTAGGGTGTAATACTCTATAGAGAGCAGAGTTATAGTCATGAGGTGGCACTCTATAGAGACTAAAGTTCTACTCAGGGGTGGCCTTCCATAGAGAGCAGGGTCTAGTCAGGGGGTGACACTCTTTAGAGAGCACAGTTCTAGTCAGGGGATGACACTATATAGAGAGCAGAGATCTAGTCAGGGGGTGGCACTCTATAGAGAGCAAAATTTTAGCTATGAAGTGACACTCTATAGGAAGCAGTGAGCCAGTCATGGGGTAACACTCTGTAGAGAGCAGAGTTATAGTCAAGGGGTGGCACTTTATAGGGAGCTGTAAGCCAGTCAGGGGGTGGCAATCAATAAAGAGCATAATTTTAGTTGAGAGTGGCACACTATAGGGAACAGTAAGCTAGTCAGGGGGTGACAATTTAGGGAGAGCATAATTATAATCATTTGGTGACACTCAAGACAAAACAGAGTTCTGGTCATGAAGTGACACACTATATGAAGCAGTGAACTGGTCAGGTGGTGACACTCTATAAAGATAGTTCTAGACATGAGTTGACACTCTATATAGAGAGCATAGGTATAGTCATGGGGTGACACTCTTTAGAGAGAAGAATTCTAGTCAGGGGGTGGCACTCTATAGAGAGCGGAGTTCTAGTCATAGGGTGACACTCTATTGGTAGCAGTGAGCCAGTCATTAAGTAACATTGTATAGTATAGTTCTTGTCAGGGGGTGGTATTCTATAGAAAGCAGAGTTCTATTCGTAGGGTTACACGCTATAGGAATCAGTACACCAGTGAGAGGGTGTTTTCTATAGAGAACCGAGTACTATTATTGGTGTGACACTCAAAGAGCAGAGTTTTACTCATGGGGCGACATTCTGTAGGGACTAGTGCACCTATAAAGTGTGTCACTATATAGAGAGCGGAGTACTAGTCATGGGGTGACACTCAATAGAGATAAGTTATAGTCTTGGGTGACAATCTGCAGCGAACAGAGTTCTAGTCATTAGGTGGCACTCTTAAGAGAACAGAGTTCTAGTCATGGTGTTACACTCTGTTGGAAGCAGAAAACTTTTCACGGGTGGCAGTCTGTGGAGAGCAGACTTCTAGTCATGGGGTGGCACTTAATAGAAAGCGGAGTTCTAGTCTAGGGGTAACATATCTATAGGGAACAGTAATACATTCATGGAGTTATACACTATATAGAGTATAGTTCTTATCAGGGTGTGTCACTCTATAGAGAGCAGAGTTATAGTCAGCGGGCACCACTGTATACAGTGCAGATTTCTATTCATGGGGTTATACTAAATAGGGAGCATTGATCCAGTCAGGGGCTGACCATCTGTTGATAGCAGAGTTCTAGTCAGGGGGTGGCACTCAATAGAAAGCAGAGTTTTAGCTATTTAGTGACACACTATAGAGAGCAGTGAGCCATTCATGGGGTGACATACTGTAGAGAGCAGTTACCCTCCGGGGTTGACACTATGTAACGAGTAGAGTTATAGTCATGGTCTGACTCTATAGATAGTAGAGTTCTTGTCAGGGGTTGGCACTAAAAAGAGAGCATTTTTCAATTCTAAGTGTAACAATCTATAATAGAACAATCCATAATAGTCAGGTGTGAAACTATATAGAGAGCATAATTCTAATTATAATTTGGCCCTTTTAGGTTGTAGAGCTCTAGACAAGGGGTGGCACTCTATAGTTAGCAGAGTTCTAGTAATGGGGTGACGCTCTATAGAGAGCAAAGTTCTAGACTAGAGTTGTCACTGTGTAGAGATCAGAGTTACATTCAAGGGATGGCACTGTAATGAGAGCATACCTCTACTCGGGTCGTGGTACTCTATAATAAGCAAAGTTTTAGTTAGGTTGTGGCACTCTATAAAGAGCAGACTTGTAGTCATGTCGTGGCACTCATTAGAGATCAATGATCTAGTCATAGGGAGCAGTCTATAAGGAGCAGTGAGCCATTCAATGCGTGACACTAAAAAAAGTGCAGAATTCTAGTCAAAGAGCTCTATAGTGAGCATAGTGCCATTCAGGGGGTAACACCACATTAAGAGAATAATTCTAGACAAGGGATGGTGTTCAAATGAGATAAGTGTATTAATATTGTGGTGGCACTCAATAGAGAACAGAGTTTTAGTCATTGGCCGACACTCTTTAGATAGCAGTGAGCCAGTAAGTGGGTTACATTGTGTGTAGAACATTTCTTTTAATAGGGCAACACTCTTTAGGGAGCAGTAAACCAGTCAATAGTTGGCTTTCTATATAGAGCAGAGTTTTAGTCATAGAATGAACTCTACAGAGAGCATACTTCTAGTCATTTGCTGACACTATATAGGGAGCAGAAAGCCAATCAGTGTGTAACATTCTATAGAGAGCATATCTAGTCATGGGGTCACACTCTGTATGGAGCAGAGAGCTAGTCATGAGGTGATACTTCGTAGAGAGTTTTGTTCTACACAGGTGATGGCACTCTATAGAGAGCAGTCATTTTCATGGGTTACACTCTTCAGGGAGCATTTTGCATGTCAGGGGAAGGATATCTATATATAACTGAGTTAGAGACAGGAGGTGCACTCTATAGAAACTAAGGAATTAGTTTTGGGGTGACACTCTATGGAGAACCGAGTTATAGTCACAGGGTGACACTGTATAGAGAGCAGATTTCGAGTCATGGTGGGATACTATATATAGCCTTAATCTAGTCTGGGAAAGGCACTCTATAAGGAGCAGAGTTCTATTGAAGGGGGGCATTCAAAGGATAGAAGAGTTATCGTAAGTGATTTATACTCTACAGAGATCAGACTTCTAGTAATGGGGTGACACTCTATACATAGAAGTGTGCAGTCAGGGAGTGACACTAAGCGATCAGAATTGTAGTCAGGGGTGACATATTGGGAGCAGCTAGCCAGCCAGTGGATGAAACTCTATAGAGAGCAGAGTTCTAGTTAGGGAGTGACTCTATAGAGAGCAGAATTCACGTCAGGGGACTATCTATAGGGATCAGGGTATCAGTCAGTGTGTGACACTCTACATAGAGCAGAGTTATAGTCCGTGGTTGACACTCTATAGAGAGTAATGTTCTAGTCAACGTGTGGTACTGAATATAGAATATTGTTTTAGTCAGTGGTTGGCAATCTATAGAAAACATATTTTAAGACGTGGGGTAACACTCTATAGGATGCAGTGAATTAATTAGTGGGTAATACTCTATAGAGAGCATTTTCTGGTCATGCGAGACACTCTATATGGAGCAGAGAGCTAGTCATGGGGTGACACTCTATAGGGAGCAGAGAGTCTGTTATGCTGTGACTCTCTGTATAGAGCTGAGTTTTAGACAGGTGTTTGCATTTTATAAATAGCAGTGTTATAATCATGAGGTTACAATCCATAGGGAACAATGAGCCAGTCAATGTATGGCACTTACTATATAGCATAGGTCTTGTTATGGGGTGACATTCTATAGAGAGCAGAGTTTTAGTAATGGCGTATCCTCTACAGAAAGGATTTCTGCTCAAGGGGTGGCACTCTTTAGTGAGCAGTGGACCAGTCAGGGGGTGGCACGTAATAGAGCCCAGAGATCTAGTTAAGGGTGTTTCTCCATAGAGTTCAGTGTTTTAGTCAAGGTTTGGCACTTTATAGATAGAAAAATCCTAGTCAAGGGACAGCACACTATATTGAGTAGTGAGCCAGTTAGGAGGTGGTACCTAATAGAGAGAAGAGTTCTTGTCAACGGGTGGTATTAAATGGACAGCAGTGTTTTCATCGTGTGATACACTATATCGAGCAAAGTTCTTGCCATTGTGTGACACTCTATCGAGATTAGTGTTCTAGTCAGGGGGTGACACTCTATAGAGATCAGAGTTCTAGTCAGGGGGTGACACTCTATAGAGATCAGAGTTCTAGTCAGGAGGACACTTTATAGAGAGCAGAATTCTACTCAGGGAGTGACACTATATAGGGAATAGTGATACTATAAGGGTGTAAAACTTTATAGAGGGTTAAGTTATAGTCATGGGTTGGCAATCTATAGAGAACAGTGAGCCAGTTACGGGTGTAACTCTATAGATTGCATAGTTCTAGTCAAAGAGAGGCACTCAATATAGAACAGAATTATAGTCAGGGGGTCTATCTTTATAGAGCAGAGTTCTAGTCAGGCGATGGCACTCTACAGATAGCAGAGTTCCAGTTCGTGGGTGACACTCTAATGGGAGCTGTGAGCCCGTCAGTGGGAGTGACACTATAGTGGGCAGAGTTCTAGTAATGAGGTGACACTGTATAAAGAGCAGAGTTCTAGTAATGAGGTGACACTGTATAAAGAGCAGAGTTCTAGTACTGAGGTGACACTGTAGAGATCAGATTTACAGTCACGAATTTACACTCTAATGAGAGCATAAATCTACTCGGGTTGTGGTACTCTATAATAAGCAGAATTATAGTTTGGTGTGACATACTGTATAAAGCTAAGTTCTGGTCAGGTAGTGGAACTTAATAGATATAATAATTCTACTCAGAGGATGTCATTCTGTAGGGAGTATTTTGTGAAACTCTATAAAGAGCAGGGTTCTATTAATGGGGTGACACCTTATTGCGAGTAGATTTCTCAGCCATGGGTTAACGTTCTATAGAGTGCAGAGTTCTAGTTAGGGGGTGGTACTCTATAGAGAAAACAGTTTATGTAAGGGGTTGACATTTTATATTGAGTAGGGTTCTAGTCAGGTGGTGGCACGTTATAGAGAGCAGAGGTATATTAATGGTGTGAAACTCTATAGGTGGCAGTGAGACAGTTTTTATAATACGTAAACGCAAAATCAATCCTTGAAAAAATTAAAACCATTTTAAATCTATTTTAATTATATTTAAGTTTTCGGCTATGTTATCTATTAGTTTCAAATTTATAATTATCTTATATTTGTATTTATATTAAATATGAGAAACATATTTTTTTTATTTTGTTTTGACGTGTTGAAAACTGACAAAATGAAGACTCTTTAATGGCGAGGTGAGAGTGTTGATGCCACTAAACAGTTATTTAAGCCTGGAGGGTAAAGATAAACAGCTAAGGGGAGTGGGTATATACTGCACCACGGGCAATAAGGTGCTCGCCTAGAGAAATCAGCGCAACACACTTCAAACTAATTTTCCGCCGATTTCCTGTTAGGATTCTCATTCAAAGATAGGCATTTTTGTGCAATTGCGTGAATTTAATATGTAGAGGAGACCGGGGTTAGTTGTCACCAGGGTCAGTTGTCAAACTCTTTATTTAGACGTTTCTAATGAATAGAATGTATAGACTTTCATGTATAGGTTACAAGAGTCACTATCGAGATCACATAAAGTAACTATGCTCTAATCACCGCTTTTCTTTCTTCAGAAAAGTCATGTCTGGTACATGAAAAGTGCGAGTAAACACGTTCTGTTTACTCAGTCAGTCACTGCGCTCGTTCCTTGATATAAGTTAAGAAATTTTAATACCTATTCTTATTCTATAAACTTTTCTCTTAAAAATAACGAAAATCAATATTAAAAAAACTTGAAACATTTGTTAAACTCTACATAATGTTGCAAAATAAATTAAATATAGTGCTCTTGGGCAAGTTGTCACAATGTACCAGGGGCTACTTGTCACTTTGACAACTTTCCCCGTGTAGCGAAGAAATTTTTTAGCTTACTGACCTTTTTAATGACAATATTGGAATTCTTATTATAATGTGTTAGAGATAAGCATTAAACCATCTCGCATAAAGTGGCTCATGGTAATAGCCAACGACTTACCTAAGGGACTCTTTTGAAATCATAATATATCAATAAACCATTCAATTCAACAATAATTTTATACGTACTTTTATCAACTCACAAAACAGTAAGGTGTAATTGTTAAGGCGATTGGTGCATGGAAAATATTACGACAAAACTAATTTAACTGTACATATTTATTTTTGATGCTTCTTTTTAAGACATAATATACCTAGGATATTTTTAATAAACTTTTTTTTACTGAGTTATGTCATTTTAAATGCATTTATTTTTATTCCAAGCCAGAATTATTTAGAAAACAAATAATTATGTTAAACTTAAGTATAATTCAAGAAACGAGTGTACGAATAGGTTTCTGCACCTATAAAAGTAAGAAAAAAAAATTCATCGTCAAAATTACAGTTTAATATTGACAATTTCCATTGATCACTGCTGGACTACTTCAGGAGCGATTTAACGAATAAATTTAAATGAAAATGAAAACATAATTGGCAGAACACTATTGAGTTATGTATATATTTTCATATCCTTTTGTTTTTGATACGATCCGACTCAAAACACGCCCTCTGGAGTGACAGTTCTAGTGCTGCGTGTAAAACTCTCGCCACCGGGAAGAATGTACCCGCGACGTGGCGCTGAGGGCGGCGCTTGTCGGAACCAGGTAGTCCGGCGGAGCTCCGGCCGGCTGGCCGCAGCCTGCGGGTGGGGAGGGGGAAGAATGGGGTGTAGAGGGAGGACGAGAGAGGAGGCCGAAGAAACGAAGGGTCTGTCAAGGTCGCGCTCATGGAGCTAATATACAGTAATACATCTGGAGAGGACAAGGGAAGGCCAGCAGAGGATGCGAGGTGAAGCCGGGTATCGTCGTTTGTTCCCTGCTTCCTACGCTGGAAGCAAACGAAAACGAGCCAAACTTGCCTCGCGCGACCGAAAAATCCTCCAAACTAAACTCGCAACAGCTCCGAAAATATCAAAACAATCAAACTGAAAATTTTACTGGAGTATCTGTAAACATTTTTCCCCACATCGCTTTAATATTTTTTTCGAAACATGAATGCTTTCATTTTTAAAAATTAAATACCTATTTACTGCCAAAAAAATTTTGTGAATACGCAGAGTAAATTATTACAACATCGAGGAAAAATTTTTGTTTGCAATTATAAGTGGGGGACACCAGCGTATGAAATAAGGAAGAAGCCTCAAAATTTATTTATACACCCCTTTTGACGCATTAAACCCCATACTTTTATTTTTACAGAGAGTTGAAGTGGGAATAATGTTTCAGTGGGTAACACTACCGACATATGTCTTCGGAACGCACTTCTTTTTGTTATTATACGTCTCAAAATTTATAATTTCATACACAACGTTTATAAAAACGAATTCTTACTTACCTCATTTAATCTATTACAAACCTCTTGTAATATACGTATATTAGTAGAAGAACCAACGTAACATGCAAACCTTAGGTAAACACTGGTAGAGAATTGTTTGGAATAACTGTAATGCTATTCATATACTAACAATGTAAGAAGCTTTTAATTTTATTAATTGTTTGCATAAGAATTAATAATTTAAAAAAAAAATCATAGAATAGGCCTTTATAGACTGAAAACCTTTCACGTAGTTTCAAGTTGCGTACATAAAAGTTTTTTAATATAAATAATTACCAAATATTGTTGAATATATTTAACATTTTTATACATGTTACAACACACATATAATAACAAACGTATATAGTATATAAACGACAAACGCCAAAATTTAGCATTTTGCATTTCTTTTCACTGTGTGAATAAAATAACAGTTCTTAACGTAGTTGCTAATACAGTACTATATTTCTAAAAAAAAATTACGATAACCCCTGACATCGTCACCATAACAATGATAAATTTGCAAAATAATTAAGGTACATCTTTTAATGCTACGAAGCACACTCTTAAGAGAAATGTTTTAAACTTATGTTGGGATGTAAATAATATCTTAAAATCACTGTGAAACCGTTACTTTGAGGGAAACCTTAATATACCGAACACCATACCATCCTTTAATCGAGTACGATTTTCGCTTCTTAAGACCCATTTGTCTTCAAAATGCACTGTACTGTGTAAGTAATAAATCAGTCTTAAAATCAGTTAATTATTTTGTCTTCCTATTTCGTATTCTAATTGAGATAAATATCAGATAAGCATGTGTTACTTGTATCACGACATCAAGGTATTATTTATCAGTAATTAATATTTCATTTTATTTTTTTGTTAACTAATGTGCATAGGGCAGTGCACTAGACATCACTACCTGTGTGTAGTGTTGCGTTACACTTTTTAACGCATTAGAGTTTACATAAAATGATAAATCCAAAATTTCGTTTAAAAGTATAAATATCAGCGATCAATTTAATTAATGTCCAGTATAACTCAGTCAGTAAAACATCCGGAAATATGTATAGGACCTGTTAACCTAAATATTTGTTAACAGTTAAACTGAACTAAGATGTGTTAGAGTGGTTTTTTCTCTCTCCGTATATTAGAGGTATGGGACATCAAAATACGCATTTGTCGCCCATTTACTTTAAATACAGAATTATAAACTACATATTGTGAAAACATTCTGCAGCAGTTTTTGCTGAACGGAAAAACACGGATGAGAAGACAGACGAAATGTGTTTGGTACGTGATTTTTCGTCAAATGAAATGGAACAGGACAGTGCTTATCAGAATGAAATTACAGAACTACTTTTGTGCAAGGAAATGTATTTTACAAAGACATTTCAAGATAAATCACCTTTAAATGAAATAGATCTTGCTGACATGGAAGAAATAGACTTAGATTTAGAGGCCAGGTCCCTTTCAAGTGACGAAATTTCTCTTGAAGGGCTGAAATATTTTTCTGGCTATATAGCTCACCGTTTCAGAAATAAATATCCTGACCTTGGCACTACGGATTTCAATTCGGAGGACGATAGCTGGATACATGTACAATAAAAGGGTAACTTAAAATGTCCCACTAATGAATTTTTTGAATTAATAAAGATCGCTGAAATGTGTTTTGATAATGTTCATGGCAACAATTTGTACAAAAAAGAGCGGATGTTTGAATCACTAACGAAAATTATTTGCGGAACTACTGAAAATAAATATCCAGAAGAAGTTATATACTGTTTTGTCAGGACAAGAACGTATATGCGTATCAAGTATTTGAACATGAAATATTTTAACGAACAAGACCAAAAACGCAAAGAAAGAAATAAGATGAGGAAAACTACCCTCTAAGATTTTTCAGTGTGATAGTGTCCACTTTCCTTCACCATAATATGTATGTTCATAATATGTTTACGATGTTTTTTAATTACTATATTTAAGAAAAGCATTTATTGTGAATATCGCAGCAATTATGTAGGGCTTAAGGTATTTATTGTATTCCAAATATTGAGTATGAGTAGTATAGGATAGGGCATCCGGGGACTGGCTTCTGGCTGAGGAGCGAGGAGACGGTCCACCATCTTGGATTGTGACGTCACGGCGGCCATCTTGGATGAGCGTAACGGGACACAGCGTAACGGGACAAGTTTGACCTTGACCTTTGACCCTCAAAATTCGCCAAAATTGGGCAAAAATTGCCCAAAATTCCTCAAAAATCGTCAAAATTTCCATTTCTGTGAAAAAAAATTCCGCCAAAAAATCTCAAAAAATTCCTCAATTCAAAAATATCTCTTTTCGGGGGAAAAATTCCCGTTTCGAGGGAAAATTTCCCGTTTTCAGTCCTTAAAAATCCCAGCGGCTAGAAATGTCCATATGTAGGCTTAAGCATCCATGTCGACAGCCTCCGATAAGCCTCTGACGTCATCATGGATGATGACGTCACCGTTGCAATTTACGTTACGGCCGCCATCTTTAACTTTTTTATTTATTATCCGATTTTAATGATTTTTTTTTAAATTATAAAAAAAATCAAATAATAAAATTTTAATAAATTATTAATAAAAATCATACATTATCGACACGGAGCTCGGAGTCCTCGGTTCGAACCCGACGAGTGCAAAAAAAAATGGCGACCGATCCTTCCCCCGTGGTGGGTGCTAGCAGACTGACCCCCACCACTTTTCTTCAAAGCATATATATCGTCACCTAGTATGACGTCATGTCCGCCATCTTTTCTTTGATGCTGGAGACCACCATCTTGTTTTCGTCGGCGAGAGTGCGCTGACGCCATGTTAGTTTAGTTCTTATCCGCTAGAGTGCAGTAATCATTTATTACTGTGACACCCGCCATCTTGAAATTTGGCCGCCATCTTGAAAATCCATAATTATTTAGCTATAAATTCGGGAAAGGTTCCAAAATTCATTAAATAAATCACTCATTAATTTACATACTGATTCGATCGATTCCCGTCCTCGGTTCGATACCCTATCGATGCAATAATGTTTAATTCTATGATAAAAAATAATAATTTCAATATACCATGTTCAACATTCGTAAAGAGACTTTAAATCCTCTACTACCATCATCCTATCAGACATCAAGACCACCATATTGGAAATTCGTAATTTTAATGCTAGAGATGCGGGAAAAAGTTCAAAATACATTAAATAAATTGACAATAAATATACTGATTGAATAGATCGAATAAGGTCCTTGGTTTGATCCCTGGCCGATACAAAACAACTTTAATTTAAAAAAATACCACAAAAGCGACAGGTTTGAGAAAGTAAAAACACCGCAAGTTCTTTTAAAAAATTTTATTACATAAATTCAATACACTACTACAAGTACAAAAAAAAACCACTGACAAATTACTAAAGCCTTTTTGGATTCCTCGATTCAAACAGTCTTCTTATTGTACGGACTAAGTCTTTTACATGACTTTAAATGTCTATCCGATCCGTTCATCACCGCAGCCAGAGACGGACTGAAGTTCATATCACTTATATAGTCTCATTAGCCGGTACAACACATGAGTCAAATCAATAACCATGTTCATTATACGTCTCGGAGCATTTTTTATAATGACGATGTAAGCTATCGAGACGTGAAATTAGTTTATTGCACTTATTGCACTGAAATTGTATTCTTTGAACATTATTAGAACAACCACTTCTTTCATGTCTGCGAGCATTTGAGGTTATAGTAAATGATGCACCACAGTATTTGCACTGATGCGAAGTACGCTCTTCATTAATCGAAGTATTCAATGCTGATGAAACTTCAGATGATGGTGGAACAGCGCATATCGAAGTCTCCTCCAGTGTTGTCAGAGGCGTTGCCAACGGGATCTGCTCCAACATCGTCGGCGCTGACGTCATGGTTCCCGTAGTCGATGGTACATCCTCCATCGAGTTCGACGTTAAAGTCGGTAAAGATGCCATCGAAGTCTCAAGAACAGGCAATTACACGACTTATGCACCAGAAGAAACAAACTAGGTGATCCGTACACCGTCGACGGCAGTAACAAACTGAGCGTCCTGCTGTCTAGGACTCGCTTATATACATGCACCGGATGGAATAATACGCTAGTCAAATCAAGAACAATTTATTACAATACTAGAGTCAAAACAACATTAAAAAAAAAGAAGCACCATGAACAAAAAAGGAAGCACATTTGGAAGCACCGACAACGAAAAGGCAGCACATTTGGAAGCACCGTCAACGAAAAGGCAGCACATTTGGAAGCACCGACAACATAAAGGCAGCACATATGGAAGCACCGACAACGAAAAGACAGCACATTTGGAAGCACCGACAACGAAAAAGGCAGCACCATCATCGAAAAGGCCACACATTTGTCATTGGCTCCAATATTCATTGGCTCCAATATTCATTGGTTCCATCAGTCTATTGATTCTATCAGTCTAGTGACTCCAACAGTCATTGACACCAACGGCCTTTTTCTTCATCAACTCCAATGATATTTGGCTAGAATGCTACGAGTCTAAGAGACTATGAGGCTACAATTCTACGAATGTACAAGACTCCTCCAACTACCTTCAAGTGTATAAGGCTCCAAATGCTCCAACAGCTCCAACACGCAATGTACGCAATGCACGCGCAATACATGTAATTTACACGCAATAAATGTAATGATTACACAGTACACACAGGAAACGGAATGTACACACAGTACACACACAGGAAACGGAATGTACACACAGTACACACAGGAACCGGAACGTACACACAGTACACACAGGAACCGGAACGTACTCACAGTACACACAGGAAACGGAACGTACACACAGTACACACAGGAAACGGAACGTACACACAGTACACACAGGAAACGGAACGTACACACAGTACACACAGGAAACGTAACGTACACACAGTACACACACAGGAAACGGAACGTACACACAGTACACACACAGGAAACGGAACGTACACACTGTACACACAGAAAACGGAACGTACACACAGTACACACAGGAAACGGAACGTACACACAGTACACACAGGAAACGTAATGATCACACATACAGTAGCGGAAACACACACACAGGCTTAGTTGGAAATCATAATACAAGAAATAAAAACATTAAATTTTTACTTTCAATATTTTATTACTTCTCAACATTACACAAATACAAGTAAAAGAAGCCATTATTGTATGTAGCCAGCTTTCCTCAGTTCTTTGAGTATGAAGGATATTTCTTTGATGCACGGATAGTTTCCTGCACAAAGCATGCCATGTAGAAGTCTTAGCCGGTCAACCAATATGTTTGGATCTTTCCATGATGTGTTATCAATCTCTTCTACCACCATCTTACTTGCTTGTTTATTATAAATACTTTTAATATCACAATCGTCCCAGTGATCATAATAAGCGTTATCAGATTTATTTATTATAACACGATGTTTCCATCGTTTCGGTCTCAGGACATCACCAAATTCTTCGATCTTGTCAGCTCTAGGTGCTTCATCACAGTCTATGCCTTTGTCAACAGCCCCAGAGTCACTGTAACAATCACTGTAGAAGACATCCTCTTCACCCAGATTACCGTATGAATTCGCTATCGATGATGTCGAAGTGTCTTCATCGTCTTCATGCTTCCTTTTTAGGAGTCCATCATTTTTACAAAGAATGGAGGATCTACTGAATATAGGCTTGAATGTATTCTCACTTTTCACGGTGTTGATACTTACATTATTTTCAGTCTTCCCGAAGCCATTAGCATCCTTCAATTTATGTTCTTCCTCACGATCGGGTGAGCTAATACCATCACGCTCAGGACAAGGAAAATTATTGTCATAATGCAGAACACTCTTCTTTAGTCTAGTGGATCCATCGGTGTCCTCTATGCCGTAAGTAGTCTTGACTTTACATGTTCTACCATGTCTTTTTAAGCTGTCAATTCGTGTTAACAACCTGCTACAACGATTACAGCTTAACATGTTGCGTAGTGGGTTTCTAGCACAATCATTCTTCTCATGACGTCTAGCATTCCTTCTCATGACAAAATCCTTGCCACAGTATCTACAGCGGCTTCCTTCCGATTCAGCTATAGATAACAAACCACGATCCATGGTAGCTTCTGTGACTAATGTTAGATACAAACTGACAGTTTTCTCCAATTGGAACCATTTCTTAAATAGAGTTTTTGAAATATTTCATCAGTGAGAGTTAAGTTATCTAATGCAAAGCAAATTGATGCAAGTAGTTCCGGCTTACGTCAACAGATGGCGCCACGTGTTGCTTGCAGGTAAATAATATATATTTCATTAATGTGGGATGCGGAACGCTCACTATCGATCGCAAAGGGAGGTTGGCTTCGATAGTATCCAACGAGAAAAAAGTTCGTCCTTCCTGCTAGTGCTTCTCAGATTTCTCACGGTCCGCCATCTTGGATGGGTGTGACCTTGACCTTTGACCGAAACCGCAGGAATGATCACAAGCACACGGATTAACCATCAAAATATTGATAAGAATAATCAGGAGCACACGGATAAAACCATCATAATATTGGTAAGAATAATCAGGAGCACACAGAGAAAACCGTCACAAGTTTTCTTTGATATCATTAAAATACAAAAAAATTAATAAAAAATTAAAAATAAAAACGAAAAAAAATTCAAACATTCTGCTAGCTTGTGAACTTCTCATTGTTGAGCAAAGATAGAGTTCTAGTACAAGCCAGAATGTTTGAATTTTTTATTAATTTTTTTGTATTTTAATGATATCAAAGAAAACTTGTGACGGTTTTCTCCGTGTGCTCCTGATTATTCTTACCAATATTATGATGGTTTTCTCCGTGTGCTCCTGATTATTCTTATCAATATTTTGATGGTTAATCCGTGTGCTTGTGATCATTCCTGCGGTTTCGGTCAAAGGTCAAGGTCACACCCATCCAAGATGGCCGCCGTGACGTCGTAATCCAAGATGGCGGACCGTGAGAAATCTGAGAAGCACTAGCAGGAAGGACGAACTTTTTTCTCGTTGGATACTATCGAAGCCAACCTCCCTTTGCGATCGATAGTGAGCGTTCCGCATCCCACATTAATGAAATATATATTATTTACCTACAAGCAACACGTGGCGCCATCTGTTGACGACAGCCGGAACTACTTGCATCAATTTGCTTTGCATTAGATAACTTAACTCTCGCTGATGAAATATTTCAAAAACTCTATTTAAGAAATGGTTCCAATTGGAGAAAACTGTCAGTTTGTATCTAACATTAGTCACAGAAGCTACCATGGATCGTGTTTTGTTATCTATAGCTGAATCGGAAGGAAGCCGCTGTAGATACTGTGGCAAGGATTTTGTCATGAGAAGGAATGCTAGACGTCATGAGAAGAATGATTGTGCTAGAAACCCACTACGCAACATGTTAAGCTGTAATCGTTGTAGCAGGTTGTTAACACGAATTGACAGCTTAAAAAGACATGGTAGAACATGTAAAGTCAAGACTACTTACGGCATAGAGGACACCGATGGATCCACTAGACTAAAGAAGAGTGTTCTGCATTATGACAATAATTTTCCTTGTCCTGAGCGTGATGGTATTAGCTCACCCGATCGTGAGGAAGAACATAAATTGAAGGATGCTAATGGCTTCGGGAAGACTGAAACTAATGGAAGTATCAACACCGTGAAAAGTGAGAATACATTCAAGCCTATATTCAGTAGATCCTCCATTCTTTGTAAAAATGATGGACTCCTAAAAAGGAAGCATGAAGACGATGAAGACACTTCGACATCATCGATAGCGAATTCATACGGTAATCTGGGTGAAGAGGATGTCTTCTACAGTGATTGTTACAGTGACTCTGGGGCTGTTAACAAAGGCATAGACTGTGATGAAGCACCTAGAGCTGACAAGATCGAAGAATGTGGTGATGTGCTGAGACCGAAACGATGAAAACATCGTGTTATAATAAATAAATCTGAAAATGCTTATTATGATCACTGGGACGATTGTGATATTAAAAGTATTTATAATAAACAAGCAAGTAAGATGGTGGTAGAAGAGATTGATTACACATCATGGAAAGATCCAAACATATTGGTTGACCGGCTAAGACTTCTACATGGCTCGCTTTGTGCAGGAAACTATCCGTGCATCAAAGAAATATCCTTCATACTCAAAGAACTGAGGAAAGCTGGCTACATACAATAATGGCTTCTTTTACTTGTATTTTTGTAATGTTGAGAAGTAATAAAATATTGAAAGTAAAAATTTAATGTTTTTATTTCTTGTATTCTGATTTCAAACTAAGCCTGTGTGTGTGTTTCCGCTACTGTATGTGTGATCATTACGTTTCCTGTGTGTACTGTGTGTACGTTCCGTTTCCTGTGTGTACTGTGTGTACGTTCCGTTTTCTGTGTGTACTGTGTGTACGTTCCGTTTCCTGTGTGTGTACTGTGTGTACGTTCCGTTTCCTGTGTGTACTGTGTGTACGTTCCGTTTCCTGTGTGTACTGTGTGTACGTTCCGTTTCCTGTGTGTACTGTGTGTACGTTCCGGTTCCTGTGTGTACTGTGTGTAAGTTCCGGTTCCTGTGTGTACTGTGTGTACATTCCGTTTCCTGTGTGTGTACTGTGTGTACATTCCGTTTCCTGTGTGTACTGTGTAATCATTACATTTATTGCGTGTAAATTACATGTATTGCGCGTGCATTGCGTACATTGCGTGTTGGAGCTGTTGGAGCATTTGGAGCCTTATACACTTGAAGGTAGTTGGAGGAGTCTTGTACATTCGTAGAATTGTAGCCTCATAGTCTCTTAGACTCGTAGCATTCTAGCCAAATATCATTGGAGTTGATGAAGAAAAAGGCCGTTGGTGTCAATGACTGTTGGAGTCACTAGACTGATAGAATCAATAGACTGATGGAACCAATGAATATTGGAGCCAATGAATATTGGAGCCAATGACAAATGTGTGGCCTTTTCGATGATGGTGCTGCCTTTTTCGTTGTCGGTGCTTCCAAATGTGCTGTCTTTTCGTTATCGGTGCTTCCATATGTGCTGCCTTTTCGTTGTTGGTGCTTCCAAATGTGCTGCCTTTTCGTTGACGGTGCTTCCAAATGTGCTGCCTTTTCGTTGTCGGTGCTTCCAAATGTGCTTCCTTTTTTGTTGATGGTGCTTCTATTTTTTTTAATGTTGTTTTGACTCTAGTATTGTAATAAATTGTTCTTGATTTGACTAGCGTATTATTCCATCCGGTGCATGTATATAAGCGAGTCCTAGACAGCAGGACGCTCAGTTTGTTACTGCCGTCGACGGTGTACGGATCACCTAGTTTGTTTCTTCTGGTGCATAAGTCGTGTAATTGCCTGTTCTTGAGACTTCGATGGCATCTTTACCGACTTTAACGTCGAACTCGATGGAGGATGTACCATCGACTACGGGAACCATGACGTCAGCGCCGACGATGTTGGAGCAGATCCCGTTGGCAACGCCTCTGACAACACTGGAGGAGACTTCGATATGCGCTGTTCCACCATCATCTGAAGTTTCATCAGCATTAAATACTTCGATTAATGAAGAGTGTACTTCGCATCAGTGCAAATACTGTGGTGCATCATTTACTATAACCTCAAATGCTCGCAGACATGAAAGAAGTGGTTGTTCTAATAATGTTCAAAGAATACAATTTCAGTGCAATAAGTGCAATAAACTAATTTCACGTCTCGATAGCTTACATCGTCATTATAAAAAATGCTCCGAGACGTATAATGAACATGGTTATTGATTTGACTCATGTGTTGTACCGGCTAATGAGACTATATAAGTGATATGAACTTCAGTCCGTCTCTGGCTGCGGTGATGAACGGATCGGATAGACATTTAAAGTCATGTAAAAGACTTAGTCCGTACAATAAGAAGACTGTTTGAATCGAGGAATCCAAAAAGGCTTTAGTAATTTGTCAGTGGTTTTTTTTTTGTACTTGTAGTAGTGTATTGAATTTATGTAATAAAATTTTTTAAAAGAACTTGCGGTGTTTTTACTTTCTCAAACCTGTCGCTTTTGTGGTATTTTTTAAATTAAAGTTGTTTTGTATCGGCCAGGGATCGAACCAAGGACCTTATTCGATCTATTCAATCAGTATATTTATTGTCAATTTATTTAATGTATTTTGAACTTTTTCCCGCATATCTAGCATTAAAATTACGAATTTCCAATATGGTGGTCTTGATGTCTGATAGGATGATGGTAGTAGAGGATTTAAAGTCTCTTTACGAATGTTGAACATGGTATATTGAAATTATTATTTGTTATCATAGAATTAAACATTATTGCATCGATAGGGTATCGAACCGAGGACGAGAATCGATCGAATCAGTATGTAAATTAATGAGTGATTTATTTAATGAATTTTGGAACTTTTCCCGAATTTATAGCTAAATAATTATGGATTTTCAAGATGGCGGCCAAATTTCAAGATGGCGGGTGTCACAGTAATAAATGATTACTGCACTCTAGCGGATAAGAACTAAACTAACATGGCGTCAGCGCACTCTCGCCGACGAAAACAAGATGGTGGTCTCCAGCATCAAAGACAAGATGGCGGACATGACGTCATACTAGGTGACGATATATATGCTTTGAAGAAAAGTGGTGGGGGTCAGTCTGCTAGCACCCACCACGGGGGAAGAATCGGTCGCCATTTTTTTTTGCACTCGTCGGGTTCGAACCGATGACTCCGAGCTCCGTGTCGATAATGTATGATTTTTATTAATAATTTATTAAAATTTTATAATTGGATTTTTTTTATAATTTAAAAAAAAATTTCATTAAAATCGGATAATAAATAAAAAAGTTAAAGATGGCGGCCGTAACGTAAATTGCAACAGTGACGTCATCATCCATGATGACGTCAGAGGCTTTTCGGAGGCTGTCGACATGGATGCTTAAGCCTACATATGGACATTTCTAGCCGCTGGGATTTTTAAGGACTAAAAACGGGAAATTTTCCCTCGAAACGGGAATTTTTCCCTCGAAAAGAGATATTTTTGAATTGAGGAATTTTTTGAGATTTTTTGGCGGAATTTTTTTTCACAGAAATGGAAATTTTGACGATTTTTGAGGAATTTTGGGCAATTTTTGCCCAATTTTGGCGAATTTTGAGGGTCAAAGGTCAAGGTCAAACTTGTCCCGTTACGCTGTGTCCCGTTACGCTCATCCAAGATGGCCGCCGTGACGTCACAATCCAAGATGGTGGACTGTCTTCTCGCTCCTCAGCCAGAAGCCAGTCCCCGGATGCCCTATCCTATACTACTAGTATGTCATTTTTATTGCCTTTATTAAAAATAATATATATGTTAACAATGTAACAAAATTGCGATATTTTTGTATTGCTATTGCAATTTCGTTTCTTGTAAACATTATTGTAGACTTTTTCATATTGAAATTAAATTTTCAATAGGGTTGTTTGTATTTTAATTTTACATTTATAAGATTTTTTATATGTTGTTTACTGTTTACAAACATTTGAAAAATATTTCCTTAACCATATTTCCATTTCCATGGCAATAGTCTTGTTAGCTTTTCGGGTAACTCTTCTACATGGATGATAAGATGATGCGACATCTAAAACATATCACACCACCTTTACATAACTATAAAACTAAGAAGTGTTTTCTTTACATAATATTAAAGCACAATGATTCCTTGTGGCGTAGGTGATTCAGAATTTCCATTTATCTAGAAAAATGGGCTTTCAGAATGTTTTTTAACACACAGTGTTTCGGAAGGTTTTTGAAGAAAAAAATTGACTACCTGTTTTTTTTTTTTTGCAGCTGAATTCGGGCACGTGCATGAAATATAATTAATCCGTAGGAAGCGCAATGGTTTAAAGTATTGATGTTGAAGATTTAAAAGATTTATTGAAATAGTGTGAGAGAACGAGCGAGTTGAGTGAGAAGATGTGCGGGAGTGGAGAGGTTAGCTCTCAGCCACATGTGCGCAGTTACGGACAAAAAAATAATCCATTCCGCCTCCCCATGGCGAAGGATGAGTGAAAGAGAAACCTGCTAAACCTTCCCCTCCTCCGGGCACGATAGAACCTTATCGGCTGTGTGTTAGAGGGAGAGCGAGATACAATCTTCGAGGTTTTGTTAGTTACCGCTAGATGGCAGGCCGCAGAGCGACCACCAGCGACACCCTTCCAGTATGAAGGCCATCTCGCCACTGACGAGTTGGAACTAAGCTCCTGACCTCCCTACATAGTAACGGTCACCCACATAGGCATCTAGACTCTTTAGTGGACATATGATACAAAATTCATTGTTTTCGGGCCTGTGACCTTTTTTTACCATGCACCAATCGCCTTATGTTTGAGGCTATAAATATTTATTTTATGTTTTATTTGCTACAAGACATACAAAATTCTGCATTTTCCTTTATTCTTATAGATTGTGTGGACGCATAAGCAGAATACAGATAGGCAAACCACTCTGTCTCATTTGTTACTAAGCGATGCTAAAGCTGTTCAGATAAAAATGAACCTATTTACATTAGGAAATCTGCCCAGTTGTTTGACATAAGTTACAAAACTCTATCTCGATACTGTCAGAATGTCAGTGTTAAATTTCTAACGGAACAGTAACCAGATTTACCTACTTTTGTTATAAGAGACCACATCAGGAGTTCTCTAACATCGAAAACTGACACTCCATTAAAAAAACTTGAATCAGCGAAAAGAAAACTACCTTTAATAGATATACAAGGTCAAACAAATCCTTCTGAAACCAAGGAAAGCTGTACTGTCTGAAGATAGAGATACAGTTTGTTAGTGTGTGAAGAACCTTTTAGACAAAGTGTTCCAGGGGAAGAATTGGTTAGGTTTATTCGCTGTCAAATGTGATCTCACTAAAAGTGTACACACAAGAGAAAAAATATATATTTTATGTGCCACGATTATGAATGTGATTCATTAGAATTTAGTGTTTAGTTTGAGTCAGGTATCTATTTAAAATATTGTTCAGTTTTGTAATCACAATGTTTTTCGTCAATTTTGCCAGAGACAAGTACTGAACTAAAGACTATTGCAATTAAGTATAAAAATGTTTAGTGTTAATTTTTATATAACAAATAATCATTAAATATATGGAACTGATTAATTTACTTTGTGACAACAAGCTCCTCACTAAGAAATAGCTTGCCCCAAAATTGGGGTAAGTTCTCAAACGTGCTGATTGGCTTTTCGGAGTTAAAATAAAACTTAAACTGGGTGATATTCATTTGTAATAAATTTCCATATTAGAAACAGATCTGATTAGTCATTTGTAATAATCACATCTATTTTAATTTTATCATTCTAACGAAAAAAAATTAATTTTAAATTCTGTGTTATACTACAAGGACAGAAGACTTAAGAACATTGGTGTACTTTTCTTCAATGTCCTATCGTTCTATCTGTTGAATAAAACCTTACAAAGCCCTATCGCAAGGCTGCTACTCCACTTGCTAACGAAAAAATTCCTTGTTACCTCTTACAGATATTATATACACACAAATTTTACCATTTGTTGCATACCACATATAAGGATACCATTTAAACGTATAGTTTATTACTAACACACGGAATTTATGGATTTGTGACCATTTTTTTAAAATTAAAAGCGTGACAATACCACTTTTATGTTAATCAAGTTTGAGATCTTGTGGCACACTTATTAAGGGGCCCGCCACGTCAGGGGTGTGTCTGTTAGTGAGGCGGGATGATAGGTGTAACGCTCGTAGGTGCTTCTAGCGCGCTATCTCCTCTAAGCACAAGGCTCTGAACTACCGCGCGGTTTTCCGTCGTGCTTAGGACAACTATGAAATTTGAGCTGTGACCGTAACATTATATGGCGGAGAAATAAAGATAAAGGTGTAATGCAAGTCTCTTAAGTGCTTTCAAGAATCTGTATGGGTTGTTTAATGAGTAAATATTACTCTGAAAACACGACTTTTAGCCATTTTAACTCTTCTAAAAATACAATTTTAAAACTTAATCTGGAAACAAAACTACTTATCGACCCTCAACAAACTCTTACATGTTTTTTTTGTAAACAGACCCCACTCGGATACCTTGAGCAGTTTTCAAATCGCGTTCCCCCCCCCCCCCTCACCCTCTCACCGAATCTCTGCACACAGTTTATGTGGCCAGGTAGGCGGCGCCCTTAAGGAAAAAAAAAGTGGAGATTCAATAGCATTAAGAGTCCACTCTGAAATAGTACTTTATTATCTCTATGGGTCCAGTGAGAAGGAAGCCTTAAAAACAAAATTCTTTCTTAGTAAGACTCTCGAACCTAAGCTAAACGTATGTTGTAAATTTCAGCTTTTTTTAATCTGTATATTTGGTGGTCGGTCCGTGAGTGTTACTTGGCTCTTACAGTACATGCAGTAGTTTCAAGTGGCGCTTGAGACGTCTGCCCCGTCTGTGTGGTCTGGTGGGGGGGGGGGGGGGGGAACTGGCGACAGCCCCAGGGACTCCCGGGAAGCCAGCCTTATCTCCTGACGAGACTCCGTAATGGCAGCGCGCGCCGGCTCTTGCTGTCGCGTTCCAACATCACGCAGTGCGGTCTCGCCGGCCCGACCCGCGCCAGCGGGCCCCGCTCCAGGTGTTACCGCGCCGTTACAAACCACTCTACATTTACGATACTGATTGCGAATAGCACTTTCACTTAGTGTCATATCTGTTAAAACATCGGGGCATACCAACAAATGCATGGGAGGAATCGAGCATGTTTAAAAATAATAGTTCTTAAACAGTGTATCAACATGGCGCGTGAGCCAGAGCCTCACAATGTGTGTATTTTAACAGATGCAATAAAAAAAAATTTTTTTAACTGCTGCCGTTTCTGAATTTGTACCAAAAGTATACTCGTTTTGGAAATAAAAATCGAGTAATATCCTTGGCAGACTCCAATGTCACCAAGGTGCATGACTTTTAGTTCGAATTTCGCTCGCATCAAGCGAGAGAGTTAATAGTAGTATATAGTGGGAGTTCCTGCAGCTGTAGTTGGAGTGAGGTGCTGTGCCGACCGCCATCATGGATTGTGACGTCACGGAGGCCATCTCGTATAAACTTTAATTTTAACTTTGACCTTAACCCAGTCCACCATCCTGGATTCTGCAATTTTGTTTTTCACTATTTTAATCATGATGGCATGTTCAGCCACCTTATTTTCTAGAAAATTTTGCCATTTTGCCCGCCATTATGAATTACCTTGTATGTCTTTCATTTTTAATTCCACCATCTTGGATTCTAGAACTTTCTACCATATTAGGATCGAGCATCCCACTCTCAAACATTGCACTTTTCGTCGTGGTGACATAATCGATTTACCCAATCTCAAATGATGCAATTATGGCTACGATGACGTTATCGAATGCCTCACTCCTGTATGTTGCAATTTTTATTACGGTAGAACATTCCGCCATTTGGAAATTATTACATCACCTCTGCAATTTTTAACATGACATCATGGTCGCAATCTTATAAAGCCATACTTATTAAGTTAGAAAATGGGAAAAATCTAAATTAATAAAAAAATAATGAAATTTTATTAAAAATGCACTAATGCCTTGAAACATTTGATTCAAAAATGGTGAGGACAAAATAAACATGGCGACAGATCCTTCCTCCATAGATATCACCTACACTGACATCCCACCACTAATACCAAGTAAGATATTATGGCAACTAGTATGATGTCATATCCTCCATCTTTAATTTTACGATACTGTCCACCATCTTGTTTTCGTCTGCTGGAGGATCTCCATCGTGGATAGTGTCACAAACCCCCTTTTTTTTTTAATCTGACATGTCTGCCATCTTGTGTTCGTCTGCTGGAGGCTGTCATTTTCGATGATGTCACAGCCACTTTTTTATTTGACGATACAGCCACCATCTTGTGTTTGTCTGCTAGAAGCCTCCATCTTGGATCATGTCAAGGTTGCCATCTTGTTTTAGTCTGCTAGAGTTTGCTGCCTCCATATCAGTTTATTGTGTACTCACTAGAGTCTAGTGGTAATATTTATTACCAGATAGTCAATTCCTGTAAACTCCGCCATTTTGTCGGCTATACTTGGCTGCCATCTTTAAAATCGGTTTTTATTAACCTAGAACTTCTGAAAAAATTCTCAAAATCACCAAAAAATTTACTCATTAATTTACTGATTGATCGATCGATTCCTGACCTTGGTTCTATCCTTGGTCTATGAAAAAAATATTTTTATTAAATATCATATCAATTTAACATAAAAAGACAAGCTTAAAAACACATTTTCAATAACAAAAATACATTACATAAATTTTACAAGTACAAAAACAAGCAAATCACTAGAATTTCGCGATTATTACAGTTTTTATGGAGTGTGATGCAAGTCCTTTGCATGCATTGGCATGAAATTTAAGGGCATCTCCACATGAAAGTTGATCAACACATACAGCACACGCCTTAGTAATATCAGTTTCATTGAAAGTATAGTGATATATTTCGTAATGCGTCTCACTGAACATGTGCACAATCATCTTGCCACATAAGTTACAATTTGGTCATGATGAATGTGCAACCAAACCGTCAAAATTCCTTATGTGTCTTTTCAATCTTCTGTAGCCTACAAACAGGCTACAACACCAGTTGCACTGATATTTAATTAGTTCAGAGTTATTACACAATCGTGTATTACATTCTCCTGCGAATTTTTAAGTTTATGATGATGTCACAGTAGGCACGGTTGGGTGATGGAACACCAGCAGTTGTGGCTTCCATGGTTACTTATTTCGCTGCTGCTGAAGACACTGAACATGCTAGAGAGTCCTCTAATGTTGTATGTGACGAACATACACCTTCAATTGGAATCTCTAGGGTTATCAACATCGTTGCCATCGGAATCTCTGCAACTGTTATAATCGGGATCTCTGTGACTGTCGTCGTTTATGCAGTCAGGATCTCTGTTTTTGATGGAGTTGAAATTGCTGTTGTTGTAGATGATAGGTCAAACTG
The DNA here is from genome assembly GCF_032445375.1 of Bacillus rossius redtenbacheri. Lineage (NCBI taxonomy): Eukaryota > Metazoa > Arthropoda > Insecta > Phasmatodea > Bacillidae > Bacillus > Bacillus rossius. Next base: position 233,521,622 of record NC_086330.1, read on the forward strand.
GAATGAAGAACTGACAATTGCTGAACATGTCACCATCGTTGCAGTTTTGAAGTCCAAGTCAGATTAAAATTGTCATGTAGCTGTCAGGAGAGAGTTTCCTCACTCTTTTATAAACTAAGACGTACTGAGAGCCACAATCAAAGAAAGTTATTTATATATTAATACACAATAGTCATATGATACTTTATACCAACCCAATTTCAGTTTTTACCTTCTCAGTAATTGGAATCATCTGTCAAATAGTCACAACTTTGGTATATAACACCACATAACGTCACATTGTGACGAAATAATCGACTTGTTCAATAAACATTTCCAGTCTTCATAATGTCTAGCATACTGTGCTAGCATAAAGATTCTTTCCCGGTGTTTATAAACAGGTTCTTGCTTGCACTTAACTGAACCAACACAGATTTCGTAATATCGATGTAAGCTATATAGTTTATTAATTAGTTTACCATATCTAATACACTTAAACAGTGTTCTTTGTAGAACATTATTCGGACTCCCACATATTTCACGATCACATGAAGTTGTAATGAATGGTGCATCACATTACTTGCAATAACACATCGACAATGCCAATGAACGTACAGTCCTCTTTCAAGTCTCCGAGAACTGGCGAAACTTCAACCATGGAAATCTCCGATTTCTACTCTACTAGTGAAACAGCTGCTGTAACTGTAGGCGAAGCCAACATCGGAATCCCCGCCACCATCGACTTCACTGCCATCGGGATCTGCATCGCCATCGACATCGCTGCAGAAAGTTTCTGCACTGCTGATGGTAAACCATTTATGAAGGTCTCCATTGGATCAGCAACTTAATATCAGGAAACATACTGAAAAGAGTCGATCTGCACTGCACCACAGCTAGAGATGGACTAAGGTTCTAGTCAATTTTTTTTCCTAACCTAACTAAAACTAAGTGTATTTGGGAGGGGTCCGGGTTAGGGGAGGGGCCTAGGTGCATCTCAGGCTGAAGCCTATACGCCTAGTCATGCTGGGATTAACCATGTAGGGAGAGGGTAGCGTGCATTGGTGCTAGGAGGGGATTGGCCAGCCATGGCAGCAATTGATGCCATGACTAACTCCCCTTACTCATAAATCTAGACTATAACTAGAGATAGGTTTGGCCCAGGTAAAACCTGCATAGACACAGGGAAAACCCTGGGTACTGTCATGCGGGGTGCAAATTTTCATGCATTGAGTGCAAGAAAATACAGGAGACAGACGATGGTCTGGATTAAGAGTTGGACAGAATAGAAAAGATTCTACCATGCGGAGGGTTGGGCACTTGGACTCGTAGTCCGCTTTGCTTTTTATCCAGTACTGGATTTAGTGACCAGGGACGCAAGCGCTCTTGGTGGTTATTGCTACACCGACCACTCACGCCGCTGCCAGTCAGCACAAGGGTCCAGTTGTCTGGACCTCACTTATATACCTGCGGTTGCTGGTATACCATATGAATCAAGACAGTGAATATTTTAATATTTTTTCTTAAATTAAAATACATGTAACTAAAACTATAGAAAAAACACTTTATATGCAAATGTTAAAAACATTTATTAAGAAAAATAAACAAATACAATTAAAGTTAAGGCATTAAGAACTTTCGTATGCAAAGTCGTTAACGCTACACAGACTGCCTCTTCGATGCTAACTACTGCCTCGTTGACTATGGTTCCAACTGGTTCGCTGGTCTCAGGCTCAGGAACACATGTATTCTACTGCTTATCTTCGGTGATACTTTTAGCGATGACTGCTTCGATGAGACAAGTACGATGATGACTCTGACCACAGCTGCAATACAACTTTGCCTCGGTGCTTGTTGGAACGGGATCACTGACAGAACTACAACGAGAGGTACATCGTTTGGATGTTTGCATAGATGCATAGTAGGTAGTAACAGGTTGTAACAAGTTCAAGTTTGGTGTTGCACGTGCAGATGAAGCAAAATGATCGTTTGCGGTCTCATGTGATAGACGGTACAGTTTCCAGGTTCGCAACAATATAGCAGCTGCTGAGTAGGTTCGTAGAACACAGGAAAGTGCAAGAATCGCCAGTGCCGAGCGCCTAACACGTGTTTCCGTTTATGTGTATAGATATCCAGCATCCCAGTAACTGTACTCGACATTGCTGAAGCTATGTCTTACGCTCACGTATATGTTGGCAGGAAGGAACAAAATCATCTTCTTGCAGGTCGGACAACTCAAGTCACGAATCTTTGCTCTCTGTATAATATATATGCAGGCTCTTCCTTGCACTCGGAGAACCATTTCTGCATTAACTGCGAATTGCGCTAGGCATATACCTGTTCAATCATGTAGCAAACATGTGGCTGCTCGCCGTACTTTGTACTAAGCTTTCACAGAGGACAGGCATAATCGGCCTACAGGTCAGCTTCTCCATGGCAAAACTCTCTGGGATTATTTTTCTGCTAAGGTTCGGCGACTTAAATGATGCCACGCTGATACTGCAGTAGCAAATCATTTAGAGTGTTTTTAACCTTCGTCCCATTCCAGGCCATGGTAGTATTTGCATAACCATTAAATAGTCATCTTATCATCGAGTGATTTCCCAGAATACAGAGGTGGAAGTTGCAGGTTCAGATCCTATCATCGTCTTTGAAGGTTACGAGTACGAATATATTTTGACTCTTAAAACCTTACAAGTTGCAGTACATCTTGATACTAACAATGATCGGTCGTAACTCAATTAATCTTGCATATGCAAAAGTATTTATGAGATAATTATCACAAGCTTTTCTTGATACGATGCAAGTCGATTGTGAAATACCAGACAAAAAGCATACGTGTTTGGCAGAATATTTCCGCTTGTCGATATCTCAATCCTACAATCAACGATATTTGGATTTATTTCGGTAGTACTGTTTGGAAACTCAAACACCATTAACAGAGCCTTGTTCTTGAATCTGTAGGGACTCAGTATCAGCAATTTTCTGCGGCCATAGTAAGTTTGCTGGAACTTGGCATACATTTGATTTACGAGAAGAAATAAATTTTCAAGGGCCATGTTCATGCGGACATATAGGTAGCTTTCGCTGTTTAAAATCTTTTTTACATTACGTATTTGCCAATTACCGAACACGGAGCGGCCTACGCCTGCATTGAGCTGTCCTTCAATCTGGAGCCCGACGATGACGCATTTTTTTCTGTGATTTTCTTATATTAAGGAAAACGTGCGTTAGTTTTCTCCGCGTGCATCTCATTATTCCTATCAATAGTTTTTGATGGTATTCTATGTGTGCTCATTATTCCTGTCGAGACTTCTGCTGATGTTCTCCGAGTGCTTCTGATTATTTCTGAGAAATCGATCTCTGCATGAATTTTTTTTTACTTAAGAGTCATTCAATTGTACTACCACAAAGTGTCCGTACATACATTTAATTCTTATTTAAATGTATTTTCAGTATTATTTATATACTTTCTTATTCTTTGAATTAACCTTCTCTCGTGTCAATGCATTTTTACGAGCACGCTATTGTTGTATTACCTTAACATGAAAAACACTATAGGTCTAACCTGAAAACAAGAACTTATAATAAGTATTTTGAACCTTATTATTATGAACTTATTTTTCCTATGTATTGTTGGAAGTCCTACTAATTTTCCATGTATGTTTCATCCTGTTCACATTTTTTATTTGGAATCTTATTGTTTTTCGAGATATTACTTACCTGTGATTTAACACTATTGTTGTGACCGAAGGCCATGAGATGCTGCTCTGGATCTCCCAGACAGGGTCTTCACAGGATTCGGCAGCACCGGAACAGGAAGTAGATTAAAAATTAAGTTGGAAGGTTTTTTTTGGCGTTACCACGTATAGGCTGAGGCCTAACGCCTTGGTGATTTAAAATCTATAAAATATGGTTTTCTTGTTATTGTTGCTTATATGGTGTAATGTAAAATTGTGCATCTAGACCCAGACATCGACAGTGAGTAAAGTTGTTCTGGAACTAAGGAAATTATTTTAGATGAAAATTGACTTAAGTTTCACTAGTAAAGGTACGCCATAAGCAAATAGCGTCGCCATTGTACTAAGCAAGGGGCTAATAGCAAAAGTGATTTTACGCCCGCGTTAATTGTTGAACTGTACCGTCACGTAAACTATGTAACCTTAAACATTATTTGGAACGAAGATCAAATATTTTTGGCTGTTTTTTAAAGAGAAGTACGTTTTCCGAACACTCAGTGGTCCTTCAGATCGATTAAAAATTGCTTCTACTGAGTAATGCCGTGTACCTTAAGTAACTATTATTTTCTGTTTTCGTTATAACTATCTCTTTGAATTTAAACTGTATTAAAGTATCTACAAACATTTGAAATTTATCTGTGCCTCCGTATCTCCCAATGAGTTTAGCTACAATTAGACTCCAGAAGGGATTGATCACATGTAAATTTTTAATATTCAAAATAATTATAATATATTTTTTTTGCTCAGAAATAAAGCCTGTAAAATATAATAAATTTTCTACTAATCCTCAACTACGTCATACACCAAAGAGAATTGTAAACTTAATGTAAGATTTTCATGTTTATTAATCTTAATACTGTTTAAATAAGATTTTGAAGGTTTTCAGTAATAATTGTTTGGTTCTGTGTGTCAGTGTTTTGTTGTTAGTGAAAGTGTTTGCTGTGTCTTGCCTCCTGTTTATAGTCATTTTATATACCATTTCCACCTTCACCACTATATTTTCATTCAGACTGCTCTTAATTTTAAATAATAAATCTTCCACCATTAAATATTTTTGTTTCTCTCATCATAATTCTCTTGTTGTTATTTCCTTTTCTAACTGCATTCCTACCAGTATACTATAGTCTAGGGTTCCATAGCATACTGACCATATCATTTACAGTTTATCAGCAACAGGAGTCATTTGTTGTTGGCTCATTTATTTTAATGTATTTAGTGTTCAAGGGTTTTAGTTCAAATTAGTTTTAAATATGTCAACGAGTCATCAACACCACAGATTAAACATTTTCTTCACCTCTGTGGTATCACCCATCATACTCAAGTATTAATTCTGTAAGCTGAAGTATAAGGTTAAGTTCCGAGCTCAGAAAATAAATAAAAATATACATAGGAGAAGTGGGGACTGCCCAGAGAGGGGAAGTGGCGCCCGCAACGTGGTGGCTCCGAAGAAATAGTGCCGAACATAGCAACTTCAAGAGTAAGTGTGCATTCTACGTGTTGGCACCAGGGAAACGACTTCTCTACTGTTGTACTCCAAAATGTCATTCAACAAGGTGTATGAGTTGAGGAGCCGGTCTGAGACCAGCAGTGATATGGGCGAGACTGCAGCACCTGTGCCAGGCCAGGAACATACGAACACAGCACAGGCCAGCCAACAAGAAAAGTACGAGCAGGTGTACCAACATCTACTGGATGTACAGCATGGACAGAACACACAGTCCTATGCAGCCATACCTGAAGGTATACTGGTGCTCACTGAACACAACATGCCGGAGAGGTGTGAAACCAACAGGGAAGGTGGGACAGCAGCAGCCACACCTGCAGCTGCTACTGGAGAGGGAAAGGCACCAGCAGAGGAATCGGACATGTCTTCCCCCACCACTCCTACAGGTGACATACCATCGGCTGATTTAACCAGCATCTTGCTGATGTTGCAACGTATGAATAGCAAGATGGACACCAACGCCCAGAACATGAGTGAAAAGATTGATGCAATCCGGGGCAACTGGACGCTAACCTCTGCGAGTTAAAGAGTGAGCTGAATATAAGGATAGAGAGCTTAGATCGCCAGCTGCAAACAGGCCTCAGTGACCTGGAGGTACGATTGGATGCCAGACTGCAAGAGCAAACTCAGTCAGTGGGACAGCTGGCCAGTCAAGTGCAAACACAGCAGGAAAGGGTGGAAAACCTAGAATCCCACACCACGTCTCTGATTAGATCTGTGGACCAAGTACGGATGGAGGGACAGGGCCAGTCGCAAGTGATCCACCAGAGGCTCGAATGCATTGAAGAAACCACAGTCACTCTACAGGCAAGAATTGAAACTGTTGAGTCAGGAGCAAGAGCAGCCGCCGAACAAGCTGCACAGGCATGTGCCAGCGCTCTCAAGCAACAAGTCCAACAGCGAGTGGAAGAGCTGCACAGCAGGATGGCGACAACAAACACCTCCATGACCGAGCTACCCAGCCTGCAGCCTGCAGTGACAGCCAGCCAAGACTTATCACCACCCCCAGCTATCTCATCACTTGTCACACCACCTCATCCCACCCCATCGTGCAGCAGCCCACATCTTGACCAGGCTGCATTACTGCATCATCCAGCCAAACATTGGGCGGAGTCCATGCCCATGTTCTCTGGCAAGTCATTGGAGAACCCAGTCAGATTCCTCAACAAATTTGAGGAATACGCAAAGACTTTCTCATTAAGTGACAGTGAAAAATTGAAGTGCCTGAATGTAGCACTCAAAAGCACTGCTTTTTTCTGGTGGGAGCTCCAGAGCCTACATATCACCTCCTACGAACAGTTCAGAGAAAAGTTCAGAGCACAGTTCTGGAACTTAAAAGTGCAAGGCAATTTGAGGGCCCAATTGCACACGGACCGGTTTGACTGTCGCAAGGGGAGTAGCCTGGAAGCTCACATTTCAGCTATGTATGAGCGTACCCGGTACTTAGATATAACTATGTCAGATGATGAGTTCATAGCAACCATGTTGACACAGCTCCCACTCGCCTACCAGATCCAGATGTCAGGACACACATACAAAGATGTCACCGAATTCAGAGATCATGTTCTGGCAGTAGACAAGCTGCAGAAGCTGCAGCGAGGGCAAGGAGCTAAGGATGAGGCTGAACGAATACCTCAGCAGCCTCCCAGTAAAAATGTGCCAGTGCACAATTACTGGCAAAATCGGCCCAGGGATGACCGCCAGGCAAATGTGCACACCCTGACATGGGAGAGGTCAGGTAAAAATGACGAGTACACCAGCCAAGGGCAGCAAGGGAAAAAGCACAAGGGCAAGTACAACCGCAAAAGCAACCGTAACAAGCCCTACCACAAGACCACCTGGTGGTCAAGCAAGCAGACCTGCAGCGACGGTGAGGAGGACCCCAACAGCCAGTTCCAGGGGAAGACATCAACTGAACGGCCACCCAGGAAGTTCACCTACCCGCAGCGCTATGCCGAGTCAGATGGTGAGGCTGACTACCATCACCAGGGCCAGAAGCGGTTTTATTCTGACTACGCTAGTGGGAAACCTGACTTCCGCCCGCCACACCGCAAGACCCCTGCCAGTCCAGAGAGAAGCTGCAGACCACAGTATCACACCGGCTCATCTGGCGGCATCCAAAATCATTTTCCATACCCACCACCCTCATTCTCATCGCAAGACAATTCCCAGCCTCAACAGGGCTACTTCCAGCGCAATGCGCCAGTGAATCCTGTTGCTGCAGAGTTTCAGGCAGCAGTAAACAGGGCTGCTAATGGTCCAAGTAATTGGACAGGGCCTAACCCAGCAGGTTCAGCTGCCCAGCAGTGCAGCCAGAACAACCAGGATAGAGCGTTAAACTAGAACGGGTCAGGTTTGCATCGCCCCGAACTCATACCCGCTATCCAGAGCCTACATGTCACCCCTTATGAAGCTCTGTATCTGGATAGATCGGTGGCGATCGACCCGCTCTATATGCCCAAATTTGACATGGAAACTGATCAGGCAGAACTACCCACAGGTAGTGAGGTAGAACAGTTGATCAACGACCGCCTACAGTCTGAGGCGCAAGCAAGGCAAAGAAGGAAGAGTGCTTCTAAAATCAAGCAGTTCAGTATAGGAGACCTAGTGTTATGCAGGAGTGCAAGCGGGAGCAAGAAGTGGGACCATGATACCAAGAAGTTGTTCTTGCTGTTCAAGGGACCCTATGTGGTCATAAACAGAATTCACAACAACTGCTATGAGTTGGCAGACCCTGCCACCAACATCATCATAGGCAGGTATAACCTAACCCAACTAAGGGCCTACCACAAGACTATTGTCCCACAGTAGCATGTGTTGTTTGTGTGTTAGCTAATAGAATTGGTTTTTTTATGTGGAGTATAGAAACAACATTAGTGTACATGTTGGCTACACTGTGTAGTCCTATGTGATCAAGGACCTGTACATCGAACACTGTTAAGTGTGTGAAGCTCAATGTTTCGTGTCCAAGTCAGGACCTGTGCTAGCCAAGGTTGTACGGTACGCTGTATTTGTTAGTGTAAGGAAATGCACTAGTCTGGTAGCCTGATGAGCTTAAAACCAGTGTGTTATCTCGTGACGGTCTAAGACTAAGGCTCTGCCGCACTGGGATTTGTTGTCCAGCACTAACCTAGGGTTATTATGGTACCGTAATGTATGGCTATGGCATGACCTAAATGGGTATGAAGCTTCGGTGACACATGTGAGCAGGACTAGATGTCTACTAACAGTGTAATCATGTTGTTTACTCTGAAGAAAAAAAAAAAAACCTACTGATCCACTATAGTGTGAGCTAACCAACCTAACAAGAGTGACTACTATGTGTTAATTTTTTCGCCGACCAGCTGTGTGACTCCTAAGCAGTACATGCACATTGCGTACTACAAGCACAAGAACACTTGCAACTACTAAGCCATGCACACTATAACTGCTAGTTACCTGCAGATATGATACTCCTTCTCGTAGCACTCTGAGCCTTAGCTTGTTGTTGGATCACCCACAAAGCTATCTTATTTGAAAAAAAAAAATTGAAAAAAATAATAATAATAATAATTTAAAAATTTAATAATATTTTGCAATTTAAAAAAAGAAAATTTATGGAAGCTTGATATGAAGAAATTTGTGGAATTTATTTTGCTCAATCAGAATGAAAGAAAAAAAAACTGCATTGGAACTGATTTATTTTGGAATTTGATTTTATAAATTATGGGCACAAATTAATTTTATGAACGCCAAATATTATTTTTGATGTGTAACACATAATTCGAAGCACTGTCATCTTGAGGATCACACTGTCACGCGAGTGACGTCACTGTTGTTCAGCAGCACATGATGATGTGATTGTCTTCTGAGTTGTTATCCACAGTAGCAAGGAACACTGGTGTTGCGAGAGAAAGTCTGCTCTTATGCTGCCCAGTTGTTGTCTGAAGTCACTGTAACAGAAGTGTGACAAATGTATAAAAGTGCAAGAAATTTTTATATGTCAGTGTAAATAGGTGTAACACCTGACTGGAAGATCATGAACATTCTTGAAATGATATGAGACTCTGCATCAGCCAGTAACTGACAGGCTATCTAACAAGACAACAGCATTCTGCAAGTAATCTACTGTGCAGCTGTGTCCAGAGTAACAGAGTGAGAGACTGTGAACAATCAGCTGAAAGCCTCACCATATTCAAGAGAGAATACTGAACCTTTCAAAGACTGTATATAAATTATTATTCATCTGGCAAGAAATAATAATACTAGTCTTGAATACTAATAATAAATGTCAAGGTATCATAAGAAATGATAATATTTGATTATGTATAAGCTTAAGCATATATATAATTTTTCAACTGGTTATTTTTGTGTGTAAATATTTTTCTTGTGTTATGTTACTATTTAATAATCTCTTAGAATTGTTTTCCATGTAATAAATAATTTTGATTTGTGATGTATGAACACCAAACATCACATGAAAGTGATATATCCATATGTAAACAAAACCAAAATCACTGAGATCAAATTGTAAAAACAAAAAAAAAAAAACTCTTAAAATATGTTATAAAATTTGTAATAATACTGCTAATTGCATTAGTAGTCAACAAGTTTACTCAGCTAATAGTAAACAAAATGCTGTTTAAACATTTTAAGTATTGTAAATATTTTATGTTTGTTATGATTCAAATCACAAGACTGTTATATGTCAGTAAAATAAGCTGAATAGCAATTGTATACTAAATTATCATAATGTCTAAGGATAATAATTAGAATGAAAACAATTTTCATAATTTTTCTGAAAGGAAAAAAATGCCAACCAACCATGATAAGTATTTCTATTGTAATTGCAAGTTTTATGGTAACAAGTTATAGTATTATTGTACAGTACCAAGGCTAGAGTACTATATGTAAACAAAGCCAGCAAGACAGTTAAACCATTGTACAACTGAAAGACTAGTTAACCAAGAATAAAACTAGCAGTACCATTGTGTAAATAGTGTATTCCTATCATATTTAATAATTATAGCAAAATATTAGTGTTTAAGAAGTAATAAGATGTTATGCGATTGTTGCATACTATACTGTATTCTCATAAGTCAATGATAATTAATTATAAGAATTCTTAATAATTTCATATTTTTCATAATAATTATATTTTTTTTTGTATGTGATCACATCCCTATTGTTGTCTTACACCAATGCGACAGTGAGGGCGAATCCAGAAAGCAACCAGTAAGCACAGAACATTGTTATGATTATTTATGGAGTAAGTTATGAGACCGCGAGATACTAGAGACACGCCTGTCATGTGCTTAGTGCGGAAGTGAAAACGAGTGTAGGACACGGCCATGTACTTAGCGGTGCGACGACGGAGCTGGACCCGCTCCAACGGGACGTCCGGTCGACGCCACGTCCGCTGACGCAGCTGCGTCAGCATGGGACCTCCGTCCACCCCCTGCTGTACACCACTGGTCCCCGTCTGGGACGGCTCTAGGGCTGCCCTGCGGACCGCCTGTCAGGACCCGCCGCCGTCAGCCGCTCGTCCCCACGAGCGCGGGTGACCCCGGCACGGCACGTCCTGCTGCCCTCTCGGTAGCAGGTACCCTCCGCGATGGCGTGGAGAGGACGTTGCCGTCTGCCCCGGCGTGGATCGGCACACCACAACGCCGTGGTCACACCTGCAGAACGACTGAGGGTTGTTAATGGTACACCTAACACTGAATCGCCGTCCACTGCATTCAATTGTAAGTAAACTCACCAGTGTCCTGAGCCTGCCTGATGCTAGACACCCTCCCAACACCTTACCACCAGCACGACGACGAGACAACGGAGTTTTCGCGCCATTTCTGGAGCGCGGAGCAGCGAGGTGTTGCTTCGAGGACGGCCGGCGGTAGACAACGAGTCACTCCGAGCGCCAGCACTTGGTTGGTCGCCAGTCGCGCGCCAGTTACCCCCACCCCTCCGCCAATTCTCAACCGTCGCGCGGGAACCTGAAGCGCATGCTACGTAAGACAGAGACAGATGGGCTATCACTAAACCGGCGGCCACGTAGTTCGTGTCCACTGCGTTTTATTGTTACCCCATGGGACAGCTTCTGTACTACCACAAAGTGTCCGTACAGACATTTAATTCTTATTTAAATGTATTTTCAGTATTATTTATATACTTTCTTATTCTTTGAATTAACCTTCTCTCGTGTCAATGCATTTTTACGAGCACGCTATTGTTGTATTACCTTAACTTGAAAAACACTATAGGTCTAACCTGAAAACAAGAACTTATAATAAGTATTTTGAACCTTATTATTATGAACTTATTTTTCCTATGTATTGTTGGAAGTCCTACTAATTTTCCATGTATGTTTCATCCTGTTCACATTTTTTATTTGGAATCTTATTGTTTTTCAAGATATTACTTACCTGTGATTTAACACTATTGTTGTGACCGAAGGCCATGAGATGCTGCTCTGGATCTCCCAGACAGGGTCTTCACGGGATTCGGCAGCACCGGAACAGGAAGTAGATTAAAAATTAAGTTGGAAGGTTTTTTTTGGCGTTACCACGTATAGGCTGAGGCCTAACGCCTTGGTGATTTAAAATCTATAAAATATGGTTTTCTTGTTATTGTTGCTTATATGGTGTAATGTAAAATTGTGCATCTAGACCCAGACATCGACAGTGAGTAAAGTTGTTCTGGAACTAAGGAAATTATTTTAGATGAAAATTGACTTAAGTTTCACTAGTAAAGGTACGCCATAAGCAAATAGCGTCGCCATTGTACTAAGCAAGGGGCTAATAGCAAAAGTGATTTTACGCCCGCGTTAATTGTTGAACTGTACCGTCACGTAAACTATGTAACCTTAAACATTATTTGGAACGAAGATCAAATATTTTTGGCTGTTTTTTAAAGAGAAGTACGTTTTCCGAACACTCAGTGGTCCTTCAGATCGATTAAAAATTGCTTCTACTGAGTAATGCCGTGTACCTTAAGTAACTATTATTTTCTGTTTTCGTTATAACTATCTCTTTGAATTTAAACTGTATTAAAGTATCTACAAACATTTGAAATTTATCTGTGCCTCCGTATCTCCCAATGAGTTTAGCTACAATTAGACTCCAGAAGGGATTGATCACATGTAAATTTTTAATATTCAAAATAATTATAATATATTTTTTTTTGCTCAGAAATAAAGCCTGTAAAATATAATAAATTTTCTACTAATCCTCAACTACGTCATACACCAAAGAGAATTGTAAACTTAATGTAAGATTTTCATGTTTATTAATCTTAATACTGTTTAAATAAGATTTTGAAGGTTTTCAGTAATAATTGTTTGGTTCTGTGTGTCAGTGTTTTGTTGTTAGTGAAAGTGTTTGCTGTGTCTTGCCTCCTGTTTATAGTCATTTTATATACCATTTCCACCTTCACCACTATATTTTCATTCAGACTGCTCTTAATTTTAAATAATAAATCTTCCGCCATTAAATATTTTTGTTTCTCTCATCATAATTCTCTTGTTGTTATTTCCTTTTCTAACTGCATTCCTACCAGTATACTATAGTCTAGGGTTCCATAGCATACTGACCATATCATTTACAGTTTATCAGCAACAGGAGTCATTTGTTGTTGGCTCATTTATTTTAATGTATTTAGTGTTCAAGGGTTTTAGTTCAAATTAGTTTTAAATATGTCAACGAGTCATCAACACCACAGATTAAACATTTTCTTCACCTCTGTGGTATCACCCATCATACTCAAGTATTAATTCTGTAAGCTGAAGTATAAGGTTAAGTTCCGAGCTCAGAAAATAAATAAAAATATACATAGGAGGAGTGGGGACTGCCCACAATTTTATTCAGAGTTTTATTTAATTGGTAAATTTCTGCTATCATATTATATAAATATATTTTTTCAGGTGAAATTCAAACAAAAAACATCCATTAATCAGTCAAACAATATGCTTTGAGACACCTTAGAAGCACTATCATTAAGGACGAATTTCTTCTTATTGGTGTCTAGCGAAGCCTTCCTTCTTTTGCGATTGTTAGTGAGTATCCCGCATCCTACATAAAATAAATAACAATTTTTTATCTCAACACAACACCTAGCGACAACTATTGGCAAGAATCGAGACTACTTTCAACATGTTCTTTTGCATTAGATAAATTAACTCTCGCCACTGAATGGAGCCAAAGACCGTTAAGAGTCAAGTAGTCTCGTAGACTAAGTAACCTCGTAGACTTGTAGCCTCGAAAACTTGTAACTATATAATCTCGTAGCCTCGTAGACTTGTAGCCTCGTAGCCACTTGAAGCCTTGTAGTCTTGTAGTCCTGAAGTCTTGTAGCTTCTTAGCCTCCTAGTCTTGTAGGCAAATAGCAGCTAGGCCTAAGAATATTTGAAGCCAAATAATTTTGACGCTATTGACTTTTGGAGCCAAATGACTGTTGAAGCCATAGACAGTTGATGCCAATGATTGTTGGAGCTAATGACCGTTGAAGCCAAAGAGAAATTGGAGCCAAATGACTGTTGGAGCCAAAGACCGTTGGAGTCATATGACTGTTGGAGGTATTATATCCTATCGTAAAATTGACGATCGCATCCTACTGAGTTGAATGTACTTGAAAATGTACTTCCTTTTCGTTTGATGCTCTTCCTTTTACGCAATTTTGCGTTTAAATGTGCGTTCTTTTAGTTAAATACTTGACCTGCGTATTCATAATATTTTCGGTGTGTACATTGCGTGTTCATTACGTATTCGGTGTGGTCATTGCGTGTTCATTGCGTGTCC